>NC_143564.1:59913214-60254285 GCF_054136105.1 Typopeltis vanoorti
TATCTCTTTATGGAGGATCTTGTGAATACTTTTTTTACTGTATCCATTTTTTATAAATGTTTGGTTCATGATCTTGTATTCCTGATTTAGAGCTTGTTCATTAGAACAAATTGTTAGAGCTCTGTGTTTAAGGGTGCTTATGACACCTGGTTTTGGTGTTGGGTGGTGGTAAGAATAGCGGAGTACGTGGGCAAAGAGGGCCGTGATGTTGTGTGGACATATGTTCTGTAGGAGCAAGATTGGGACATTGGTGAAAAGGGAAGTTATGTCAAAGCTGACTAATAAATCTTGGTCGTTGAGTGTAATGTTTTTAATTTTATTAATGAAATGTTGTGTATTTTTTATGTAGGAAGGGGACTGACCTACCAATTCCTTGAGTGTGGCTGCTAATTTTTTGGCTAAGTGATAATTTGGGCTGTCATTTCCTTCAACAATTGGACATAGTGGTGTGCCTGGTTTGTGTATTTTTGGCAGGCCATAAATTCTGGGTGCACGGGCATAATGAGGTAATAATTTTTTTGTTATTTCTTTGGGCTACGTGTGGACGGATTTGATTAATTCAGTTGTTTTTTTTTTTTGTTATGTTTTGTGGGGTTGTAGTTTACAATTTGGTAGGTGTTGTGGTCTGATATCAAACGGTTCATTTTTTCAATATATGTTGTACGATCTAAAAGGACAGCGGCATTGCCTTTATCTGCTTTCGTGATTATAATGTCTTGGTTATTTTTTTAAGGATTTAAGGGCTAGATTTTTGGTTTTATTTAAGTTGATGCTTAGTTTTTTGTTTGAATTTAGTATGCATGATGTTTCCATTCGTATTTTATCAGCCAAATTTGGTGCGGAGGGATCTTAAACCACTTTCGATATGATAAACGATATCAAGTTTGTTCACTGACCTCGGAGCAATGGCATAGTTCAAACCTTTCTTTTGCAGTGAGAGTTCACCTTGGGTGAAATTGTGGTTTGATTGGTTGATAACCAAGCTGTGGTCCGATGGTGGTTGGTTGCTCCTAACTTCGTTTGTGGGTGATTGGCTGCTCCTTATGATGTCGGTTTGTGATATAAAAAAATATAATACATACACAAAAATTCTTACCACCACCCAACACAAAAACTAGGTGTCATAAGCACCCTTAAACACAGAGGCTCTAATAATTTGTTCTAATAAACACGCTCTAAACCAGGAATACAAGATCATCAACCAAATGTTTATAAAAAATGGATACAGTAAAAAAGTATTCACAAGATCCTCCATAAAGATACCAGTCAGAACACAAAAGATTCCTTATGTTAGAGGCATTTCTGAAAAAATAGACAGAACATTACGCAAATACAACATTAAAACCACCTTTAAACCCCCAAATAAGTTAAGACACCTATTCAGTTCTAAAGATCCTCTTCCACACCTAGCCCACCCAGGGGTATACAAAATACAATGCACATGTAACATACCATACATAGGGGAAACAGGGCGAACTATCCCAATCAGACAAGATGAACACAAACAACACATTAAATACCTCCATTTTGGAAAAACCGGCTTTTCTGACCATGCATTCCAAACATGCCACAGAATTGACTGGAAAAATACCAAGTCACACTGCACCAAAACCTGGTTTGAGAGAAAATTTAAAGAGTCGTGAAATGCTCAAACACAACCCAAATCTCAACAAAAATGATGGCCTAACCATTTCAAGAATGTGGAGGACCCATCTACAACCTGTATAACAACCTAAACTAGCCATAGAAAAATCCTACTACAAGAAGACAATCTGGTGAAGTGTTTGTAACATTCAACAGCAACTGAAAGAAATCATATTATAACAATCAGAACTGTACAAATCCAGAAGAATATTAATACATGAGGACTTTAGCAGTTTTATTATAGTTGTATTTATTTATTTTTATTTTTATTTATTTAAAAAATTTTTTTTTTATCACTAGAGGTCAGGCTAGGGAAAAGGATTAATTAACTATGTAGATTTAGTTTACCAGTATACAGAGCTAGAGCATGTAGCTTGGTTCCTTATACACTTGTATCCTTCTGATGATCACCTCGATACAGAGGTCAAAACTTCAAGTTTTATTTTATTAGTAATTTATAAATATGAATGCGGATCACCGTGTAACCCTAAAAGAAAGAATGAATCATCAAGAAATTTCTGACTCGTGCAATAATTTTATAAATAAAGATTTGAAAGATTTAATATCATCTCTGCAAGACGAAATCTATCACATAAAAAGATTTATAATGGCACGTTTAAAGATGTTATACCAGGACTAGATTTATTAAATACCATTTATAAATTTCAACTTCACGGTGTTTTTCCCGAAATGTACTTCAATCAGAATTTTTTGCACAATGCCAGTAACAGTTACCGAAAGTGAAAGAGCGTTTAGTAAACTTTCAGCAATAAAGAGCTTCTGTAGATCATCAATGCTCCAGGAAAGATTAAACGGCTTAGCTTTGCTATCAATAGAACATGACCTGGCAATGAAAACTGATTATGACGAGATGATTAAAGATTTCGCTAACCATAAAGTGAATGAGGCAATAAAATTTTAAAATTCTCTTTTTATTTAATGTTTGTATTTTGTATGGTATGTAATGTATCGAATTTTGAATTTATTGTACACTTTTTTAAATAAATGTTTAATATTATATATGACTTTTTTTTTATTAAACAAAAGTGATGCACTTATTTAAGTGGGGCCCAGACCACAGACTTGTCACAGGCCCTAAGGTTTCTCTCGGTGGCCCTGCTTGCAGTTCACCACTAGTGATCTTTCTCTTTTGGAATACTGCACTCCAATATACAACTTTCTGATACCTATCTGACAGCTAGTCACTGATCCAACTCAGAAATCTATTATCCAATCCCATCTATTTCAGTCTATTTAACAGCTTGTCGTGTGGCAGTCTATCAAAAGCTTTGACAAAATCCAAATACACCACTGTATATACATCTCACATGACCAAGGTATTTGTCACCTTGTTATAATACATAAGTTAGAGAAACATGATTTCCCTTTAACACACCTATGCTGATAACCACAGGGAATACTGCTATTATCATCTCATTTCTGTACCTACTTCTCACCAATCTCTCCAGTACCTTCACCACATCTCCAGATATATAGATTGGCGTATAATTTGAAGCTACAGCCTTTTCACCATCTTTATGCAGTAGAACAATTTTACCATACTTCCACTCCCTTGGAACCTGTGCTGTTGCAAGACTCTTATTAAATAGACATGCCAATGTTACTGTCAATTCCTGGAACATTCCCTTAAGATGTGTGGTGATATGTTATCAAATTCTATCTCCTTATTGACATCAAGTTTATTTATTTCCTCAACTACCTTCTGCTCATTTACAATTAAGCCATCCTCTACTATATCCTCTACACTTAAGTACCTCATGATTCCACCCTAATCAGGATGAAACACCCTTATAAATTGATTACTGAATATCTTAACAATGTCTTCTACAGCAGTTTCCATTCTACCACTTTCATCCATTAACATCATTTATCATTCTTCCTTCTACTTACCACATATAAAAAAAAAAAAAAAAAAACTCTCTAGGTTTTTCTTCACCTTATTTGCCAATTTCTGTTCATACTACAATTTTGTTTTCCTTACTGACTGAGTCATTCTCTTGACTTGTTCTTTATACTCTTCATGTAAATGATTATTATCATTATTCATCTTGTACTTCCTTCAGAGTGTCATCTTTTTCCAAATTTCATGCTTAAGTTCCACATTCATCCATTTTACACCTACCTTATTCAGTCTTTTGGCCTTCGGAATACATTCATACATTGATGCTGTTATGTATTTCTTTGTCAGCTCCCATACAGCATCCAAGCTGTCTCGTAAGCTTTTCATAATCACCAGCCTTATAATTCACATATATCCTTTCCACACAAAAGTCTGCATATGGCTAGCCACAACCCAGGTAATCACCTCATGATCACTCACCAACTGGAGGAAAGTGTGAAACCCCATTTACAATTACGTCCTCTGAGATGATTAGATCTAGAACTCTTGATCTTCAAATGCTGCCTGAGATAGTTATCTCTCAAGAACTTAAGAAATTCATTTTCCTTATTCTCAAATTATTCCTTCATTCCAATCTATATCACCATAATTAAAATCTCCCATAATAATTATCCTTCCTCTGTTCACTAAACCAAGTTGTTTATACATTTCTTCATCATCACCTTCCACATTCCCAGGCCTATAGCAACATCCAACTAAATATGTCTTCCTCTCAACCTCCACGTTACACCACAATGCCTCATAACCATTGCTGCTATTTCCCTCTTTCATGTCTACTTTATGTGGACATAATTCCCCTGCTATCATCAGCAGCACTCCCCGTTCCTTGTTGTCCTTTCTATCCTCGCAAAACGTACTGTATCCTTCCATTTCTATTCTTGTAGAATATCATCTTCATTCAACCATGCCAATGATTTTGGGATAAATAAACTCACTCAGTGAAACCATTTCATCTCCCTTATTTCTGATACTTCTGGCATTTGTAAACAAACACAGTAATTCATTTTTAGGTCTATAACCAGTCCTATTCAAGCCACTTTTCGGTTATGATTTCCCCACCACATCTGCCCACTTACCACGTATATCTGCTCAGTCTCAACTTCCCCACCCACATCACAATATGCTCCATCTTCATACAGACATTCACTGCCACTTTGAACATCTACTCTCCCTATGCCATATCTCTCTGCCTACCCAGGCTTCCTTCCACTCCAATTTCCCTGTTACTCTTGCATTCTTGTTCTCTCTTTATCTCTCACACTACTACTGTTTCCACTGTCAAGTACTTCTGTCTCTTCAGTACTACTCTCCTGATTTTTTTCTTCAACCCTTTCTTCTGATCTCTTGCATGGATCATACACACTACTTCCATCCAGCAACACTTTTCTTCAGATCACTCATTCCAAAGCCATTCAAATTCAACCCATCATGCCTGTATAATTTCATTATTCCCTCAAACACATGCCATACATCCACAAACTGTACTCCCTATATATCATCTCAACCTTTTTCTCCAAATTTTTCATATCATCATGTGAAAAAGTGCTCATACAAAAACAAATCTGTCAGTGTGTTTCTGAAACATTTTCTGATCCCAAAGGAATCTTTCGTATTGTACTAAGACTTTGTGCTCTAAAGCCAACATCATCTCTTAAATTTTCTATACTAAACTGATACCCATCCCAATGCATGGAAGCATGTATACATCCAACCCATTAAAAAAAAAGAGGAGGAGATAAAAAAGAGAAAAATAAAAGAAGATAAAAGCTTTTCGTCCACTATTGACCAATCACCATCACCTTAATCTGCTCTGAAATAATGGAGAAAGTTGTAAACATTCAGCTTCTTCACTACGTAGGAACCCACCAGTTAATCAGTAACCATCAGTATGGATTCTGCCAATCCAGATCCACTGTTGATCTCTTAGTCTACATCACCCCACCACCGGATATATACAGTGGAAAGGTTTGGAGAAACGTGCTATCACCTTTTACATTTCCAGAACTTTCAATTGAGTTTGGCATTGAGGCCTGCTTTGCAAACTGCCTTCCTTCAGTCTACCTGCCACCCTCTGGAATTGGATAGAGCCTTTCTCTCTAGTCATTCACTACATGTCATGACTGGTAATTAGTTTACGGAATTAACAGCGCATATAAAGTATATTAATTAAAGGTAACCTTAATAAATAACTTCTATATTTCGGCAACGTCACGTTGCCATCTTCAGGAACATAAAGATATGGTATATGCACGCAGGCACTAACAAAGGCAAATGATGAAGAAAGCAAGAAACTAATATTGTTCCTAAAGTCCTAATGGTGCCCTCTGGCGAACTAATTTGGTTGTCTTGGCAGTTGGGCTGAAGTTCTCATAATGTAAGTCTCCCAAATTTGGGAGACTTACATTTTGACGTTGCCGAAATATAGAAGTTATTTATTAAAGTTACCTTTAATTAATATACTTTATATGTGTTGTTAATTCCGTAAACTAATTACCAGTTATGTATGAGCAACATATAAGCCTTGCTACTAGAACTACATGTCATGGTGGGTGCACCTTCTCTTTGAGCTTTTCCAGAATGCAAGAATACTTCGAGTCGCTGTTCTTTCACTTAACATCTTTCTCTTGTACATAAATGACCTTCTCTCAGTCACCTTCAATCCTCTCTACAACTTTGATGATGATAGCACAGTCCATTCATCCTACTCCTTTGACAAACTTGGAGGTTTAATGGAATATTTACAGCACTAAGAAAGGATTGAAAACTAATTTTTATGCATCTTCACGGATTACAAATAACTGTTGTAACACGCACAATGACAGCACTATCCTAAACGAAACACATGGGTGACTCTAAAGTCCTATCTAGGTGGTGGGTCCTCTATGGGCATGGGTGACCTAGGATGTAAAGTGGGACCTCTGACAATTATCATTTCCCAAATTTTGGGAAATTTTATGCATCTGCATTTATTTAAATTCAGTTGATTTCTGCAGTTCCACTGCAGATTCTAAAAACAATCTTTCCTTTTTGAATTTACTGTGGTGGAGCATGGTAGTTTTCTTCCAGGAGATCCTGTGGGTTGTATTGAGTACATGGTCTGCAAGGCCAGATTTACCGTAGTCATGATTGCTGATGTGTTCCTCAAAAATGGATAGTTGCCTATTTACTTGTCTGTCTGAAATAAGCCAGCTTGCAGGAACATGGTACTGTATATACTCCTGAAGCTGAGAGGAGGGAGTTGGTCTCTGGTAGAATGGATAAGGATAGCAATTTTCCAGCGAGGATTAAAAGCTGTGTAGAGATTGTACTTTTTTAAAGACCTGGCTGTTTTTTCTGATGTGCCATGGATGTAGGGGATAGTGATGGCATTTCTGAAATCCTTCTGAAGTGATGGCCAAGGAATGGAGGTGGGGCTGATTATTTTTTTTTAATTCTGTAATCACTGTAGCCATTGGAAAGAAGGTGTTGTGTATGTATTTGAGTTTGGTTGAAGGAGAGATTCCACTGAACTTTATTGCTTAGAGTTTTAATAATGCCATACTGTCAAGGGGGGGGGGGGGGTGCTGGTTGGAAAACTTACTTAAAAAAAAGTATCTTCCTGTCCACCAGATATTACAAAAAATTCAACCCCCCCCCCCCCCCCCCGGATATATGGTTTACCTAAAATCCACAAACTTAACAATTAGAATCTGCAGCAGCACTTAGAAATCAACCAAATTTAAACCATAATTGTCAGAGGTCCCACTTTGCATCCTAGGCCACCTACATGCCCGTAGAGGATGCACCACCAAATGTTTAATTTAAGATTGTGTTGTCTTTGTGTGTATGTTACAAGAGTTATTTGTAATCCCAAAAGATTTCTCAGTGACTGAGATGAAATATTGGAAACATTAAAATTAGTTTTTAATCCTTTCCTAGTGCTATAATATTCCATTAAACTTACAGCATGATGTCCTCCCAGCACTTAAGCCTTAGCACATGGATTTTTTAACAAACCATGTTGTTCAATCATAAAATTAGACTGGGATATATTGGCCAAAGATTTTTAATTGAGCCAACTAATTTTGCCATCTTGACTGTTGGTTTCACCTGGGCATACATAAAATGATAAAAATCAGCTTAAAACAGATCAAGAAAGAAACATAAACAAGTACTAAATGTTATAAAAATTCAAAAGATGTGTTACATCAAACGCGTGCAGCATGTGTGATGTCAGACAATTGTTATGCAAGTGTGTTCTGTAATTTGCAACAAAGTTGAATTCTGGTGTGCTAAGTGATCTTATGAGGGGCTTCCATATGTCAGCAAGGATTATCCCTTGGTTCCTTGAGGCTGCCTTTTGAATGGATTACCACGATAGCTTCTTTGAAGTTTCGGTTACGAACATCTTTCCTCTAAATATGGCATAGAACTTTTGTCCCATTCAATGTTGTGATTGGTATTCAAGAAATGAAGGGCTAACCCGGAATTATCTTTTCTGTTATTATTAACGTCTCTGATGTGTTCTTTTTTTCTTATCTCCAAACTTCTGGAAGTCTGTCCTATGTAATTTAAACCACATGAACAAGGGATGTTGTAAATGCCAGGATGTTTGAAGAAAGCATTGTTATCCTTTCTTAATCTTAACAAGTTGCAGATTGTCTTAAATGGTTTGAAAGTTACTCTTATTTCATTTGGTTGCAGTGTTCTGTGAAACTGTCCCAGCATAAGGAATGGCAATGGAAGATTTGTATTGAGTTTCTTTGGGTTGCTGTTGGGAGGGGGTTCGAGAAAAGTATCTTTTGAATTGAATTTTTTGGATAGAGGAAGACTTTCCTAACTGAAAATTCAAAGAAGCTACTGTGGTAATCCATTCAAAAGGCAGCCCCAATAGGAATCAAGGGATAATCCTTGCTGACATATGGAAGACCCTCATAAGATCACTTAGCACACCATAATTTAACTTCGCTGCAAATTACAGAACTCACTTGCATAACAATGTGTGACATCACACACGCTCCATGTGTTTGATGTAATGCATCTTTTGAATTGGTATAACGTTTAGTACTCATTTATGTTTCTTTCTTGACCTGTTTTAAACTGTTTTTTATCACCTTATGTATGCCTAGACGAAGCCAACAGTCAAGTTGACGAAACTAGTCAGCTCAATTTGTTATTAAAATCTCCTGCCAATATATCCCAGTCTAATTTTATTATTGAATTAAAGTTGGTGGTCGAAAAATTAAAAAAACCATGTTGTTCCCAAGCATCAAGATCACCTGCACACAATACTTTTAGCACTGATCCCCATACCATCCTTCAATAAGACAAGGTTATAATAAATTTAGTTTAATCCTTTATCCAAGCATGAGCAAACAAAGTTTGTGCCTGAAAATATCTTTAGGACTGGAGTAAGGTAGTGCAACTCGTAGCAAATGTGAACCAAGCTAATATCACTCCTATCTCAGTATCTCCCATAATGCAAACACATCTCCTTGCAGATATGTATAATGTTATGCATTAAGGGAAGGGCCACTACCCAGACTAGTTTCGACCTTTATTGAAGTCTCTTCAGTGGGAGCCAGGCCCAAGTGGAGATACCAGGCAGAAGCAATGATGAGGTCATCTTTACCTATAGGAGTTGCCAAAAGGTGTGACACCTTTTTATTTAATTACTCTGGATTTAGAGAAAGATGTTGAAAGTTTATTTTTCACTTGGTTAGATTATAATAAATTTAGTTTAATCCTTTATACAAGTGTGAGCAAACAAAGTTTGCACTGAAAATATCTTCAGGACTGGGATAAGGTACTACAACACCGGGCAACTCGTAGCAAAGGTGGACCAAGCTACACTTGGAAAGGATTAAACTAAATTTATTATAGTCTAACCAAGCGAAAAATAAACTTTCAACATCTTTCTCTAAATCCAGAGTAATTTAATAAAAAGGTGGCACACCTTTTGGCAACTCCTATAGGTAAAGATGACCTCGCCATTGCTTCTGCCTGGTATCTCCACTTCTGGGCCTGGCTCCCACTGAAGAGACCTCAATAAAGGTCGAAACTAGTCTGGGTAGTGGCTTTCCCTTAATGCATAAAATTATACATATCCGCAAGGAGATGTGTTTTGCATTATGGGAGATACTGAGATAGGAGTGATGTTAGCTTGGTCTACCTTTGCTATGAGTTGTCTGGTGTTGTACTACCTTACCCCAGTCCTGAAGACATTTTCAGGTGTAAACTTTGTTTGCTCACACTTGGATAAAGGATTAAACTAAATTTATTATAGTCTAACCCAGTGAAAAATAAACTTTCAGGACAAGGTTAACCTGATCACCTTTCAATATCATGAAAATGTAGTCCTTTCTTTTCTTTCAGAAAAGGGATCTCAGATAAAGGTTTGGCTTTATTATAAAATGGCTACACCAAAAAAAAAAAAAAAAAACATTTCACAAGATCCTGAACAATAATGATAAAAAAAAAAAAGTAAAACAAAAGGTAAAAAAAATTGCAAAAATGCCATAGCCATGCCATACATCAGAAAAATATTGGAAAAAATATATAGAACACTACAGAAAGACAATATTAAGGCAACTTCCAAACCTCCAAATTAAAAAGTATGTTCCCCTTCTTTACTTTGCCTTCCAAAAGATTTACAAAATCCACTGCATCTTCAACTTATCCTACATAGAGGAAACAGGATTCACAATTCCAACAAGAAAAGATGAGCACAAATACTATATTAAATTCCTTCACTATGGTAATCAGGCCTGTCAGACCATACACCCCAAAAACATGTCACAAAATTAACTGGAAAGTCACTAAGTCCGCAGACCATGCTAAAATGTTTTTTGAAAGAAAATTCAAGGAAGCTTGTGAAACGTTGTTTTATCATCCTGGTCTCAACAAGAATAACAAGAATGATGGATTAATAATTCCAAGAATCTTGAAGACCCATTTGCAACCCATATGGGATCCAAAACATGATGACAGAACCACAACAAAAGAAAACCTTAACCCAACAGGTCTGTAAAGATGCATTTGATGTAGTTCCACTGGAATTTTTTTTTAAATCATCTGTATGTTATTGTATTTATTATGCATAAAATATGTTTATGTTATTTTATTTTTTATTTTATATTTATTTATTTTTTTTTTTCCATCAGAGGTCAGGTGAAAGCAGTTAGATTAGCTTACTTTTATGTAGTGTCATTTAGCTTGTATCTTGTTCATATGTATGTTTTCCTGATGGAGACCTCAATATAGAGGCCAAAACATTGAGTGTTGTTTTCTTAATTATAAGTAAAGCAATTGCTCTAACGTGTATTTTTGTCTCCATGATCGTTGCTCAGTGAACTGGGGAACGTAATTCCTCCACTGACTGTTATGCCTGTTAAAATGAGCAGCAGCTGCCCAACATCCCTTTTCAGTACAACTGGAAACACATCGAACTTATTTCTCTTCCTCATTTGTTCCATCAACCTCTGTCCTCTGGAATATCTTTTCTCATAATGTAATTCCCAACTCATAAATCTATCAAGAAAAATGTTGATAGATTTCTTTTTTCTAATGTGTTACTTGTTCTTATATCTCTCTCTCTCTCATGTGTCTGGGATAAAAATAAGGAGAAAAAAATTTAAACCACCAACAGAAATAAAAAGTATACTCAGCTCTTCTAAAGATTCTATTCCTCCCCTTGCCCACCCAAGTATATACCAGATCCAATGTACCTGTTGTATATACCAGTGTATATATATTCCTGAGAATGACCTTGATATGAAGGTAGAAATGAATTTTATTTTAATCTAATTAAAGTAAGCTCTCTAACATGATAATTATTCATAATAGCCAAATTTATATTTATCCTTGATGCCACTGCCAGATGCATTCAGATTTGGTTTTATGTTTGTGATGGGGAAATTTGGTGTACTTGGAGGCTCAAATCAATCCTACTATCTGAAACTAACTTGGCTTGGGGGGGGATAAGCAGTGCAACCTTAAATTGTATGCATACCACAAAATTCATCATCCACGTATAGGTGGGATTGTGTATATACACTGCTTATCCTCTCCTTTTCATTCATTCTCATCTTTCTATTTTTTTTTTTCCATACACATTTATACACAGACAAATAAAAATTACTGACATATATAACATTGCCGAATTAGAATAACTATTAGACATATAATATGCTATCCACTAGACATAACTATCAAATTCTTTCTTTTTTATTATGAAATTCTCTTCTCTTTTTCAACTAATAATTTTAAAGAGAAGCACATGGCCTTTATGCATTACAAGAAAGCCTTTGATAGCATAACAGACAAAAAAATTTTTAAATATTAACTGATTTTATATATACCAAATTAATTCGTAGTCAGTTTGTGTATGAAATATCTTCAGGACTAGGTTACTTGTGTATAAAGGCTAATGGCTTCACATTAATTGCCTTAGTATCCCATAATGCAAAGCACATGTGAAGGACCACTGTTCAAACAGACTAGTTTTGATCGTTACTGAGGTCTCATCAGTTATAGCCAGACCAAGAAGAGATACCAAGGTTGAAGTAATGCAGAAATCATATATTTCCCATATACAAGTAGTGAAAAGGTATAAGACTTTATTATGAAAATATCAGGATTTAGAGCTAGTTGTGGATTCCCCCCCACACACACACAAGTTATAGTAGCCTAGTTGTGATGATACTTCATGCCCAAACTTTGCTTATGTGTGGATAAAGGAATAAACAAGAATATAATTTCTTGGCAAGTGCAATGCCATGAGCATCTTTGTACTTCTTGGTGATATTTGTTTAAAAGTAGGTGCACTGCTCATATCACTTAGTCTTTTGCTTGCCATCATTTAACCCCATAAATTATTATTATTATTATCCAGGCCTCCATGGAGTCAAAATACTCATCGTGGGAGGTCATTTTTAGGAAAAACAAAGTTTATCATACCACTCCTTGAACTCATTGACTATTCCCACTCAGGCAGTGCATTTCAAGGTTCAACCACCCTCCACACAAAGAAACCACTCCTCACCCTCTTGCACACAGCCTCCTTTCTTGACTTCCAGGGATGGCCCCCTTGTCATCGCTCCTTCCCACCGTTCCACCAAGTGAAAGAACTCTCCAATGTCTACCCTGTAACTGCCTCTCAACAGTTTAAAAGTCTCGATCATATCACCTCTCCTTCTTCTATCTACCAAACTCTGCAGTACATATTCCCTCAGTCGATCCTCATAACTCATATTGTACAGTCCTAAAACCATCTTTGTTATCCACCTGTGTACCCTTTCCACAGTCACTTTATCCCCTTCAAATCCTGGGGACCAAATCTGAGAACAGTAGTCTAAGTGTGGTCTGATCAGGGTCTTATACAACGGAATGATAACTCTTTTATCTCTGCAGGTCAGCGCCCTTCTCAATATTGCAGCAATCCTCTGAGTTACCCTCACCACCTTTACAATATGCTCCCTGAATTTCAGTTTTCTGTCAATCATCAACCCCAGATCTCTTGTCTCCCCTACCTCCTCCAGTACATCTCCTCCAATCGAGTATGCATCCTCCCATCGATAGATCCCAAACCTCAAGACATTACATTTTGCTGAATTGAACTGATATCCCAATTCATTTGCCCATCTGTCTAGTTTATTCAAATCCTCCTGTAGGGCTGCCACATCTGCACTATTACTGATAACCCTTCCCAGCTTCACATCATCCGCAAACAACTGAATGTCCCCTTGCAATCCATTGACATTATCATTGATATAAAGGTTGAACAATACAAGTCCCAGTACTGAGCCCTGTGGTGAAACCCCACTTGTAACCTTCTGCTTCCTTGATATTGCCCCACCATACACAACTCTCTTATACCTATCAGTCAGCCAATCCTAAATCCATTTGACTAACCCAACATTTAAACCCATGCGCTGCAACTTAATTATCAGCTTATCATGTGGCACCTTGTCAAACGCCTTTGCAAAATCCAAAAAAATGTAGTATATGCCTTTCCCTCATTAACTGCTCTTGTCACTTTATTATAAAAGGCAATGATATTACTAAAGCAAGAGCGCCCCTTAACAAATCCATGCTGATTCTCACAGATAACATTATCCTCATCTGCTCAATGCTGTATATAGTCCCTCACTAATTTCTCCAAGACCTTAACAACTACTGATGACACACAAACAGGCCTATAATTAGACACTTCCAGTATGCTACTGCCCTTATGCAACGGCACTATCTTACCTTCCTTCCATTCCCTGGGTACCTTTCCCACAGCCAGACTTTTATTGAAAAGCGAGGTCAACGGAGCTGGCAGTTCTGTAGCACATTCTCTCAAAACCCGTGGTGAAATACCATCCAGTCCAACGGCTTTACTGGTATCCAGAGTATTCGGTATTTGGAACACGCTCTCCTCTTGCACCTGTAAATCCTGAACCTGCCTTATCCCTCTAGTATTAAAACCTCCTCCAGGATGAAATACTCCAATAAAGTGCTCATTGAACAACTCCGCTCCCTCTGCATCAGTCACTCTATTCCCATGTTTATCCCGCAATGTCATTCTTTCACAATCGTTTCTCTGCCTAGTGGCCACATAGCTAAAAAATTCCCTAGGGTTTTCTTTGGATCTTAGTGCCAATTTCTTCTCATATTCCAGTTTTGCCTTCCTAACCATTCTGGTCACTCTCCTGGCCTGCGTCTTTTATTCTTCGTATATATCTGTCCTCCACCCCTCTCCTTATATCTCTTCCATAATCTCTTTTTCAACCGCAGTTCCTGTTTGATATCATTTGTCATCCACTTTACACCAAATTGTGTCCTCTTCTTCACTTGTGGGATACAGCTTACTATTGCTGCTAACAAATATTCCTTCACAATTTTCCAAGCACTAATTATATCCTGTCCCTCCAATTCCTCCCTCCATGAAACTTCCCCAAGTTGATGTCTAAGACTATTGTAATCACCTGCCTTATAATTCCACACACATTCCTTTCTCTCTGATACTCCTGCATGTCTGTTCATCTTCCAAGTCAAAATCACATGGTCACTCTCCAACTGGGGACAGAGATGTCATCTCAGTTAAAATCAGCTCTTCTGATGCTGTGACCAAATCCAAAATGCTTGAACCTCTTGTTCCCTCTATTACATGCTGCTGAAGACATTTGTCCCTCAAGAATTCCAGAAATTCTATCCCCTTCTTACTACTTGCATTTTCCTCTTCCCAGCTGTAGTTAAAATCTCCCATAACAATCATTCTTCTTGCACTTGCCAAGCTCAACCGCCTAAGTATCTCCTGGTCCTCACCCTCTCTGGTTTATAGCAGCACCCCACTAAATATCCTGTCTTGGACACTTCTACCTCACACCATATGCTTTCAAAACCATTTGTGTCACTGCCTTCCAAAGCCTTCACTCTTAGAGGACATAAGTCATCACTTATCATAAACAGTACTCCACCACCACGTTTTCCTTTCCTATCCTGCCAAAAAATACCCTGCCACTTCAATTCCGGTTATTATATCATCTTACATCAACCACGTCTCAGAGATCTCAATAATCTTTGGCCAGGTTGATGCTATCAGCACCACCAATTCATCTCCTTTATTTCAGATACTCCTGGCATTAGTATAGAGCAGCGATTTTCAACTGGTGTGCCACGAGATTTATGAAAACAAATTAATTGAAAGAAATAATGTCGTAATTTGTGCATTTATTTATTAGTGTCTGGTCTTCCATCTTCTTGTGTGTGTAAATCAATCAAAATTATGCCTATTTTTTGCCAGATCATCAAAAAAAATAAAAGAATATATTTTTAGTGTGCCGCAGAATTTTAATAATTAGTCTAGGTGTGCTGTGTTAGTTATGAAAAAGGTTGAAAATCACTGGTATAGAGCATAAAAACGTCACTGCTTCTAGAGCTATCATTGTCCCTTCTCGACCCCTTTGGGCTCAATGTTACTTGATGTCATCCCCCTTGCCCCAAGCACCCATTCCCACAAGAGACCACCCCTGCTACCATCCACCCTGGGAATTCTAGTTTCCCTGCATTGACACACTGACTCATTCAGAAAACAGCAATTTTTCCAGATGCCTTCGTCCTTCCTCATTCAAATTCAAGCAGTCGCTAACATATTCCCTTTTGTCCTCGAATGCCCTCCAAGCATCCACATATTCCAATGCTCTTTTCTGACACATTCTGGCAATTATGCGATTCAGTATTGCTGCTCTTCTGCTCAGCTCGTCACTATCATACCTGGGCAACACACACGCAATCTTCCCTCTCTGCATTTTCTTTTGCACAACTTCAAGCAAGAATCTCAGATCTCTTGCTTCCCGATTTACACTGCCTCTCAAGTCATTCGTGCCCACTACGCAATCATTTCATCCATCCTTTCACCCCTCTTAATTGCCATAGCCACATTTTCTATCATCCCTCCAGGCAAACACACCTCTGGCATCACATAAAAATCTGGCACGTCTAGTGTCACATCATCTGAAATTACATTTAAAAAAAAGTTCCAATTACATAGCTATCTAGTCAGTAGAAAGTGCAGCAAACAAATGAGTCAGTTTTAGATTGGATGATATGCTGTCTCTAAAACATGCAATTTCATTGGTGCCTTTACTTTGCTGTCTGTAACTTTTGATTGGCATAAAGTTACATTATTTCGTTAGAGGTTTTTTTGACATTATCTTTAACTCCAGATCCAAGCATCCACATATTCCATTCGCATAAGTCAAATTTGTGTGTGCGTGTGTGTTAGGGATTGCTTGTATATAAATAATAACAATCTACAAGCAGAAAATGATATCCTTTCTTTTAAGCTTACACGGTGATCCGAATACATTTTTGAAAATTATGGAGACAACTACTGTGTTTGAATAAAAACTTTAGTTTAATATAACTAAAATCTACATTCGACGTTTTGACCTTTATGTCAAGGTCATCTCCTGGAGCATACAACTATACACAGACAATAAGCTACACTACAATCAAACTGGTTTGTTAAAGTTACTGACCAACCGCTACAATAATTGTTGGCCTGACCTCTGGTGAAAAAAATAATAAAAATAAATTAATTAAAAAAAATTTTTTTACATCAACGCTAGAGTCCTATTATTAGTGTTATCTGTTGGTTGTAGAAATACATTGGGCGCAACAACAAGTTTATGTATCTATCTATATGCATATGTTAACATCATGATTATAAATGTACATTCCCACCAGTTGGTATGGGATGGTTTCTAATACTAGCTGAAGATTGGCTAGAGTCCTGACTTATGCTGGATCTTATATATTAGGTAGGCTGAATGTGTGCCATCCAGATCCTTGGAATTTTCATGCCATCTTTGTTGTTGATATTTGGGTGGTTTATCAGGATTTTGCAGGCTTTCTTAAATTTCCTTTCATACCAAGTTTTTGTATGGTGTAAAGAGAGGGTGCTTTTCCAGTTGATTTAGTGTAAGGTGTTGAGCACGTGATCTGAGAGGCCTGCTTCACCATAATGGTTATATTTAATGTGTTCTTTCTTACGTTATAGGGATTGTCCATCCTGTTTCACCAATGTACGGTAAGTTACAGGTGCAGCGGATGCAATAGACTCCAGGATGTGCAAGTGGGAGGAGAGGATCCTTAGAGAAGCTGAATATGGTTTTAAGTTTAGTGGGTGGCATTGAGGTTATAATGTTGTAGGATTCTGTTGATTTTTTCTGATAATCCTTTAATGTATGGGATGGGTATGGTTTTACTGTAATCTAGATTCGTTTTTGTTGTTGTTTTATGGAGTACTTTATTAATAGTATTTTTGTTATAGCCATTATTTATGAATGTGTCGCTGATGATTTTTAGTTCTTGTTTCAGGGCTTGCTGGTTAGAGCAAATTGTTGTAGCTCTGTTTTTAAGGGTGTTAATGACTCCATATATTTGTGATGGGTGGTGGTATGAATTAGCATGTATGTATTGGCCCGTGTATGTGTCAGTTTTCGGTAGACCGTGAAGGATTGACTGCCTGAAGGAAGACGTGTGACCAGTTTGTCTAGGAACGGGAGCGAGTTTTGATTTTCGATTTCAATGGAAAATTGTATGCATTCATGTTGTTTGTTCAGGTGGCTAAGGAATGTATTTAGCGTTTGTCACCCGTGTGGCCAGATCACGAACACGTCGTCAATGTATCTAAGCCAGACTGTCAGTGTTAGCGTGGCAGAATCAAGAGCCCTTTGCTCAAAGTTTCCATGTAGAAGTTAGCGATTGGGGGAGGGGATAGTGGTGAGCCCATGGCTGTACCTTCTTTTTATAGGTAAAATTTGTTTTGCCAGATGAAGTAACCGGACTGTAGTACGTGGGCAAAGAGGGACGTAATGTCGGACGGAAATTTGTTCTGTAGTAGGAGAATTGCATTGATGGGGACATTTGTGAAAAGGGCACAAAAATCAAAACTGAGTAATAAGTCATTTTTGTCGAGTGTCATGTTTTTAATTTTGTTTATAAAGTGTTGTGTGTTCTTTATGTAGGAGGGGGAATGACCTACGAATTGGTCGAAGGGGCACATTTTGTTTGTGTATTTTCGTGACCCCATATATTCTGGGGGGCAGGGCATAGCAGGGTTTGGGTTTTTTAACCGTGTCTGGTGGCCAAAAAGTGACGGACTTGAGTAGTTTCTCTTTTTTTTCCTTTATCTTGTTTGTTGGGTTAAAATTTACCAGCTTATATGTGTTGTTATCGGCTACTAGTTGATTCATCTGAAGTATGTATGTTGACCTGTCAAGGACGACGAAAATACACAAACAAAATGTGCCTCTTCGACCAATGAGAGCTTGGTCCACCTTTGCCATGAGTTTCCTCAGTCCTGAAGATATTTCAGGTGCAAACTTTGTTTGCTTACACTTGGATAAAGGATTAAACTAAATTTATTATATTAAAAAGTAGTGGCGAGAATCCACATCCTTTCTTATTTTAGCGTCTTTCCCTTCTTTCTTTTTTTTCCGATGACTTTAGTTTGATTTTTATATCACTGATAAATTAGTCTTTTGTCATTGTAATCGGTCTTCAAATTTTTGAGGACTTTAAACTTAATATTGCAGTCAATGTTATCAGAAGCTTTTTCTATATCATTAAATGCTGTGAGTAGGGATACATTTATTCTAAGTGCTTTTTTTTTCTATGATTATTCAAAGAGTTAGTAAAGCTTCCCTTGTCCCTCTGTCTCCGGAAGCCAAATTGTTCAACAAATAGATTTTCTTTCCTTCTGTTTTTCTTTTGATACAGCCATCGATAATTCTAGTTAGGATTTTAAAACTGTGAGGTAAGAGTCTTAACATCTGGTTATCTTTACATGCTTGTGTTCTTCTTCTTCTTTTATTTATTTTTTTTTTAGCTCAAAATTTTTTGGAATTTCTCCAGTTTTGTATATTTAATTGATCATTTTAAATACTTCACTTTCTGCTCCTTCACCCAGTCCTTATATAATTTCTCCTGGGATTTGGTTACTGTTGCCTTATGTCATTTCAGTTCTATTTGTCAAACTTTTATCAGATTCTGACTTTAAGGCTGGTGACTTAGAAGCATCTTCCTCTAAGAGTGATTTATGTAATTTGTCTACTCTATGAAGGTCTCGGTATATTGCACTCATCTTGGGTGCAATATACATTATATTATCATCTTCAATTAGCACTTTTCCATCCTTTCTCTTTTGTGCTCCGTGTCTTTATCCTTTCTGTAAAAACTGTTTTTATATATCTTTGTATGCTCTTTTGTTGTTACCTCTCATTATGTTTATATCTATTACCTTGCATATTTATTATTATTAACAGCAGACCTCCACGGAGTGTGAAAGACTCATCACAGGAGGTACATGCTGTTACATAAAGTCCATCAAACAGGCAATGCATTCCACTCAACAACCACTCTCCGTGCAAAGGATCTCCAAGGAATGTCCCCTTCTCCCATTCTCTGAAAACTTTGTTCCACATTAACCCAGTACCAACCCTTTACCAACTTGTCTCAGTTGTATTTCCTTTCTTTCTCCTATTCACAAGGCTTTGCAAACTGCATTTCCTCAATCTGCCTTCATATCCCATATACTGAAGACCATTTACAACCTTAGTCATTCTTCTATGGATCTTTTCCAGGATATCTTCATCAACATGAAAACCAGGGGAAAAAATCTCTGCACAATACTCATATGAGGCTCTTCTATCAAGATCTGATAGCTCTACAGAACTGAAAATCAAAATTGTAACTCAACCCAGAAAACATAAAACATAATATATACATCATTTTTATTGGTGAAATTTAGGATTGGGAATATTTATGATAATCATTCTTATGAACATTTTTTATGCATTTAAAAAAAGGTCCTTAAAAGGCTTTCAAACTGTATTTCACAAAAAAATAAAAGTTAACTACTGTTATTTCATAAATGTGTGTTAGTAATCAGAATATCGCATGAAGAGTGAGTGCTGCTCATTCGAAAGAGAAGCATGGTGTTGAAAGAAAGGCAAAAAATTGTTAAAAAATCATTGAAAAAGAAAACGAGCGATTTGAAAACCGTAATGGATGGTAAAAAGAACGAAAGTGAGGCGAATGTGGTGGAAGGCAATGAAATTGAGAGAACGAAAGAAACCGGAAATAGCATGACCAAAGGTTCGAAAGTTGGAAAATTGGAAGAATGAATGAATCCAGAAATAGTGTGATGCAACGTTTGAAAGTGGGGAAAAAATGGAAAGAATGAATGGAAGTGAAAGTTGGATGCATGGACCGAAAGTACGGAAACTCAAAAGGATGAATGAGAGTGAAAGTGTAAAGCAGGAATCGAGAGTTCAAAAATGAGAAAGACTGAATGATAGAGAGAATGTGACGCTAGATTTGAAAGTTGAATTGGGCTGGATGAGGCAAGAGATGAAAGATGCGGAATGAAATAAAGAAAATTCGGGCAAAAAGGATTAAATCAAGTAGGTATGAATGAGTTAATGAAAGACGAGTGAGTGGCGTTGTATGGAGACTACATTATTAAAGGTGTGCTGGATGAGAGATTGCCCAAAGGTATGTTTTCCAGGCAGGAAAATGAATAGAGTGATTGAGGCATTGGATATGAGGAGGGAGCAAGCAAAGGAGTTGGTTTTAATAGGTACGAATGACTTGACAGAGGACAAAGAGCAGTAAGAATGGATATCAGGAGGCTGCTTAGACAGATAAAAGAAAATAGTGTGACAGGAAGGGTAGTAAGCGTGTTGCCTAGGTATGACTGTGGTGAGATGAGGCTGAGAGCAAGGATTATGAATGATATGTTGGCTGAAATGTGTGAGGACAGGAGAGTATAGTTTGTTGATGTGTGGAATGAGTTTGAAGGACGAAGTGAACTGTATGGGAGCAATGGACTGCATTTGAGTGGTTATGGTGTGAGTCATTTGTAGAGACTGTTGTTGGAAGTAGAGAAGTGAGTATAGAGAATGAATCAGATCAAGTGGGAAGTGATGTGGAAGAGCAGGAGAATACAACAGGAGAGATTGAAGAGGTGGTTATGAATGAGGAAGTAAATGGCATGAGTATGGAAAATGAGAGAATGGGTGTGCAAGATGAACAGGGAGGCTTAGGGTGGACAGGGGTACACAGCGTCAGAAATGTGGATGCTCCAAGAAGATGTGAGAGCATATGTAGACAGGAAAGCAATGGGATGACCTGGGATCAAGAGGGAACAGTTGTTGGAATTGTTTCCAACTGTTTCCCTTTCTTCTTATTCAAAATGAATAAGCAGAAAGGGAAATGGGCCCCAGTCGAGCATGGAGAGATCACATCAAATGAGTAGTATCAGTGGAACTAGCTGTAGATCTAGGAATGAGCTGTTGTGTTTGTATACAAATGCTAGAAGTGTAAGTGAAATGGTTGCACTAATTGAGTCTGTTCACCCAAAAATTGTTGGAATAAGTGAGACATGGTTAGATGAGGACGACATCCTGACAGGAATAGAGATGGAAGGGTATGATGTGTTTCATGAGGATATAAGGAATAAAAAGTGATGGATAGTGCTATGATGATAGAGAAAGAGTTATGTCCATACAAAATGGAAATGCAAGAGGGAAAGAGTACCAGTGGTTTTGAGGCAGTGTGATGTGAGATAGAAGTGAATGGAATGAAATACTTGGTTGGATGTTGTTATAGACTAGGTAATGTGGATGGTAGTGACTATGAAATGTATAATCATATTAGCCTAGCAAATAAGAAAAGAGTAATCATTATGGGCAATTTTAATTATGGCAATATAGACTGGAATGATGAGATAGCAACTGGAACTAAAGAAAATGAGTTTCTTGAGTTTTTGAGGGATAACTACTTCAGACAGTATGTGACAGAGGGCACACGAGGATTGAGGGTCTTGGATTTGGTCATCTCATCAGAGGATGTAATTATAAATGAAGTGTCAAGTCACCCACCAATTGGTGAGAGTGACCATGAAGTGATTACCTGGGTGGTTGCCAGCAGTGTGAGGACCTCTGTAAGAAAAAGGTATATGTGGAACTAAAAGGGGGTGATTATGAAGAGCTCAGGAGACAGCTTGCAGGTGTAGCATGGATTGACGAGTTAGCTGGAAAAGAGATTCAATGCAGCTTGGGGGATTTTCAAAAATTATCTAGTAGATGCAATGTCTAAATGTATTCCAAGGGTGAGGAGTTAGTAAGGTAGGTGTGAAATGGATGAATAAAGAGATTAAACACTGCGATACAGAGAAAAAGAGCATTATGGAGGCAGCATAAGAGAAGTGAAAATAATGAATTTCATGGGACTACAAAGACCAGGCAAGGCAGGTGACTTGGTTGATGAGGGTAGCTGAAGAGAGGTATGAACAGCAGTTAGCTAATGAAGCCAAAGAGAATCCTAAGGAGTTCTTTCGATATGTAGCCACCAAAAGAAAGAATGATTATGGAAGGATGACATTGATTGGAGAAAATGGTATAAATACAGCTGTTGCAGAAGGTGTGGTGGAGATACTTAATGAGCAGTTCATGAAGATCTTTCAATCTTGTGAATGTGACTTCATGGAGAGATTGAGACCAGTTGATGATGGGGAAGAGAGACCGACTGTAAGTGAGCAAGAGGTGTCTGGGGAGTTGAGCAAACTAGATGTAAATAAGGCTTTGGGACTTGATAATATATCACCATGTATTCTAAAGGAATGTGCCAGGGAGTTGACATAATTTTTTAATACTAGTCTTGCACTGGGTATAAAGTTCCTAAGGAGTGGGCAGAGGGCAAGACTGTGCCACTTCATAAAGGAGGTGGTAGAACTCAAGCATCAAACTATAGGCCTATCGGTGTGTCAGGTGTTCTAGTTGTTGGAGAAGCTTGTGAGAACTAGGATCCAGAATTGGGTTGACAACAATGGTATAATCTTTGATGGACAGCATGGATTTCCTAATGGGAGGTCATGTTTTAGTAATCTACTTTCTTATTACAATAAGATGACTGCTTCCATGGACAGAGGAGAAGGATACACAGTAATATACTTAGATTTCGCAAAGACTTTTGATAGATTACCTCATGATAAGTTGATAGTCAAACTAGAGTGGATGGGGTTGGATATTAGATTGATGCATTGGATTGGAGACTGGCTATCTGATAGGTATCAACAAGTTGTGTATGGGGGAGCGATATCCAGGAAAAGGAAAGTTACTAGTAGTGTGCATCAGAGGTCTGTTTTAGGGCCATTGCTGTTTAACTTGTATATTAATGATATTGGTGAAGATTTGGATGGAGATATTCAGTTGTTTGCAGATGATGCAAAGTTGGGACAAACCATGAAGAGTAGAGAAGATGTTGTGGCTTTACAAGAAGACTTGAATAAATTGAGTGATTGGGCACGGGAATGGGGATGTGAGTTCAACGTTGCAAAATGTAAAGTTTTAAAATTTGGAAAACAAAAATGGGATGCAGAATTTATGCTTGGTTATATATATGAGGATATATTGTCAGAGGTGGAGGAAATAGGAAATCTGGGGGTGATAGTGGATAAGGATCTGAAATTTAGGGGACACATAGCCAAAATTGTGAAGACTACACAAAGGCTTCTGGGAATGATGCGGAGGACACTGACTTGTAAAAGTAGGGAGATTCTGTTCCGTTGTATAAGGCTTTGATTAGGCCACACATGGACTATTGTGTCCAGATTTGGTCACCTGGTTTTCAGAAGGACGAAGAGATGTTGGAAAGGGTCCAGAGGCGATTGACTAAGGTAGTTTCTTATCCCTGGAATGTCGAGTATAAGGAAAGATTGAGAAGATGCAACTTGCAGAGTCTGGTGGACAGGAGGAAGAGGGGGAGATATGATAGATCATAGAACTAGAGGTCATCCCTAGAAACTATATAAAGAGGGTGCAAGTTGGGGAGTGAGAAGCAGGTTTTTTTCATGCAGAGTTGTGAATGATTGGAGTGTGGTGTCTGCAGAGAATTTGAGTGTGTTTAAAGCACAGTATGATGAGCTGTGTGTATGATAAAAGGACTTCCTAGATGAGTCTTTGACTCCATGGGGTCTTGGGTAATAATAATAATAAATAGATATTATTCAATACCAGTAGGCAAATCATATCAAGAATTTTTTATTTTTTGCACTTTTAGTGAAAAAAAATAAGTGAATAATATTACAATACATTTCTGTATATAAGTAGCATGTTGTTGCTTTCTCAATGCCTTTTTAATGCTTACATTTTTTTCCTTTTTATTTTCCACATTTTTTTTCCTCGCTTTGTCTTTAATATTAAGTGAAAATATGGTTGATAAAATGTGTGGTATTTTCACCAATCAGTTGTAAAACTGACAAAAATCAGTCAACATCATCATGCCTATCAAGGATTTAGGCCTAGAGTGGCCTGTTCCAGCCTTAGAAGTCATTAGTGAATCTTTTAAGAGGACGACCTGGTTTTCTCTTTCCCTAGTGGCTTATACTTTAAAGCTTGTTTTGATAATCTTTCTGTTTTCATTCTTTGAACATGTTCCATCCATTTATGTTTATATTTTTTAATTTTTTCTATGACTGATTCCTGGTTTAATTCTTTCATAATTTCTTCATTTCTTTTGTGATCAAATAGCGTATACTTTGCAGTTTTTCTCATAAACTTCATTTCAGCAGTTATTAATCTTTGTTTGTCTTTTTGTTTTATTGTCCAGATTTCACTTCCATACATTAGGACTGGTAGGGCTAATGTATTGTGTACTTTTAGTCTGGTTTGTTTTTGAACTAGGTTTGGTTTAAATATAGAGTTAATTACATCTGTTATTTTTAAGTACAGGGGGTCCTCGAGTTACTTCTTAGATCCGTTCCTACGGACCGACGTAAGGCAATTTTCGATGCAAATCGGAATTACCATAGCCTAAGTTACTCACCTAACCTAAAACACCCTAAAGTCATACGCATATATCAAGAAACAGAACTAGGCCATAGGAAAATGAAAGAGAGAACATAATTACTGTATAGTACAGAAAAATGACAAAAATGAAACTGTAATAAAAAAAAAAATACATAAAAATGAGAACAATCCCCAAAATGACAAATGAAACTGTACATTCTGTTCAGGTGATTAAAAAAAAAATTAAAACAATTCTTTATCTTTTATCCTGTGGTTGAAGAGACAATTGAGGTACCAGCACCTGCTGCAGGCCTCTCTACCTTCGTGAAAAAATTTTCCAGGCTAGTCTGGAATGATACCATCCTCTTCTCCTCGTATATCTCCCTATAACACTGTACGCAATCCACAATCCCTCGGAAGAGTTTCCTCCTCCTCAATCAGCTGCTTCTCTAACTGAATGAGGTCTTCTGCTGACAACTCCTCCCCATGAGCTGCCAGAAGCTCTGTGACATCTTCGGCCTCCACTTCCAAATTCATCTGCTTCCCCAGGGCAACAACCTTCTCTGTGACAGTCTCAACTGTCTCCTCATAGCCATGGAAATCATTCACAAACTGGGGACACAGTTTTTTCCACACACTATTCAAATTTTTCTGCTTCACTTCATCCCAAGCATTCTCAATGTTTTGTATGGCATTATAAATGCTATACGATTTCCAAAAGTCTTTGAGGGTTAAGTTCCTGTCTTTTTCAGTTGCCCTGAAAGCCATAGCAAATGTCCTGCGGAGGTATTAGGCCTTAAAGGAAGCAATAACACCCTGGTCCATAGGCTGCAAAAGGGCTGTGGTGTTTGGTGAAGGGTAAACCACCTTAACATTAGAGTGAAAGTCATCCAAGTGCGCAGGGTGACCTTAAAGGGCAGACTCTCGGCTGTACAGTACCTCTGAACTTTTGGCACAAAATGGTTCCTAAACCAGTCCTCGAAGATTTGAAGTGTCAGTGCCTTCTTATTGGACCTCGAGATGACAGGCAGTTGACCCTTCCAAATGCCCTTTAGTGCACTTGGATTTTCAGCTTGATAGACCAACAAGGGTTTCAGTTTTAAGTCGCCAGCAGCATTAGCCCCAAGAAGCAAAGTCAGTCCCTCCTTGCCAGCTTTATGGCCTGGTGCTGCCTTCTCCTCGTTGGCGATATAGGTACGATTAGGCATACGTTTCCAAAATAGGCTTGTCTCATCCACATTAAACACTTGTTGAGCACTGTAGCCCCCCCCCCCCTCCCTTATTATCTCAGCCAACCCCTCAGGAAACTCACCAGCTGCTTTATCATCACCACTAGCAGCTTCACCTTGTACCTTGAAGTTATGTAAATTTGTAAATTGCCCCAAGCCTTAAATTACATAAACCAACCTTTACTAGCATTAAACTCTTCACCTGCACTCATTTTCCCCCTTTCACTTTTCAATGCCTCGAACAATCTTTTCGCCTTTTCTTGAATTAACATGAAGCTAATTGGGATACAGCATTGATGCTGGTCTTCCAGCCAAAGAACAAGAAGCCTTTCCATCGCAATCATGAGCCTACTACGTTTTTTCATAATCACAGTCGATTTCATGGGCGGCAATCCTTTCACGTGTTCAAGGATGCGAACTTTATCCTTGATAATAGTCCCAACTGTGGTATAACTTAAGTTCAACATGCGGCCGATGTTCGTTGGCGTTTCTCCCTTTTAATAATGTCTAATTTCACTTCTAATGTAATGGCTTTCCTTTTCTTCGACACACTGCCATCGGAAGAGTCTGCCTTACGTTTGAGAGC
The DNA here is from genome assembly GCF_054136105.1 of Typopeltis vanoorti. Taxonomy (NCBI): domain Eukaryota; kingdom Metazoa; phylum Arthropoda; class Arachnida; order Uropygi; family Thelyphonidae; genus Typopeltis; species Typopeltis vanoorti. The sequence goes on from NC_143564.1 coordinate 59,939,915, forward strand.
ATATTGAAAGATAAAAAGCCACAAAAAAAAATATAAACACAAAAGTGAGAGAGCAGATGTAAACAAAGCATGCGGTACCCAAAGAGTGTATGCTGGGACCCGAGCGACGCCACCTCTCCCAAACAAACATCGCGTAAAGGCGTATTCTTCCACCGCACTCACAAACAAGTTCGTCCGCGATGTTTGAATTTTACGTCGTGCTGCTTTGAGTCGAAATTTATTTTTTTAAATTATTTATGGGATTACTGCCTTAAAGTCGAAATGACGTAGGTCAAGGACCCCCTGTATTTTGCAATTTTTAGGTTTATATCTTTTTCATTTTCATATGTAATCATACAACCTAGTCTGACAACATAATTACCATCATGCACTTTGATATCATGAACATCTTTATTTGATATTTGATATCATTAAGCCAAGCTCTCCACAATGTGCGACTTAATTTCTGTAATTAATAATCCAAATCATAAGAGCATATTCTTTAAGCTTTTTTTCATTAGTATATATGATGCTATTCAGTGCACATGTGTGGGTGTTATTTTCATGACAGGTTTTATGAAACTAGCTCTTCATTTCACTTCTTTACATAGGAATAAGTCAATAATCTATGTTTATGTTACCATGATTATGAAATAGTCTCAAATGTTAAAATTAACCTGAATTTTCTGTATTTGTATATCTAAAAATGCAAAAATTTGGCCATAATAATAAACTATATATATTTAAAATTACTATTATTATTATTTATGTACTTAGCTGTGCCGTCCAACAAGGGAGCAACTTCTTCGTCAATGTCGTCGTCTCATTCGTCAACATCAGTTTCAAGAGATTACCCGTAAAGATCCCTTAGCTGCTTTGCAATATCTGCAAACTGAATTAGCTGTAACTGTAGATCACAATGATCCTGATGAAACTAGAGAGGTAACTAGCAGCCATTAAAATATCACTCAAGTTTCCTGATAAGAAAATAAATTATGCTTGTATCCAGTCATGACATCCTTGTTGATTAAAAAATCATTCATTATAACTGGAATAAGAGCCAGATTAGTACCTTCTTGCCGTGATCTAGATTAGTTATAAAGTACAGCAAATAAGTTGCTAAAAAATATGAGAAATGGTATCTTCCTAAAATTGCATTGTTTGTTACCTAAGCAAATAGTTTAGTTATACATATATATATTGTTTATTTATTTTATTATTATTATTATTATTTCATTTTATTTTATTTTTATTATTATTTTTTTTTTTGTCATTTCCACTCACAAATGGTCATGTTTTATGTTTAGTACTGTGGATGTTGTTGTTATAGGTTAAATAACCAGAAATCTTTCTCTAGAAACCAGAGATGGTACTGTTTCAAGTTGGCTACAATTCATTTTATTCTTTATCATCATTATTATATCAAATTCCTGATATGTATCCTCAAAGGGTGTGCAGGATATGATAGTACTACATGAAAGACTTACATCTTTACTAACTTCCTTTCTTTTAGTGTTGCGCGGTGATCAGCTTTCATTTTAGAAATTATGGACTTTACAACCGTGTTATAAATAACTATTTTAATTTCCCAACGTTTTGACCTTCATATTAAGGTCATCATCTGGAGTATATACAAGGACAAGCTGAGTTACATTTCACTTAGTATGCTAAAGAGACAACGATTTGATCAACAGTTATTCTACTGGCATGACCTCTAGTGAAAATATAAAAAAAATTATATGTATATATATAATATCAAAAAAAAACAGATAAAATTAAATAATTATTTAGAAACTACATCAAAACTAAATTCTATTTAAGATAACATAAGAGAAACATTCTTTCATATAGATAGTTTTCTTACAATAACAATGATGCCCTAATTTAACATGACAATTGTTATATTAGATTTAAGATTCTGGATTATCTGCAGTCCTGTTTATAGTTAAACTCTTCAGGAGAAAGGTTCCGTGGGTAGAATATGTGCCTTTCATATGCTTGGGATTTTTAGACCATCATTATTGTTAAGATTAGGCTTGTTGATAAGAATCTCACAGGCTTCCTTAAATTTACTTTCATACCATGTTTTGGTGTGATGTAAACAATTAGAGCTTTTCCAGTCAATTCTATGTAAAGTGTTCAGGGCATGATCAGAAAGGCCAGCTTCACCATAGTTATTATATTTAATGTGTTATTTATGTTCTTTTTTCCTGATAGGAATTGTGCATCCTGCTTCCTCTATATATGGTAGATTACAGGTGCAATAAATACGGTATACTCCAGGGTGGGCCAGCAGAGGGAGTGGATCTGGATGAGTTGAGTAAGCTTTTTAATTTTTCAAGAGGTTTAAAGGTGGCTTTGAGGTTGTATTTCTGTAGTATTCTGTTTATTTTATCTGATGTCCCTTTAATGTAAGGAATGGTTATAGTTTTATTGTAGTCTGGTTTATCTTTGTTTTTTTATTGAGTTCTTGTAGAGAATTTTGTTAATAGTATTTTGGCTGTAACCATTTTTTAGGAAAGTAATGCTGATAACTTTAAATTCGTCTTTATGTGCTTGTTCATTGGAACAAATCGTCAAAGCTCTGTTTTTTTTTAGAGTATTAATGATACCTAGTTTTTGTGTTGGGCGGTGGTAGAAGTTTATGTGTATATATATTGGCCAGTATGTGTTGATTTCTGGTGAACAGTGAAGGAAAGACTGCCAGAAGGAAGACACAAACATTATTGAAGAAACAATGAAAGAATTTGAGAACAGGAACAAAACCTTGGAGATTCGGTGGCAAGCCCTGAAGAAAACATTGATTGATTTAGCCAGAAAGGCATGTGGTGAGGTTGTCTGCAAGGATAGAAAAATCAGAACACAGTAGACACAGGAAGTTAACTTCCTTTTACTCCTTAACTTCCTTTTTATAATAGAAAAATTGCTAAATGAAACAAGCAGTGACAGCACAGTGGTAAAAATCACTGAACAGATTACATATCCATACTTGAAGGAGAAAAAGTCATCAAAAAGCCAGAAATACTCAAATATGGAGATATAAAAGTTTTGCAAAACTTTTATACAGTGAACTTTTATAAAGGTTTCCTGTAAACAGTGAAAGAAAGACTGCCAGAAGGAAGATGTGTGACAAGTGTATCTAGAAATGGAAGTGTGTTCTGCTTTTCAATGTCAATTGTGAACTGTATGCATTTGTGTTGTTTGTTTAGGTGGCTAAGGAAAGTGTCTAGTGTCTGGTGGCCATGGTGCCAGATTGCTAAAACATCGTCAGTGTACCTGAGCCAGACTTTGGGTTTTAAAGGAGAAGAATCTAGAGCATGTTGCTCAAAATGTTCCATATAAAAGTTAGCAATGGGAGAGGGGGATAATGGCAATCAATTGTCATTGATTGGGACATTCATAAAGAAGGCAGAATGTCAAAACTGACTAATAAATCATCTTTTTCTAATGTAATGTCTTTGATTATGTTTTTGAAGTGCTGTGTGTTTCTGATATAGGAGGGGGGGGAATGACCTACCAACTCCTTGAGTGTTGACACTAATTTTGGCTAGGTGGTAATTTGGCTTGTCTATACCTTTGGCTATCAGCCAGAGTGGTGTGTTTTGTTTGTGTATCTTTGATAGCCCATAAATTCTCGGGGAACGAGCATAGTGCGGAAGTAATTTGATTGTATCTTCAGGCCATGTAGTAACTGATTTAAGTAGCTCCTCTGTTTCTTTTTTATTCTGTTGGTAGGGTTGTAGTTAACAAGTTGATATGTATTGTTGTCCAAGACTAGCAGATTCATTTTTTCTAAATATGTGGTTTGGTTTAGAATAATGGTGGCATTGCCTTTTTTGGCTCTAGGTATTATAATGTCTAGATATGATTTTAGTGATTTCACCGCTGTTAATTCGTGTTTTGTTAAGTTGCTTGTTATTGTTTTCTTATAATTTACATTTAAAATGGTGGTGGTTTCTAAATGTATTTTATCTGCTTTGGTAGTTGGGATGAATCTTAAGCCTCTTTCAATATTATAAATAAAATCCAGTTTGTTCATCGATCTGGGTACTACGGCAAAGTTTAAACCTTTTCTGAGTAGCAAAAGTTCATCTTTGTTTAAGGCATGGTTGGATAGGTTGATTACATTACTTCTATCTGACGGTGATTGTTTACTCAGAGAACAGATCCAGATGACTAGAAAAAACTTGGCCTTTACTCAAAACCAGGTACAAAATTTAAAATCTGAACTTTTGAGCTACTTGAACACAGATAATTTCACTATCCTCGAGAAGATTACAGACAACTCAACAAACCATATCCTTCAAATTAAGAAAGAAAATCTCACATCCAAATTTCATAGACTAAAAGATCGACAAAACCAATAGACATTTTTGAATTTCTCCATAGTGAACATTAGCAACCAACAAGAAATAATAGGAGCCACCATCTTGCCCCATGGCCGCCAGACACTTTCCTTAACCACCTAAACAAACAACACAAACACATATAGTTCACAATTGAGATTGAAAAGCAGAACACACTTTCGTTTCTAGATACGCTTATCACACGTCTTCCTTTTGGCAGTCTTTCCTTCGCTGTTTACTGGAAACCTTTATAAAAGTTCACTGTATAAAAGTTTTGCAAGACTTTTATATCTCCATACTTGAGCATTTCTGGCTTTTGATGACTTTTTCTACTTCAAGTATGATGATATGTAGTCTGTTTAGTGTTTTTTACCACTGCGCTGTCACTGCTTAGTTCATTTAGCAATTTTTCTATTATAAAAAGGAAGTTAACTTCCTGTGTCCACCGTGTTCTGATTCAGTTCTCATTTTTCTATCCTTGCAGACAATCTCACCACATGCCTCTCTGGCTGAATCAATCAATGTTTTCTTCAGGGCTTGCCACTGAATCCCCAAAGTTCCAAGGTCTTGTTCCTGTTCTCAAACTCTTTCACTGTTTCTTCAATAATGTTTGTGTATTTTAGTCTACAGTTCACATCTGAGAGCTGCTCAACTTTTATTCGCTTTAAAACTTTCTTCCATGTTATTCTTTTCAGTATGAAATTCAATTTTATCCTGCTCAAGACTAAATAGTGATCACTTCCAATTTCAAATCCTCTGTACACTCTGGTGTCCTGCACCAGGGAGAAAACATCACTATCGACAATAACATAGTCAATGAAACTTTTCTTATTCCTTGCTTCTTCTCTCTGTGTGAATTTGTGCACATTTTTATGTTTGAACATGGTGTTAGTAATAACTAGTCCATGTTCTGAGCAGAAATCCAAGAAATATTTGCTATTATTATTAGCTTTGCTCTTTTCTCCAAATTTTTCCACAGTATTTTTGTATGTCTGACAATCATTTCCTACTCTGCTCAATGTTTATTCACTTTAAAACTTTCCTACATGTTCTTCTTTCCAATATGAAATTCAATTTTATCCTGTCAAGACTAAATGGTGATCACTTTTACCTCTGTACAGTCTAGTGTCCTGCACCAGTGAGAAAACATCGCTATCAACAATAACATAGTCAATGAGATTTCTTATTACTTTCCTCTTCTCTCCATGTGAATTTGTGCACATTTTTATGTTTTACCACGGTGTTAGTAATACCTAGTCCATATCCTGAGCAGAAATCCAACAATGGTGAATGCAGAAAGAGCTTGCAAATAAAAGACAAAAAGAAATATGCAAGTTTCTAGAGCATAGATGTCTCACTATATTTCCTGAAGCACCTTGGGCATAAGGAATTAAAACTCTATGAAATGTTTATTAACCTATGAAACTTTAATGACATATCAGACATAGCTTCTTACCTAGTGAGCTAGGTCTAATATTCTAGTATCATACTACATTACATGTCAGTTGTATGAATTGTATTATATGCTTTTTTTTTTGTTCTATCTTAAAATACTCTAATCCAGCTCTGGTTATTTTAACTTATTGAACAAGATAGCTATGATACTATGCCAAATATTTTGCAATAAACATATATAAGGACATCTCTTTTATTTCATTGTCTTTACCATACATTTCTTTAAATTTCCCAAATTTTGTATACACGAATAAGGCAGATAAAAAATAATGTATGCAAGTAATAGGTATCCATTGGATGCTGAATGAACCAAGATGCATAGCAGTTTAACTGATGAAATTATATTCCATATTTGGCTTAAACCAGAAGCAAACAATGTTATAAACAAACTTAACATCAGCTGTTTCAAGATGGGTACTATCAACATAAGTGAAAAAGAAGTTGAACTAACAGAAGAACTAGAGAAGTATCACATGGATATAATTGGTATTACTGAAATGAGGGCAAAAACAGATGAGATTCTTCCTTGCCTCATTGATCAGTGTTCAAGCACTGTTATAAATTATCTTGAAGCATAGGATGTTTGTTTACTGCAGGGTTTGCTAAACGAGTAAGAAATGGAGTGGACTATTATTAATAAAACTATTGTTATGATTATTGGTCAACAATTAGTGGTGGTGAAGCTCAAAAAAAGGATGGCATGACCAACTAGATAAAAAGTTGGAAACCCAGTTATAGAGGGTGAAAGTTTAATCAAAAGAGCGGTTTACTGAATAGGTCTTAATGCTACATATGATATAATATTAGCTATATGGAAATATCAAGAGCACATATTTCTACAGTCATTTCCGTGGCATGTGTCCAGTGATGGTTGATATAGGCTAAGAGATCTGCTGTGGATCCAAAGTGGGAGAATCCATATTGGTGGTCATTGATTAATTAGCAAGCAAGCCTCTAGGTAGTGAAGAAGTCGACTGTTGACAGATTTCTGAAGCACAACTTTTGAGTACTATCAGGGAGAAGATACAGTCATGACCAGAAAGCTTTTCAATGTCTAGGTTGTTTAAGATTCTTCAGATGTCTTTTGGATGAAAATCTGGTATTTTTGGCTTGTTAACAAGTGATCTGCCTTGTGGTCAGCTGTGCAAGAATTAGAGGAGGAGAAGGATGTCAGATGGTCAGTTTTATCTTTAGGTGCTGTAACAGTGGTGCCATATGGATGAGAGAGAGAAATGGAAACACCAGTGAGTGAGTGAGCAGTAATTCAATCTGATGGCCTCTGCAAGGTACCAGAAGGCACAACTGCCATTAGGACACAAGTTTCAGCATCAGATGCAGATTTACTGATGACTGTTTTACATATTTTGGGTGCCTCAGTGTAAGTTTTAAGTATAAAGATGGAGTTCTCATCTCAAGCCACCTGTTTTGGTATGTGGAAAGAAATTTTAGATTGAATGTAAAATGAAGGCTTTTATCCTTGTGAAAATAATTTCAGTATCTTCCAGGTATTTGGATCATAAGAGCAAAAGCAGTAATCTACCATGAAATGAAAGTAGAAGTTCTGGAAGTCATCCCACTTTGGCACCTTTGTAGTGCTAAAGGTTGCAAATTTGAGAGTGGTTGGGGGGGGGCATTCTGTGGGAGGAGAGACTTGCACAAAATTATGGTCTAAGTTACCAAGAAGAGAAGTACCTTCTACTTATATGCCCAGAAGAACTGATTAAGAAAAGGTCAAGGGTATTGGAAGGGTGGAAAGGGTTATTAGGCATTCAGGTTAGTAGATGTATGATTTACATTAGATCATTGCTTTTAGCAGATACACCTCTTCCAACTTGGTCAGTGGAATTGGAAAAAGAAAGCCAATTGGTGTTGTGGATGTTAAAAGTCACTCACTGTAATTTAACTGTTTGGGTAAGTAGATTACAAGAAAGCCAATCTACAGGGATAAAAAAGTTGAAAGGGTCAGTTTACTCACTAGTGTAAAATATGATGATTTTCAGATTTTGGAGTGAGAGAGATAAATACAGCAGATGAATGTTACCAAATGGTACAAAGAAACTTTAAGACAGAAGTTGTTGAAAGCACAGGATTCTAAATTTACAGTGGTGATTGTAAGTTTGTTACAGCCATGATAATTTTTTTTTTTTTTTTTTTTTTTTCATTTTTGAAAGAAATAGGTCTGATCTAGATGCAAATATGATGATGTATGTCAGTGGTTCTTAACCTTTTAGTAGTCACAGCCCCCTAAATATCCTAAAATATATTCATGGCCCTGTTGTTTGTAGTAACATAATAATAATAATAATTACTATTTTTTCAAAAAATAGTGGTTTTACTTACTGATTATAATAACAAAAAGAAAACAGAAATCAACTTTTAAATGTATTTTAATAAGACCTCTGTTGTTGAACATTCTTTACTAATTTATCTATTCTTTCTTCGTTTGAGTTACTCAATGCTATTCGCATGCAGGAGTCTATTTGGAGTTGATTTTGTTGTTTCGATTATAAATATTTGCCATTGTGGAAAATCTTTCTTTCTTACACAAATATATAGAAACAAAAGGCAACAAATTTTGAATGGCATAAACAGGTGTGGATATTCCCTCCGGATATGTATCCATAATTGACGAAAGTTTTCTTCTTGAAAACAGAGATCAGACTTAAATCCTTTGTCAATTTCAGTAGTGTGTTATCATTCATTGGTGATAAATTTGCATTTTCGCAATTATTATATGTATCTTGAATCAACAATTTTCTACAATCAAGTTCATTATTTGGAAAATATTTATTGAATTTTTCAATTAATCTCTGGAGATGACATATAATTAAAGAATTTAAGTGTAGTTTATCAAATTTAAAATTATAGTCTGAAATCATCTGCGAATAGTTCGCAAATATTTCAAAAACATCTGAATATACTCTTTGAATCCATTCATCCAGTTTTATTTTCATTACCTCTGTTTTACCTAGCATAGTAAAAATGTTAGACTGGTTTCCTTGCAAAGATAAATTTAGCTGATTTGGAATAGCAAAAATATCTGCCAAATATGAAAGTTTTGCAATCCAATTTTTGTCATCAAAATGGCCAGGCTGAATTTTTTATCATTTAAAAATATTTTGACTTCCATTTTTAATTCTAATAAACAAGCAAGAATTTTCCCTCTCGACAGCCATCTAGTTTATGTATGAAGTAGAAGCGATGTATGATCAGCACCAACTTCTTCACAAAGAGCAGAAAACAGTCTTGAATTAAGAGCATTTGCTTTTATAAAATTTATAACTTTTACAGCAACCATCATTACTTCATGTAATTCCACACTCATTTCTTTAGAAGCTAGTTGTTCTCTGTGTATGAAACAATGAGTGGCCATTATATTAGAATTTGCAATTTGTTTTATTCGAGAGACAACACTGATATGATGATCTGTCATAGCGGCTGCACAATTTGAACAGATTTATACAGTTTTGCCACTCTAAGTCATTGGGATGTGAAAAATGAATTTATTTTGTTAAATATACTTTCACTTGTTGTATCAATTTCTAAACAAAACAGCATTTCTTCAAATATATCTTCTTTATTATGGTCAGTATATTGCACATATCCCAAACAGATACTCTTGTTGGAAATGTCAGTTGTTCATCTATTTGTAGTGAAAACCATGGATAATTTTTAATATTTTGAATTAATTGCTCTTGGAGATTGTCCGTAATCAGTGTAGTTCTATGACAAATAATATCTTTCAACATAGGTATTTCTTTGATTTTATTAGCCTCTGATATTCCAAACAATCCCTTGCAAATATTAATCATGTATGGCTTCAATAAACTTTCACCTATCGTAAACGGTTTGATTTGAATTGCAAAGTTGTTATAAATGAAGCTTTAACTAATGATTTATTTCTAACAGTTATTGCATTCTTGAAAACCTTCTGATATTTCAGTTCATCCTTTTTTCTTATTAAAAAAACTCTTCTGGTTTATCTTTATACTGCTGATGCTTCGTTTCTAAATGCTTTCTTAATTTATTTGGTTTCAGACATTCATTTGAGAGGACTACACTGCAAACAACACATTGTGATTTTTGAATTTCATCCATTTCTACACTAATAAATCCAAATTTTATATAACTTGTATCATATTTCCTTTGTTTACTTTTACTTATTTTTTTACATTTACGACTGCCATTATTTTCTGTTTCACATGCATTTACATCATCTGTGGAATTATCACTATCACTAATTTCACGTGTTCTTTTTGAAATACCAGGTGTATTTATATTTAGAAAAATCAAATGTTCTTTGTTTGCTCATTTTATAAGGGAATAAATTTTAAGAAATAACAAATCAGCATTACAGCACTGAAAGGTTGAAAAGTAATTCAAGTAGCACTTAACAACATTAACTTCCGTGAATTTTTCTAGTATTGTTTAAAACTTCAGAGAATCACATATTCACATGTCCAGGCAGTGTTGCCAGCAGCGAAAAGTCAACTTGTGGCACCACCACAAAAGAAACTATTGCATTAAACGTACTGAATTAAACCATAATTCAGATTACTAATACAAAACGATACAAGTTTGAAACAAAGTAAAATAAAGAGCAAAAAATAATTATTTTACAAGATTTCAAAATTTTAAAAACTAGTAACGTTCTAAAAATTTTCCACATCTCCCCGGTTAAAAATTACTGATGTATGTTATTTATGTTGGCATTGGTGCCACAGATATTGGATCTGAAAGTGAATTTTTATAGGATATTTGATATTTTTTATATTTTTTGATTAAGATATTTGGTTTGTTTTATGATTTTTGTTAGTGTCTTTGAAAGAGGTTTTTAAAATTTATAGTAACACTATGATCATTTGTTGTACTTTTCATGGTTTAATTACTGGAATAGACAATAGGGACACATGAAGTAAGAGGGAGATACTCTTTAGTATGTGCTCAGAGAGCAACCAGTTTCCTGCAATGGTTTCAGCAGTGCCTCTTACATGCCACTGCTTTGATCCCCCATCTCTAGGCATGTGCCAGGATATGTGGTAGTTGGATTATGCACCAGCCAATCAAGAGCCTACAAATGTGTAACTATCAGGTTCAAAGCTGCATACTATCTGGCCAAGCCTTTAGAGAAACCATTTTGCTTGCCTTTTCCTCAAATTGGAGGAAACTTTGGGTTTCTAAACGTTAGGCATGACTTGAATGTTATCACTCATTCATTCACTGCATGAAAAAAAGAGATGGAGATAGAAGCTGGAATCTGTGCTCTGAAGTTAATAAAATGCTTAAGTAAAATAGTATATAATAAAATTTATAGCATGCAAACAAACACAATATACGTAAGATACACCAAAAGAAAGTTAGGTGGAGCTAGTCATACAAGTCAAAATGAATGTTTCACAAGTAAATATCTCAGGATTTTTAAATTTTAAGAGAGGCAGGAGTTATCACATCATCTGTATTAGGCTCCTTTTTTTTGGCGAGAGATTCTTTGTAGAATCTTTGTAAAATCCTCTTGTGATGCCCACCAGTGTAAAATATGATATACCCGTTATTAGTTACTCTTTTATTCTGTGCTGCAGTGGATGTCACTGTTAATTGAAACATTACTTCTAGTGATATCACATTTATATGTTATTCAAAAATTTTAAGGGGAAAAAAATCATGCATTTGCTGATAGATTGTTTTCTCTTTTTTTTTGAATAGGTGTCCATTTAATGTTTTTCACTTCCCAGTATTATATATAAAGACCATTTCGTTTGAGATATCTACCAAACATTTCAGAACAGCTGCTCTCCAAGCCTGGCTCCATAAGGAGTACTCTGGAGAGAAATACTGCAGTTGTTCATTATGAATTCCTGTAGGTTTTGTAAGATTTGATGGCAGTGAGTCCCAGTCACAAACATCTTATTCCGCTCATCCTAAAGAACCTGAAAGAACATTCTCAGTGGCATGCATTGAGCTCCATGATGGTTGGAGAGAAAAGTGGGGGGGGGGGGGGGCTTTTCAGTAAAAATCACTATCATGTTTTGGTAATTGCTATGTAACGACCACACAGGTGCTCCCAATCAAAAGAAAACTGTATTATTCGGTTTGAATAAGTAACATGTAGATACAGTTGATAATATTTTTAATTAAGATGGATTAATTGCAGATATTTTGATTCACGTATTGTGGATCATTAATCAATGTAAAATAGTTAAAAATCATAAAATTAAACAACAAAACAAGATATGCTATATATATTTCTGTATATGCTGTTATGAGACAGGGACAGACAATATTAAAGATCAATTGATGTGTTACATGTAATAAAAACTCATTGAAAGTTTTTCCACTTGTTTATACTATAAATGAAAGATGCCAAGAAATTACTGTAATATAACTCGCACACACACAAAAAAAGTTTAAACATGTTCATGTCGGGGCGATATTAACTTGCTCACTGCAGTAAACTGCCCTCCCTAACAGCCACTAAACTTCAGATGCAAGAAAAACAAGTAGTTTTATTGTATCACTGAATAAGGTACATAGACATTTGCAGTCTGTGTAATATATTTGTCAACATATATATTGATAGTGCAATTAGAGACAAGTGTGTTAAAAAATGGTACTAACTAATGAATCACATCTCCCCTCCCACAGAAACTATGCTACCACCAAACACAGTATCTGACTAAAAACTATTGTCCAAACATTTGTCCAAATTTTCAATTGCCGTATTTTTCAATAGATAACGTGCGCGTTATCTATACAAAAAAATCTAAATTCATTAAAAATGAACATGCGTGGTATACATTTGAAAGGTATGAGAGGTAAATCAAATGTAATAACAAAACTGAATTTTATAATCTTGGAATTTATCCAACCTTTATCATTAGCAGTAACAATATTATCTTTGGAATCACAACCTTTTGGAACAGTCTTTCTTTTGAAAATCACCATCAGTGGCAGTTTGGAACCATCTGCAGTTACGCAGAAAACCACAGTACAGTTAGATCTTTCGTGCTCTGTTGTAGCTACTGAAACCTCTTTTGCTCCCTTCAGATTCACAGTCCTAGAACTAGGCATGTCAAAACTTACGGGAACCTCATCCATATTCCCAAAGTGACAAGCATCAACACCACACAAGTTTTCTCTCAGAAACAAACAAAATTTAGCTACTTTTGCTTCCCAGTCGCACGGCAAGTTTTATCCAACACTAGTGGAGGAGCACACACTTAAATTGTTTCTTTTCATAAATCCAAAAACCCAAGATGGGTAGGCCTTGAAATCCTTTATATTATTTTGTGCAATTCTTTTTGATTCCTGCAACACACGCATAGTAGATATTCCAATACCTTTTGCTCTTTCACTAACAATCCAATCAAACAGTTTTTTCCTATGGTTAGCCACAAGCACCTTCTAAACCTCAGAGCACATTTCCTAGTATGCAAACATTTCAGGACTGTTTTAGCCTTTTGCTTTTCACGAACACTACTTTCTCCAACACCGAACAATGTACCATCTTCACGATTCCCTTTTTCCTTTGCTACTTCTACCACTTCTAGCTTGAATTGCACTGTGTAGGATTTTCTCCAAGAAGTACTTCTGTCTTTCATGCATGGGCAGTTCAGATCTAATAACAAAATATAAACAAATAATGATTTACTTTATGAAATAATGTAAAACAGGATGTACAGAATGATGTAACTTCATAAAATACAGTACAAAAAATGTACACCTACCTTTCAATTGTTGATGCAACTAAGTAGTTACAAGAGAACGATGCAGCCCACACAAGTTATCTTTCAGGTCACACAAAAAATCATAGTAATGTCAATAATGTGAAAATTGTAAAATTTTGAATTAAAAAAATCGGCCACTGCTACTAGCAATGCATGTGCTTTTAAAGAATTCCTCCATCCTCTGTCTGTATTTCCTAACTCTATGCTAATTGGTACGTGCACATTATCTATACATCATAAGGAGTGGCGAAAATATTGGGGGTGCGCATTATCTATTGAAAAATACGGGTACATGAAATAAATGTTTGTTCGATTGCATTTGAAATTTTCGATGTCATTAAGACAGATCACAAAGGCTAACTTCAGATAAAATTCTACCAGCGAATTGAAACTAACATGTCGCATAATGTGCATATGAGTCCATCCGCCAGCTCGACATGTAAGCTGCGTGCAAACAAGCAGCAATAAAATTCAACTGAAAGGTTGAAACTTTGTGTTAGTTGAGTCCGCCCGCATGACAGGGAAGTGGTACACAAAACACCACCCCTACATGAATGCATTAAAAATTAAGAATATATAGTGAATATATAGTTAGATGAAATAAGTAAAGATACAACAGCAAAGGCAGAAAGAAAGGACATAAAAGATGTTTATAAAAACATTAATATGATGACAGGAAGGAGAAAGATGCTAAGGACTGGAGCAATCAAGAATGAAAGAGGTGAAATTCTGATAGAAAAAGAGAAGATATTACAGAGATGGGAAGAATATGTAAGTAAACTTTACGAAGACAGGGAAAGAGGAGAAAATCAAAGGAAAGAACATAGCGGGCAGAGACTGTGCATCATGAGGGAGGAATTGAATCTAGCAATTCAAAAGATGAAAGAAGGAAAATCCTCTGGAATAGATGGTATACAGATAGAACTTATAAGGAATATAGGTGAAAAAGGTATGGAAGTGTTATGGTAAATTATTAATGGAATTTATGAAGGACAAGAATTACCAGAGGAGTTTAGAAGATCAATTTTTATCCCCATTCCAAAAAAGATGGGAGTTTTAGACTGCAATAATTTTAGAACGATAAGTCTTATAACTCACACAGCAAAAATTCTGGTGCAAATAATTTTAGAGAGAATTAGGAATAAAATAGAAAAAGAAATGAATGAGGAGCAGTTTGGATTCAGAACCAACAGAGGAACTAGAGAGTCTATAACTTGTCTTCTAAGAATTATTGGGGAGAAAACACTAAACCATGGTGGAAAGTTGTTTTTGGGATTTCTAGATTTTGAAAAGGCATTTGATACAGTGAAACATGAAAGGCTTTTTGACATTCTAGAAAATACTGATATTGACTCTTATGACTTGGAAATTTTAAAGAGATTATATTGGTCACAAATAGCGTCAGTATGTGTAAATGGAGAGGAAACAGGAGAATTCCCTGTTAGACAAGGATGACAAGGATGCAAGTTATCACCATTTTATAGTGAACAAATCTTTAGAGAGGCACTTGAGGATGTAGAAGAAGGAATAAAAATAAACGGAAGAATCATTAATAACTTAAGATATGCAGATGATATAGTAGTGATAGCAGAAAGTGAAAATGGATTACAACAAATTATTCAAAGAATTGAAAACTCTTGTAAAGAGTATGGACTAAGAATTAACACAAAAAAGACCAAGATAATGATAATGGGTAGAAAAATAGGAGATAATGTAAAAATAAGATGTGGAGGAAAGATTTTAGAAGCGGAAAGATTTCAATATTTAGGTAGCTGGATCTCAGAGAAAGGAACTTCAGAGTTGGACATTAGAAATAGAACGGGCAAAGCTAAATCGGCATTTATGGAAATGAAGAGAATTTTAATAAACAAGAACACTAAAATAGGTGTTAGAATTGGAATAGTTAAAGCAACAGTTTGGAGTATTGCAAGTTATGGAAGTGAGTCATGGACACTAAGAAAGAGAGATATGGAAAGAATTAAGTTGGAAATGTGGTGTTACAGAAAGATGGAAAAGATTAGCTATACAGAAAGAATATCAAATCAAGAAGTTTTAAGACGAGTTGGGATGGAAAGAACACTGTTAAAGAATATGCAAAGAGAGACTAGATTTGCAGGACATCTTCTGAGAGGTTCTTCGGGACACCTGACAAGAACTATATTACAAGGGAAAGTTGAGGGGAAGAGAAGACGTGGAAGACCAACTAGAGAGTGGTTTAATGACATCGTGGAATGGACTGGTTTAAGAATGATGGAAGCGACAGACAGAGAGAAATGGAGAAGAGCTGCTCATCTGCTGCAATCCTCTTGCTAGAGGATGCTACCGGACGACAAGGAGTGAATGTTGGTATGGCAGTTTCTGATATTTTGGAATTCAGTTGAAGAGAATCAGCATTTCAACTCCACAATTGTATGCTTGCCTTTGTCGTTGAGTTGCACAATCTTTTGTTAATACCTCAACAATCATATGCATGTCTTCATAGCTGCACTATCTCTACTGGCCTACCATTGCTATCTGTTTCATGCTCTGTTTCCTTTCTTTCATGCTTACATGGTGATCAGAATGCATTATGGAAAATTATGGAGACAACTACCGTGTTAGAACAAAACTTTAGTTTAATATAAACCAAAATGAACACTCGACGTTTTGACCTTCATATCAAGGTCATCATCTGGAGCATACACATATATACAGAGAAACAAGCTGCACTACAATCTACATGGTTTCCTAAAGTTACTGACCAACCGTTACAACAATTATTGGTGTGAGTCTGGTGGGAAAAAAAAACCTTTACTACATCAAAGCCAGAGTCCTAATAATTAGTATTATCTATTAGGTTACAAAATTAAATTGGACTGGAGGGCAACATCTTTATATATAACTGTGATTATACATATAAATTTCAACCAATTGGTATGGAATAGTTTCCAATAAAAGCTGAAAATTGCTTAAAGTCCTAAAGTATGCTAGAAACTAAGCAGGCTGAATATGTACCACCCAAATTCTTGGAATTTTTATGCCAGCATTATTGTTGAGATTAAGGTGGTTAATCAAAATTTCACAGGCTTCTTTAAATTTTCTTTCATACCAGATTTTTGTATGATGTAAAGAGCAGGTACTTTTCCAACCAATTTGGTGTAGGTGTTGTTGAGAGTGTGATCTGAGAGGCCTGCTTCACCAAAATTGTTATATTTAATGTGTCTTTTGTGTTTTTTTTTTTGAGTATAGGAATCGTATGTCCAGTTTCACCAATATAAGGTAAGTTACAGGTGCAGTAGATGCAATAAACTCCAGAATATGCCAATTGGAGGAGAGGATCCTTAGAGGAGTTGAATATGTTTTTTTAATTTTATAGGTGGTTTAAAAGTGGCATTGAGATTATAATGGTGTAGGATTCTATTGAGTTTTTCTGATAACCCTTTAATATATGGGATGGCTGTAGTTTTACTGTAAGCTATATTCTTTTTTGATGAAGTTTTATGAAGAACTTTATTAATAGTATTTTTGTTATAGCCATTATTTATAAATGTGTTGATAATAATCTTTAATTCTTGCTTAAGATCTTGTTGATTAGAGAAAATTGTTATAGCTCTGTTTTTAAGGGTGTTAATGACTCCAAATATACATGCTATCTCATGTCACCACCCATCACAAAAATTTGGAGTCATTAAAAACAGACCTATAATAATTTGCTGTAATCAGTAAGATCTTAAACAAGAATTAAAGATTATTAGCAACACATTTATAAATAATGGCTATAACAAAAATACTGTTAATAAAGTTCTTCATAAAACTTCATCAAAAAAAAATATAGCTTACAGTAAAACTATAGCCATCCCATATTAAAGGGTTATCAGAAAAAATCAATAGAATCCTACACCATTATAATCTCAATACCACTTTTAAACTACCTATAAAATTAAAAAACATATTCACCTCCTCTAAGGATCCTCTCCTCCCATTGGCACATCCTGGAGTTTATTGCATCTACTGCACCTGTAACTTACCTTATATTGGTGAAACTGGACGTACAATCTCTATAAGCAAAAAAGAACACAAAAACACATTAAATATAACAATTCTGGTGAAGCAGGCCTCTCAGATCATGCCAATCATTGTTGTAATGGTTGGTTAGTAACTTTAGCAAACCATGTAGATTGTAGTGCAGCTTGTATCTCTGTATAATATATACATGTATGCTCCAGATGATGACCTTGATATGAAGGTAGAAACATCGAGCGTTCATTTTGGTTTATATATTAAACTAAAGTTTTGCTCTAACACGGTAGTTGTCTCCGTAATTTTCCATAATTTTTCATGCTCTGCTCTCACTTCTCATTAGTCATGAAGGATTGTTCATTATGTATCTGAAATCTTGTAAATTATTGGTCATTTTTTCTTGAAATAGTTATTAATTTTGCAGAAAAACATGGCAATCGAGCAACAGGCCGTGAGTTAACACTGACTGAGTTTAATGTGGGATATTAGGAAAAACTGAAAATGGGTAAGTCATACCATTTTCAGTTTTTTTCCTGAAAACCTCTAGTTTCTGAAAATCCTCGCATATATCTTGCATAATGATTTTTTAACTTTAATTTTGGGTAAAAAAGTGTGAGTTATATTTGAGTAAATATAGTATAGTTTTGGTTTAATCCTTTATCCAAGTGTAAGCAAACAAAGTTTGCACGTGAATAACTTCACAACTGGACAACTCATAAGCTAATGACTTCATGTCACTTGCCTTAGTGTTGGATCCTACTTCTTCTTAATCTGTACCTTGGATCCAACTTATTAGCCACTACGATGTTCTTAGACAAAATAGAAGGTTGCTAGTTGATTTCTAATTCAAATATAAAGAAAATTTATATTTAAAGACTGCGCCACTTTATATCTGAATTAGTTCAAGAATTGAAGATAAACCAACTCACAACTATCTCTCTTTTTAGGTGTTAATATTGTATATACTGGCCGAGTATATTTAACTTATTTATCTCTCCCGCTTTGGTTCGAATATTTTATGAATGGTGCAGTAAAAGAGATTCAGGCAAAATACAACTTTAGATAAACAAAAACAAACATTTAATTTAGAATCACAAATTTTACACTTAAATTCAAATCAGTAATTAAGTTATTATAAACACTTCAGCCTTTCTGATAATACTGTCATACAAACTCAGACAATGGTAAATTTGTTATCTCTAATACAGTCTTCTCACAGTTCCTTAAGTTCCAAATACAATAAAAATTGCAGTAACACACCTCTTCACAAACAAACACTTTTAATTTTACACTTCAGTTAATTCTCCCCAATAGTTACTGTTAATATAAGGAAATTCTAGGATGAAACTCTCACACTTCTCTGTATAGGAATATTAACGGTTGGAATAATCTTACCGATAATCTTCTTTCTTCATCTACTTATACGTAAACACTTTTTATAACTGTAAACACTTTAAACATTAAAAGGCACTCATTAAAATAATTCTTCTAAGCAATAACTGAATTAATCATAGGTCACTATACACATAAACAAACGTTCTTGCATGAAATACTACTGATCACTTATGAATTAAGGCAATACACAATAATTCCTTAACTTTAGGTTTTATATGCACAGTTGTTCATTCCTCCGGCATTCGATTAATTCTTTAGGCACTATAATTCTAAGCACAGCTTCAATTTTACAGCCTCTACTATTCTAGCAACTCCATGCTTTATTTCAAGATTCTGTGTATCCTTGAAAGGTCGGCCCTGAAATTAAATCTCAATTCAAGTATTGCTAGTCTATTTAGTAGTCACTCAGCTCTCTTCCGTAGCTATAATGGTTATTCTACAACTTATTAGCTAACCGCCTCTTGATTAGTAGACTTTATTAGCTGCTTGAGTGACTTGGCGACTCGCTATTATCGTACTGTGATTCCCGAATGCACCGATTCCAACCTAATGCCAGTCTCTCTCTCTTATAAATCTCCAATGCTCTCCCTTTTCCAGCGTTCCTCGCTTTTTATATCCGTTTTTCCCACCTAAATTCTTCTCGTGATCTCTTTAACTAATTCCTTTTTAGTAAACTTTCAGCTTTCTCCTCACGTTCTGTTCCAAAAACGTGCTCATTCACTTACATACGTTTCCATGACAACCAAACAAAATATAATAAAATTGAGGTATTGCATAACGCTAAACTTCTACAAATAGGAATAAATAAAGAATATTTATATTTCAATTAATGTGCAGTTAAATTATCAAATACAAATTCTTATAATATTAACATAGTAATAAATAAAATAGCTTAATAATATTTAATACAGTCTTTTCATTATTAATACTTATATCCTTGATTAAATAATTAAATATTAAATAAGGTTAAAGGTAGTTATATGAATATTAAATTATAAACAAGTGAATTACATTAAATAATATTTACAAGTCTAGCCTATGTGATGGAAGATCATGTTGGATTCTGAAACAAATAATAATTACTCCAATCTCTATATAATCAGAATCCAACATTAGTATTTGTTTGTTACACTTTAATAAAGGATTAAACCAAGAATATAATTTCTCGGAATCTTTAATTTATAGTATAAGCATGTTGAAAAACAAAACTTACAACATCTATCTTTAATCCATAGTATTTTAGTAATAAGGTGTGACACCTTTTGGCTACTTGTATATGGAAATATGACTTCTGAATTACTTCAACCTTAGTATACCTTCTGGGCTTCCACTAATTAGACCTCAATAAAGATTGAAATTAGTCTGAGTAGTGATCCTTCCCATAATGTATAGCATTATTCATGTCCGTAAGATAAGTGATGTGAAGTCAGTGGCCTCTATATACAAGTTGCCCAGGCGTGAAGTTATTTCACATGCAAATTTTGTTCGCTTACACTTGGATAAAGGATTAAACCAAAAATATAATTTCTTGGCATATTTAATTTATTGTAATGAAAACTTATATTATTGAACAGTATAGTTCTTAATAATTTCCCAGATTTTTGGCAATAGACTCCATCATTGTAGTTGAGATTTATGCAATTCCGAGTTCTTTGGAACTTTCTTTAAAGAGATGCTCATTGTTTACAGGAATGTCTTTATAGTAATTTCATCATTCCAAAGGATCCTGTGGCTAGTATTAGTAATCCCATGTTCTGTTAGACCCTATCTGTTCTTCTGTTTCTTGGAGGAAATGTAAGATTTGTGTTCAGAAAGGCATACAGAAACATATCGGCTTGTTTGTCCAAAGTAGAATAACTTGCAGTTGCATGGGACTGAACAGACTTCAGGTAGCAGTAGAGATGGAATTTTATTTTTTGGAGATGATATCAGTGAGCTAATTGAATTTATTGGCTTGAAAATTGTGGAAATATTAAACTTCTTTAAAGTGCAAGAAATGCATTCTGAAATGCGTTTAATGTATGGGATGGTGATTCTGTGCAGTCTTCTCTTCTAATAGAAGAAGGTGGTGAAAAATTGTTGAGAATGGCAGTTTCTTTAACTATAGAAATTTCTTTCTGAAGTAAATCAGACGATGCACAGATAATGAGCTCTGGAAAGAAGGCATTATTATAATGTCATGTTTTTGTGAAGAATGGTGAGCTGACATCTGATGGATATATATATTGACCCAAAAAGGAAGGCTTGCAAAAAACACGTGTTGAAAAGGAGCCAACCAATTCTCTTTTTTATAAGAAAGTCAATGAAAGAAATGGACACGATGGTATCTTGGCAGAAGCTCCAAAATCTGACACGACAACAATCACAGATTGTCGTCGTGTCAGATTTTGGATAGAGCATTATTCCAATATCTTGAAATAATGCTCTATCCATTATTCCAAGATATCTGGTGAAAAGAGACATTCCCTAAGGATTAGAATACAGGAATAATAATAGCAAAAATACCAAAGAAAGGAGATTTAAGAAACCCATTTGATTCAAGTTTGATCCATGCTGAATCATTCAATGTTTTCAAGGTTTGGTTCTTGTTTTCGAACTGTTTCATTTTTTTCTGAATAATGTTCGCCTAGTTGCATCCCCACGCTTGTACAGTTGAATGAAAGTTGCATAAACTTTCATTATTTTAAAACTTTCTTACATACTAATCTTTTCATTATGATATTCATTTTTATTCTACTTAAAACTAAATGATGATCACTTCCAGTGTGAGAGCCTATGTGTACCTTATATCTTGAACCAGTATTAAGATATCCCTATCAGCAATAACATAGTCAGTGAAGGCATGTAGAAAGGCATAAGTTCATCTTACATGTTGATTAATTTTAATGGTATAGATGAGAACACAGACTGATAAGAAAATAACTATTTAATAACTTATTGCTGATATTTCACTGGTGTTCTATTCAGTATCTTCAGAGCATAAAAAAAACAGAGTTTGTTACAGTACACTAAACAACAACAATCCAGTATAATATTGGGACTAGTTTGAACTTTATGTTGTACATTACAATTGTTCAAACTAGTCTCATTGTTATACCTGATTGTTGTTGTTCCGTGTACTGTAACAAACTGTTTTTGTGCTCTGAAGATGCTGAATAGACCAGCGAAATATCAACAATAAGTTAAATAGTTATTTTCTTATCATTCTGTGTTCTCATCTATACCATTAAAATTAATCAACATAGTCAGTGAAGCTTTTCTTGTCTGTCTTTTCTCCAGCTGAACTTGTGCACATCTTTATGTTGGAAATGGTGTTAGTAATGCCTAGTTCATATCCTAAGCAGAAATCCAGCAGGTACTTACCTTTATTATTATTAGCATTGCCCTTTTATCTGTAGCCATGGACTCTCCGCTAGCTAATTTCTGTATGGAACATTTTGAAAAACGTGCTCTTGATACTGCCATTCTCAAACCTTCTCTGGCTGAGGTACATTCATCGTGTGCTCTCCATTTGGCCTCATAGCTCATATACATTACTCTTTCTTCCTCAACAGTCAGCACACACCAGAATTCAGTCCACTATAGAAAAAGAAAATAACAATAGGCTGCATTTCCCGAAGAGTATCATCACACATCTTCCCGATAGACACTTTTTTTTTTTTTTGTAGTTTATAGAAAAGCTATCCATATGATAGACGCATACAGAATTTTTATCCTAACTCATCCCTTTCACCCAACAATATGGCATTAAAGCCCTTGTCAACAGAGCCTCCAACCTCTGTTCCAACCAGGCTTCCCTCACAGCTGAACTCTTCTTTATTTGTCATATTTTTTTTGTCCAGTAGCTACAATGCAAAGATTAATAAAATAGTTGTTTTTCCATCCTTTTCAACACATAGATTATAAGTGCTGTTACTATTACCTATATCTGGAACACCTCAGAAAAAATATCCAGACCTTTAAAGAAATATAATATCTGTACTGCTTTCAAACTCATTTGAAACTGGTAGTCCCTTATCTGTTCTCCTAAAGATCCATTCCCTTTTGTAAAGATTAGATTATTTATTTTGATAATTATCAATCCTATTGGCTGCACCACTTGTTTTGATATTATCTCTATAACGTTTTTTTTTTTTTTTAATTCCGAGTGTTTATTATTACATGAGGGTTCAATTCCGATTGGTGCAATGACTAAACTGTTTCTTTCAGAATCCAGAAAATCACTGACTCAAGACCCAATACAAAAAATATACACATTTAATAAAACGAAAGCAATATATACATTAAAATAAAATTATTTAAATAACTACAAAATACTGAATCCAAGGGCTTCTAAAATAAATCTACGCTTTAGATATTTTCTTATCAAAAATATTAAAATCATCCATTCTCTGACTCATTCTATACTTATGTTTAGTCTACCAGACTAAACACCTTGTTTTCACATCAACAAAAATGTTCATAGTCAGTTTCTCTGTTAAGGCCTTTTTCCAAAAATATAAAATTTTCTTATTCAAATTAAGTGGATATTGAATCAAACATTATTTCAAAGCCAAATAGAGAAACTACAAGAGTTTCGTGCCGAACATAAAAGTTTTGGCAGATCCAAGCATAAGCCAATGTTTCATGACAGGGGCAACTCGTAGTAAAGGTGGAGCAAGATCCGATCACTATCCTTAGTATTTCCCATAATGTAAAACACATCTCCTAGCGGACATGTATGATGTTATACATCATGGGAGGGAGGGTCACTACCCAGACCGGTTTCGACCTTTCTTGAGGTATCGTCAGTGGGAACCAGACCCAGATGTAAATGTAAATGCTCAGGTTGTAGTGATGCAGAACTTATATACTTTACCATACGACTTGCCAAAAAAAGATGTCACATCACAAAAGGCACCAAGAAATACTGAATTAAGAGAGCCAAAAGGCTTCACTTTGGTGATGCACAATTTGAATAATTGTGCATTGCCGAAATAAAATTTTCTTCTTCCTTTCCATTAGGATCCTTTTTTCTCCCTTTATTTAGCACACAATATACTAATTTTTGTACCAGAGGGGGGAGTTTCTTCTACTACTTCAAAAACAACATATCTAAGTTGAGCTAATTCTGTCGCCCAATCCAGTAGAAATAACAAATATATCTGGCATCCTTAAGACAGATGAAACTTTCCAATCAGTGTTTCCTCGAACATTCCTTTAGAACATCGACTGTTCTAAATATAAAAAGTAATTAGTAAATAAAAAAGGTTAATATCTCTTTTTATTTATTAATTACTTATTGACAGTCTCAACTCCTCCAGTTTAAAGACTCGCAGTTTTATTATTCCTTTTTGGAATCTGTTATTAATATTAATATTCTTCCGACTGCCACATAAAACTAAATATACTTCATAAGAACAAAATTCCTCTAATCTGCATTCTTAAACTTCCATTAGCTCTTTCTCTCTTTCTTGATTACTCCCGTTACTTCGATACTGAATACTCTCCTTGTCAGCTGTCAATCACACATCAAACTCCTCGGTGAGCATGCGCACTCCATGTAAGTTGCAAGCTAGAAGTTAGATATAATGGCTGACTCGTCTCCATTAGCATAATGAGAATGTCTTTTCAAAACACAATAAATATCTCAACACTTCACAATTTTAAATTACAATTCAAATCCAGTAAGTACATAAATCGTTTAAATGTTTTACATTTCATTTTGACAAAATAACATCAATAACAGGCACATCGCAAGTGCCGACAATGCACGTTATGAAACCAAAACTAATAATGTACTAACATAAACAATTTGTAAAAATATTCATAATTTTAAATTATGACTGTTTTTACACTTTCCTCTTTGTTCTGAATGTTTACAAAGTTCCTTTTTCTTGCAACTTGTCATATTATGGACAAACTAGATCTGCCAACATCCTCCTTGGAGAAGACAATCAGTCAGGTCTAGCTGACCATGCATGTGGATACCTTACACAGAATCATAAATTATATATTTAGCTTAATCCTTTATCCAAGTAAGTCAAGGTTTGCACTTGAAGTATCTTCAGGACTGGGACAACTCATAGCAAAGGTGGACAAACTTCTCATCACTTGCCTTAGTATCCCATAATGCAAAGCATATCTCCTTGCAGACATGTATAATGCTATGCATTATGGGAAAGGTCCCTACCCAGACCGGTTTCTACCTTTATTGAGGTCTCTTCGGTGGGAGGCAGACCCAGAGGTGATACCAAGGTTGAAGCAATGCAGAAGTCATGTTTCCATATACGAGTTGCCAAAAGATGTCATACCTTATTATTAAATTACTCTGGATTAGAGAAAGATGTTGGAAGTTTTTTCACTTGGTTAGACTATAAATTATAAATTTAATTTAATCCTTTATCCAAGTGTAAGCAAACAAGTTTGCTCCTGAAGTATCTTCGGGACTGGGGCAACTCGTGGCAAAGGTGGACGCAAACTTTGTTTGCTTACACTTGGATAAAGGATTAAACTAAATATATAATTTATAGTCTAACCAAGTGAAAAAACTTCCAACATCTTTATCTAATCCAGAGTAATTTAATAATAAGGTGAGACACCTTTTGGCAATTCGTATATGGAAATATGACTAATGCATTGCTTCAACCTTGGTATCACCTCTGGATCTTGCTCCCACTGAAGAGACCTCAATAAAGGTAGAAACCAGTCTGGGTAGTGACCCTTCCCATAATGCATACCATTATACATGTCTACAAGGAGATGTTTTGCATTATGGGATACCAAGGCAAGTGATGAGAAGTTTTTCAAACTTTGTTTGCTTACACTTGGATAAAGGATTAAACTAAATATATAATTTATAGTCTAACCAATGAAAAAAAACTACTGTGCCTCCCCACAACAAGTACAAACTTCAAACACTTTTTTTTTTAGAATCTACAGCAGATTAAAAAAATAAATAATAATAATAATAATTGAAATAAATATGGTTGTGTTAAACATCCCAAGATTTGGGAAACATTAATTCTCTCACCTAACAGCATCCATAGAGGGTGCCCCTCATAGGATTAGGCTTTTGTGTTTTTGTTTGTGTTATTACAATTTTTGTAGCCTCTGTAGCTCAGACTGTCAGCACCAAAATACAGTTTAGTGAAAATATTGTTAAACAGTGTTCATGCCGTTGGAAGTTTTTTCCCACTTGGTCAGACTATAATAAATTTAGTTTAATCCTTCTTCCAAGTGTAAGCAAACAAAGTTTGCATCTGAAGTATCTTCAGGACTGAGGCAACTCATGGTAAAGGTGGACCAAGCTCTCATCACTCCTTGTCTTAATATCTCCCATAATGCAAAGCACATCTCCTTGCAGACATGTGTAATGCTTTGCATTAAGGTGGTCCATTAAGTAGTGGCCCTTCCCTTAATGCAGCATTATACATGTCTGCAAGGAGATGTGCTTTGCATTATGGGAGATACTAAGACAAGGCGTGATGAGAGCTTGGTCCACCTTTACCACGAGATGCCTGCCTCAGTCCTGAAGTTTCTTCAGGTGCAAACTTTGTTTACTTACACTTGGAAAAAGGATTAAACTATTTATTATAGTGTTCATGCCATTTGTTCCACTGACTTGGCATTACAGCATAAACCTCACGTTTCAAATCTGTGATGTAATAAAATTGTAGTGGTCTCAAATGGAACTATGAAATTTAATGGAACTATTTAATGTCTTGTAAAACCACTTATGAAAAGAATATAAAATCAATTTTATACTTTATTATATATAACAGGAAAGATATATGCATTTTTTTTAAATTAATTTCATTTTAGTTCCAGTTATTGGCTTCTAAATTATTTAAGCAAGCTGAACAAGAGGAATATGAGGAAAGTAAGATGTACAAAACATTTCTCCATGATTATCTTTATATCTCTGGTATTTTGCTTCCTTTATATTTTTTAATGTAGTATTTATATAATTTACTTTGTTGGTTTTGCTTTTATTATAAGATACAGTAACTCCTGTTATATCAAAAATTTCAACTTACTATCTAATAGAATCTATACTGTACTTAAGGAAATTCAAATTACGAGATTATTCCAGTGGTCTTTATAGTTGATATAGTGAGAGCTGTCAGTATTTTGCGGATTGCTCATGAGCATGTAGTAGTAGTAATAATAATAAAATTCCAGCAGGATTAGTAAATGAGTTTTTAAATAGAACTGAGCTAATAGTACTTCCAGAAGTATGTCTGAAATCACATAATTGCTGTTATGTAAGTTTTAACCACGTCACCGTCAATATGGATAAAATACATCACTCCTCTACACTTCATATCCATCATATATTTCAATGTAATATCAGTGGTATTACAATTTTAATATGCACTTCGCATCCATGGTAACTGACCTGGACGTATATATACGTCTTGGCCGGTTGAGTGGTTAAACCACTTTTCTTTATACCAGTAGTCATTGACAGTGAAGTATTTTTGTGTTGCATATATAATTGGATTTGTTTCCACCATCTGTTTTGTACTATGTGAATTTTTATGGATAAACTCCATCTTCTAGCATATCCTGTGTATGAAGTTCCTTGTGACTGTGACTTGGCCTACTATGGGCAGACAGGAAGATCTGTTACCATCTGTCTTAGAGAACATAAAAAATACATTCGCCACCATTATTATGGCAAGTCAGGACTGGCAGACTATGCTTTGGACACCCTTTCACACAAGATTAGATGGAAGAAAACTAGTGTGTTATTTAGAAGTTATTACAGATCAGAAAAATTATTTTAGAGTCAGTCATAGCTATGAAGAATTCTCCTAAACTGAACAAGTATGGTTGCATTAATTTGCCAAAAAAGAAACAATTTGAATTGTTTCACTTACTCGTTGTCACATGTAAACTTTAACATGCTGGTTTGAAATCCAGTGAATATAAGCCAGTTAATAAACATAATTTTTATAAAATAGTTCATTTGGTGGTGTTAATGCCATTAAAATAAGTTATGCATTATATATGTGTGTGTGTGTATGTATATATCACTCATACACACAGAGTCAAACTTTGTTGTAATGAGCACAGAAATAATGAGATCACGACTGTAATGAGCACAGAAATAATGAGATCACGACTGTAATGAGCAAAAGGCTATAATTTTAATTTACACATTCTCATGAAATTGCTAACTTTTATGACAAGTGTACTACACAGATATAACATACAAATTTTGGTAACTATGCAAACATTCTTAATTGCTTTTGTAGTTCTTGGTATAGACAAAAATGAAAGGAGTAACTGAGCTTTTATGATCACCTTCATCAGAATCTTGTCCATGGGAACTAACCCCTCTCTCCCTACCTCACTAGTGTCTAGCCTCTGGCCTTCCTCCCTTACTTTACCCAAACCTCCATGAATGTAAAATCAGTTAAAAATGAACCTTTCCATCAGAAACATGTCTAATGAAAGAAAGTGTCTCTCTGTTCGCAAAAAGTCAAAATTATTCATGAGTTAGAACATATTTTCAAAGTGCTTAAAAAGTTTTCCTAATCTTCTTCAGCAGTCTCAACCTTGTGACACTGGAAAACAATATAACTGAGAGAGAGAAAAAAAATTAGAAAATGCAAGCCCGACAAAGGCTGATGAAGCATTACTTAGATTCTCAATAGACAGTCCAATCTTGAAGGCTCAAGCAGAAAAATTGCTAAACAATTTGTACACAGTGATTTGGTATGTAACAACGATTGGCTGGATTAATTTAAAAACTGAAATAATATCTTTATTTCGGTTATTTTGCATCTTCACACCATTAATAACCACATACCAAACCAGCAACATTTTTCTCCTAAGAACAAACCCTATCCTTTGGCTTCTGACTATTTTTGCAGTCAGGGAAACATTCCAAACTCCAAGTGTCTAGAAGACAGACATTTTAGATCCATCTTCAGTCTCATCTGAAATCTGCCAAAACATGAATTTCAAACAAGGCTAATACCATTTGTCTTCATTACATGCAACAGTGCAGCAAAAGGTTAAAGATTTGAACACACAGATTAGATGGTAAAAGCATGACCATCATCATATTTGATGTGAATTATCTGCAACAAGTTAAAAACATCACATTAGTGCCATAGGTCAGCTTAGGGTTAGCTAATCTGGGAACTCTGCTCTAGAGATCAAACTTGAAATTTTCTCTCAAGCCACCCTGTGACTTTTAATAAACTAGGTGGTGGTCTCACACAAGATGTTGACACCTATATCTAAAGACTGATAATCATCCATTCCACAATAGAATTCAAACCTATGTCTTATTAATTGTAGAATGAAGATGCTATCATTCGGCAATTTACCTATAATTATTACTGAATATGGACAGCAGTTCACCTAAAAGTAAACTGCTGTGTTTATTTACAAATGCCAGGAGTATCAGAAATAAAGGATATGAAATGGTTTCTGATATTGAGTTTATTCGCCCCAAAATCATTGGAATAAGTGAAATATGGTTGAATTAAGATGATATGCTAACAGGAATAGAAATGGAATGGTACAATGTTTTTCATGAGAATAAAAAAGAAATAAGGGAGTGAGGGAATGCTGTTGATAATAGCAAAGGAATTATGTCTACATACGGTAGACATGAAAGGCGGAAATAGTGGCAATGGTTATGAGACAGTATGATGGTGGAGGTTGACAGGATAGAGATATTTAGTTGGATGTTTCTATAGGACAGGGAATGTGGGGGGTGGTGATGAAAAAGTGTATAAACAACTTGGATTAGTGTTATTTTAATTATGGCAGTATAGATTGGAATGAAGAGGTTACATTTATGAATAAGGAAAATGAATTTCTTGAGAGACAACTATCTCAGGTAGCATATAAGGGAAGCCATGAGAGGATCGAGAGTTTTGGATCTGATCATTTCATCAGAGAATGTAATTGTGAGTGGGGTTTTGCACGTTCATCCAGTTGGTGAAAGTGATCAACTGGGTTGTGTCTAGCCATATGTGGATATCTGTGAGTAAAGGATACATGTAGAAGTACCAGGCTGGTGAATAAAGTAAGTGTTAAATGGATGAATTAGAGAATTAAGCATGAAATCTGGAAGAACAAGACACTTTGGAGGCAGTACAGGAATACACTGAGTGGTGAGCTATAAGGGGCTCGCCAGAGCTTTTTCAAAAAAAAATAAATAAATAAAAATAATTTTTTGAAATACGTAGGCTGTTCAATAAGTAATAAGACTATATATATACAGAAAACAGATTACCTTTAATCGTCATCATTTACATGGTCTTTTTTGAAGTAACTACTGTGAGACGCGATGCATTTGTCCCAACGATGCGTCCACTTCTTAAACACATGTGAGAGTCGTCCGTTTTTTTGAGAGTTCTTTCAAAACCGCCTCTGCAGCTTTTACACATGCTTTGTTGCTTTCGAAATGGCAGCCTCTTAGTGGTTTCTTGAGCTGAGGAAACAGCCAGAAATCGCACGGTGCGAGATCAGGACTGTATGGAGGGTGTGGTAGGATATCTGTGTTGTTCTTCTGCAAAACGTCCACTACACAACCAGCAACATGTGGCTTTGCATTATTGTGGTGCAATAAGAAGCCATTCTTCAGCAATGGACGCTTCCTTTTGACGTGCTTGATGATGATCGCTGTTGTGTTGATCCTTGTCTCTGTGATGGATGTTGAAGGTCTTCCCTCACGTTCAAGATCTTCCACATTTTTCCTTCCTTCCTTAAAAGTTTTTTGTCAGCAAAAAACACTTGCCCTCAACATTGCTTCATCATGGAAAGCTTCACATATCAGATTAAAAGTGTCCGATGCCGATTTTTGCAAATGCACACAAAATTTAATCGCATAACGCTGTTCCAAGGACGCTTCCATTTCGAAGACTGGCCGCACCTTGTAGGCACGCCGATGAGCACTTGCGTTTAGTCACGTGACACTCTGGTACATCAGCCCGTATACGCCATCTGTCACCTCTTTTGTTAATACATACAGCAACATTTCTTTATTCCACAGAAATTAATATTGTGATGAGTGGTTTCGCCACAGTAAAATTAATCTTATTACTTATTGAACAGCCCATGTATATTAAGCGACAAACTCATACGGTTACCTAACAAGGTGATTTTATTAAATAACCTATTATAGTTACTGTTACCACCATTTTACAAATAAGAATTCACTTTTGGTAATCGCATATAAATAAATAGGACTATAAAATAATTCCCCTTGATTGGTTCTGTTGATTATCACTTGAAGTATAAAAACAAGAGAGAAATATAATGTACTTCAATATTATTGTGTTTAGATAATATATATTTATTCTTTATAGATTGTTTGTCATAAAAACTTCTATTGCAAATAAAAGAAATTTATTTTGTTTATAAAAAATGCGGACTATTTCATATGTGCGATTATAAAAGATTTTATTCTTATTATATTTTTATAGTTAAATAATGTTTTTCTTATGTAAGATAAATTAACACAGATGATTGTGTACTAATATTTCATGTTTAGATCATGAAATATTTGTTTAAAAATGATAGCCTTTTCAAGTTGATTGTTCCCTCATACTTTTTGATTGGCATTTGTACACAAGCTGTATTAATAAAAATTTTTGTGTGAAATACGGCTTGTTTTTTGCTCGCCGATGCGAGCCCTTTGTTAAAATTTCCATAGCTCACCCTGAATACACTCCCTGAGCAAGCCAGGAGAGTGACATGGTAAGGACAACAAAAGTACAGTATAAGTAGAAATTAGCAAATCAGGCAAAAAAAAAAAAAAAAAACCCTATGGAGTTTTTTTTTTTTAGGTATGTAGCAAGTAGAAGGAAGAATGAATATGGTAGGACGATATTAATGGATGAAAATGATAGAATGGCAACTGCTGCAGAAGATATTGTTGAGGTACTCGGCAATCAATTTATAAGGGTGTTGCATCTTCATCAGGGTGAAATCATGAGAAACTCAAGTGTAGAGGACATAGGAGAGGATGTGCTTATTGTGAGCAAGCATACCAGGAAATAAATAAACTTGATGTCAGTAAGGTGATAGGCTGATCTTGTATATTTTGATTAGGCTGATTAGGCTGATCTTGTATATTTTGGGTTGTGATGAAGGTATCAGAGAGTGATTGGTGAGAACTAGGATGCAGAAATGGGTTGATAATAGCAGTATTCTCTGTGATTATCAACATGGGTTTGTTAAAGGGAGATTGTTTTACTAACTTATGTACAAGGTGATATACGTCTTGGACAAGGGAGATGCATATATGGTGGTATACTTAGATTTTGCAAAAGCTTTTGATAGACTGACTGACACATGAAGAAATTGAAACGAATCGGATTGGATAACACACTTCTGAGGTGGATCGGTGACTGGCTGTCAGATAGGTATTAGAAAGTTGTATATGAGGGGGTGCAGTATTCTGAAGGTAGGAGGTCACTAGTAGTGTTCCTCTGAGTCAGTTTTGGGGCCATTGTTGTTCAATTCGTATATTAATGATATTGGGATGGGTTTAACTGGTGATATGCAGCTGTTTGCAGATGATACAAAATTGGGGAAAGCAATGCAAAGTCGAGCAGATGTTATGGCCTTACAGGAGGACTTGAATTGATTGCATGGAATGGGCAGGTAAGTGGAACTGTCAATTCAATGTTGCAAGGTGTAAAGTTTTGAAATTTGATAAGCAATGATTGGATACAAAGTATACACTTGGTGGGAAAATGTTACAGTAGAGGAGACGAGAGATCTGGGAATGATGGTGGACAGGAACCTTAAATTCAGGAGCCACATTATGATTTCAAATCGGATAATGGCAACAATTATCGAAATGTATTTTTTGTAAGCAAACTCTCAGTCGATGCATACAGATAATTACTAAAATAAAGAGCCAAAAGGCTTTAGTTTGGCAATGCAAAATTATATAAGCCAAGTGGATATTAGATCCAGCATTATTTCAAAGCCGAATGTAGAAACTGAAAGTTTTTTACAGTAAGTTGACCAGAGAGCTTATAGGAATAAACTCCCTGGCATTCATGAGTTGCCTTAGTGTGGACTACTTAGAAGACATAAGCACCGCTGAAGTGTCTAATAAAGATGATGGGTGAGAAAATAGTAGTCATAATGGGGCACTTTAATTATCTCAACATTGATTAGATAGCGGTGAAATGTCATGAGAAGAATGAAACCGAATTTATTGAACTGTTGCAAAACAACTTTCTTTAGCAGCATGAAGCAGTAGGAATTCCAGATGAAAAGAGTGTTAGATCTGATTATAGTGTTGGTGGGGGAGGGTCATTTAAAGATGTAACCATTCTTCCTATGGTTGGTTGACAGTGATCTTGTCTTACTCATTTGAGAATCTCTTTAAGTTTAAGAATTTCTTAAGTTCAGAAAATATTACATGTTGAACTATAAAGCATGAAATTATGAGCAACTGAGGAGCATGTAGGATTCTGCACCATGGTATCGGTTGTAGGGTGGGAAGGATATTGACACTGCATAGGAAGTGCTTAAAAAATACTTAAATGATGAAATATCAGAATGTGTCCTTAGAGTTGGAAGAATAAATAGGATAGAAGTGAAATGGAAATTTCCCTTCTACTAAGTACAAAGAATGATGATGATGTCATTCATGAAAATGATAAGCATTTGGCCAGAAAAGTCACAATTATTGTACAGAAAGCTAAATCTGAATATGAAAAGAAACTAGTTCTACAAGCTAAACACAACCCAAAAGAATTATATTCTTATGCCATTTCTTTTGTTAAAAGTAAAAAGCAAGTAAAACGAATGAATATGAAAGAATAAGTGTACTCAATGCAGATATGCAGGTGATAGATGCAAAAGAGATTGTTCAAGTAATGAGTGCCTATTTTGCAAAAAGCTATCAACCTGGTGTGTCTAATATTGTGCTCATTGCTACCTCTCCAATGGATAAAGAAACTCACCTGTTATGAAAGGATGTTACAAAGACTCATATACCCAATTATCTTACCTATCAATATCTCAGTGGTGGTGAAGATTAATGTTACCACTGAGATAGATAGACAAGTGTAATGGATAGACCATGATATTTTTTTGTATTTTGCTAAGGCCATTTGACAAAACACAGCATGGAAGACTGTTGTATAAATTGGAGAATATGTGATTGGATTATAAAATATTGTTGTAGATAAGAGAATGGCTGACTGACAAATATCAAAAAGTGGTATATGGGGGATGGTAGTCTGCAAGATTTAAGATAACTAGTCATGTTCCCCAAGGATCAGTGCTTGGTGTATTGTTATTCAGTCTCTTTACATTAATGACATTGAGAAGGATTTAACAGATGACATACAGCTATTTGTTGATGATTCAAAAAGATAGACAGAGTAATCAGAAATTGGCTGATATGCAGGACTTGCAGAGTGATTTGAGTAAGCTGGAATTGTAGGCATGTGAAAATGGCTGTCAGTTCAGTGTTAGTCAAGTATTGTCCGACCACACACACAAGAACCTTGGCTGGCACAGTACCAAGAAGAGTCAATTCATGTGGAAGTGGAGAAAGGAATAAGGTGATGTACAAATTTGTCACTAACATGTGAAATTATGTATGCTATATGTAAAATTTTCCAACTGTTGTATAAGCAAAATAGTTACCACTTTAAAAATTAGTTGTCATCAAAGAAAAGCTAATTTTCTGATGTATAATAATAAACACTCATTGATTACCCTATTATCAGAATGGATTCACTGCTTTCTACCATGTGGAGAGGTGTCGAGGGGGTCTCATATCTGTGGTCAGACAGTAAAATCATGCACTTTGATGTGATGAGATATCCAGTGTCATATTATATTGATGGGATTATGCTAGAAGAAACTGATCGGGCTAGGGATAGTAAGTTGAGGTTTAAGAGGCATATAACAATTTATTGCAAATACAGCTCAGAGGATAATTGCAATGCTGTAATGAACCTTGACATGTAAAGATAAGAAAGTCATTTTTGCCTACTTACAAGACCCTGATAAGATCTTGCATGAACTATTGTGCACGGGTCCTGGTTTCCGTGGTGATTCTGATACAGTGGAGAGCGCGCAAAGGAGCGTGATAAAAATGATATCAGGTTTGTGGAATACTAATTATGAAGACAGATTAAGAATTCATGGACTGCAGACACTACCAGATAGGAGAAAGAGGGGGATGATATGATTGAGACTTATGAAGGAAAACTTTTGAAGGAAACATACAGGATATCAGTAGATGGAATTTTTTTTTATGGAGTTTGGGGAAAGGAAGAGATGGTTTCATTGCATTGGATTGTGTGATTGAAATGGATTACCATTAGATGTTGTGTGTGGAAGTAGTGGAAATGAATTCAAAAACAGGTATGATAGCTGGTGTGGTTAGTATGTGACCTCTCTCGATGAGTCCCTGAGTCCCTCTTATTATTAAGAATAATAATAATATTCCTTTTGGCTTTAACTGAAATAAATCCATGTAGGATTTATTTCAGTTAAAGCCAAAAGGAACTTTATTTCTCTCCATTTTTACATAAATTGGCTCATTAATGTTTGTTTTATTTAGGATTCTCAATCTTACTAGTTATTGAAATTATTGATGTGGTTTTAGTTATTTTTTCAGAAGCTTTCATATAGAAGGTAAAGTTGTTCTGAAGTGATGAAAAAACTGTTGATAAGGTAATGATTAAGTAAACCGCTAAAAAGTAGTTTATTTAATGGAGCTTTCTGCTAGTTCCATATGGGAAGGGAGTTACAGATGAAGACTTTTGACTTATGTTTCTGTCATATAAAGAGCAGCTTTTGTGTTAATCAATCCTGTCTTTCTCTTATGTGAATTCACAAAGGAATAAAAATTTCTGTTGAAAGTAAATTGAAATGCAAAAAAGGTTTATCCATGTAGAATAACTGTTAGCTTATGAAGACTGAAAGAAAGTTATGCACATTTAAGTATTTTTCATGTGATTTTAGAATACGTTGGTGCTTACATAGTTAAGTAATTTAAGATTTGGTGTTATATATATTTGTGGGTTTTGTAAATTAAAGATTTTTATTTTGGCTATAAGATGTTTGAAGACTCAATCTCTTAATGGGAGTTAAATCGGAATTTAAGAGTCTACGTTACTTATGAGATATCCTCGGATATGGATCTGTGTGCAGACTAGATTGAGTTCAGGTGTTTTCTTTTTGTTATGAATTTAAGAGTTGAACCACTTGGAGTGTGAGGAAATAAGTAAAAACAAATATACACCTTTCACAAAAATTGGTAAGGGATTTTTTTTTTAACCATAGCAACACTATATTTATTTGATTTGCTTATCATTGTTATGCTTTTACGACTTAAATAAAGAGCAGTGACATGCAGTGGAAGATGATTGTCTCCAAGGCCGTATTCATGGGTGTGTGAACCGTGCGGTGGCACAGGGCTCCGCAAAATGCAAAAAATTGAAAAAAGAAAATCAATTTTTTTAATTATTATATAAATTAATATTGTAATTATTATATAAAAAAATGTTATTATATAGAAAAATATATGTATATAATTTTACGACCAACTATTGTTGTTGTTAAGCGAATAAGATCATAGCGCTAGAGCGGTAGTATTTGAAACTACTCTAAGATTTATAACAATATCATACAACATGGTGTTAAATAGGGAAAAGTGCATTTTAAAACAGGTGTTTTTAATCATTTTAAGGAGTTTTGATTTTAGTTTGATTTTATGAACAAGTAAGTATATATACATACTGTTATGGCAATTTTTTTATGTGACATTACTTGCAAAACATCTTAAAAAATATATTTTTTAAACTGGTTTTAGGTTATCCGACATCAGAATTTTTCTTCAATAGCATTTTTCATTCTATATTAGATTTATTTATTTTCTAATATTATCTATTTGAGATATATTTTATTTATCAGGTAAGTAATTTTGTTTTAATTTATTTACTTATTTTATAATTAAATCTATTGTATTTAATTCTAGAGTATGACTAGTTGTGAGAGAGATTATTATGGAAGAAAATACCCAAGTGGGTATGAAAAACTAAAGCGAAAACAAGAAAAAGAAGCGGCTGAGGAACAGCAAAGAAATTCACTGTTTAAATTTATGAAGTTGAACTCATATATTTGTTCAGATATATCAGTTGATAACGGGAGTTCTGAAATAACTACAAACAGTTCTTCGGCTTCAACATTAATTAATAATGATAGTTCTGAAATACTCAAAGGAAGGGGAGAACACGATGCGTTTGGTCAAACAATGAGTATTGAAGATCCTAAAACTGAGACACCAGAGGAAGGTGAACTATTTACTATTGATGATCCAGCAACATAGCCCAAAATTTTGAACAACGCAACACTAACGCAAATTGTACAACGTGGTCCACCATCTCCTCTGACTGAAAATGATTTTCCAAAAGATGACAACAAGAGGTGTTTTTCCACAGCTCACTATGTTAGGACAATTACAAATGGAGAGAAGCAAAACAAAAGATGGCTTGCATATTCAAACTCTTCCAAATCTATTTTTTGTTTTTGTTGCAAATTATTTTCTTCTGATGATAATTATTTATCTAATAATGACTTTTCTGACTGGCAACATGTAAGTGAAAGATTAAAGTCGCACGAACAAAATCCAGTGTACGTGAAATGCATGTACTCATGGACACAAATCGAATGTAATTTAAAAAATCACAATACAATTCATCAGGTAAATCAAAATGTGATAAAATTTTAAGCAGAATGGCATTTCTTTATTTATTCGAACATAATTTAGCTTTTAGAGGTAATTTTGATACT
This sequence comes from Typopeltis vanoorti, assembly GCF_054136105.1. Lineage (NCBI taxonomy): Eukaryota > Metazoa > Arthropoda > Arachnida > Uropygi > Thelyphonidae > Typopeltis > Typopeltis vanoorti. The sequence goes on from NC_143564.1 coordinate 59,977,599, forward strand.
TTGTACACAGCCCATAATGGTAATTTTTTTGGAATCATATAATTAATTGCAGAATTTGATCCACTTTTAAAAGATATTTAATGTGATGTATATAGGTAAGAAACAAAATTCGTATCTATCACCCATTGTGCAAAATGAATTCATTGTTGATATGGGAACCAAAATTCATCAAAATATTGTAAATATGATACAACAGGCAAAGTACTATTCAATAATTCTCGATTGTACTCCTGATGTTAGTCATCAGGAGCAAATTTCAGTAATTTTTAGATTTTTACATATATTTGAAGCAGATATTGAAATATTGAAAAAGGGGTGCTTAAGGGTCAAAGCTATATAACTGAGAGGAGACCTCCACATAGCCTTTAAAGGAATGCATAGAACCGACCAGGGCTGCTGACCTAATGTCCAATCCTCACCTTCTCGTGCACCCTGTTGGGTATTAACTTGGATACTGAACGAACGAGAATGGGCTGACAATTTGGGATTTAGCCAACCAAATTGTATTCTTATTGGTTAAACCAAAATAAAAAATGATGGTACAACATGACAAAATTTCATGCTGGCGCTGGGGCGTCGCCCGGTTAAACAAGGCTCCCGTTGTTTTTGCCAGGACGAACAGCGAAAAGTCAGCTACTGGAACAAATATGAAAACAAACCCCCAACTCAACATCACCAGAGTTAAAGATCAGTACTATCAACATAAGAAGCCTGAATGGCAAAGAAATGGAGCTAGCTGAAGAATTAGATAAGTACCAGATCGACATAATAGGGGTGACTGAAACAAAAAAGACAAAAACGGGTGAGATCTTTCTGAGCAATAAATACAAAATGTTATATTCAGGCAATGACAATCAAGGAAAAGAAGGAGTAGCCATAGTATTCAACACAAAATACGAGGCTAATCTTCTTGAATGGCAGTTAGTCTCAAGTAGAGTAATGTGGGCAAATATGAGAATGGGATACTGGACAATGAGACTTATTTGTGCCTATGGTCCCACAGAAGGTTCTACCAAGGTAGAACTGGAGGAATTTTTTGAGGCTTTAGAAAAAGCAACTGACACAATGAAAAAGGAAAAGTTGGTCCTTGTTGGGGATCTAAATAGCAGAGTAGGTTGCGAGACATACAAAAATATTTTGGGAAAATTTGGAGAAAAGAGCAAAGCTAATAATAATGGCAAATATCTGTTGGATTTCTGCTCAGGACATGGACTGGTTATTACTAACACCATGTTCCAACATAAAAAAATGTGCACAAATTCACATGGAGAGAAGAGGCTAGGAATAAGAAAAGTCCCATTGACTATGTTATTGTGTTGTAGTGATGTTTTCTCCCTGGTGCAGGACACCAGAGTGTACAGAGGATTTGAAATTGGAAGTGATCACTATTTAGTCTTGAGCAGGATAAAATTGAATTTCATATTGAAAAGAATAACATGTAAGAAAGTTTTAAAGCGAATAAAAGTTGAGCAGCTCTCAGATGTGAACTGTAGACTAAAATACACAAAGATTATTCAAGAAAAAAATGAAAGAGTTTGAGAACAGGAACCAAACCTTATAGATTCAGTGGCAAACTCTGAAGAAAACATTGATTGATTCTGCCAGAGAGGCATGTTGTGAGGTTGTATGCAAGGATAAAAAAAATCAGAACCCCCTGGTGGACACAGGAAGTTAAAGAGGCAGTGAAGGAAAAGAAGAAAGCATATCAAAAGTTACTGTCAAATAAGTCAGCTTGTGCCCTTAGAGAATATAGGGACAAATGCAAGAATGCTAAACACTGTAAAACTAGCTAAACAAAATTCATGGGAGGACTTTGGCAAGAATATAGAAAATAAATATCACGAAGGTGGCAAAATGTTCTGGAGGTTGTTGAAGAAGCTTAGGAATGGAGGAAAGAGTGCTGTAAAAGGAGTTAGAGATCATAAAGGTGACATGAAAATGGGAGAAAAAGATATCCTTGAGGTATGGAGTAATTTCTTTGAAAAACTGCTAAATGAAACAAGCAGTGATGACAGCAAAGTAGTAAAAAACACTGACCAGGCATGCAGTCAGGAATACATATCCATACTTGAAGTAGAAAAAGCCATCAAAGGCTTGAAATGTGGAAAGGCAGCAGGAGTAGATGATATTCGACCAGAAATGCTGAAGAATGGTGGTATAAGAGTCTTACAGTGGCTGCACTGCATAGTTCAGAAAGCCTGGACAGAGGGACGAATTCCCAATGATTGGAGTAGAGCTCTCTTACTACCCATATATAAAAAAGGAAAATAAAACTGAATGTGAGAAATACAGAGGTATTTCTCTAATGAGTGTTCCTTGCAAGATCTATGCAAGTATACTTGAGAAACAGTTGAGAAGAATTGTGGAAGAAAAGCTTGGTGAAGAACTAGCTGGATTCAGTCCAAATAGGGGCTGTCAGGATCAGATCTTCACTTTACAACAAATAGTTGAGAAAACATGGGAATATAACAAAGATCTGTATTTAAGTTTTGTCGATTTGGAAAAGGCATATGACAAGGTACCAAGAGAGAAGCTATTCAATACGCTGCAGTTATATGGTGTCAATGGGGCATTATATCAAGCAATACTTAGTCTTTATATGAGTTGTAAGTCAGCAGTTAGAATTGAAGGGAGTACAGGAAGATGGTTTAATGTTAAATCCGGTGTGAGACAAGGATGTACATTATCCCTTCTGTTATTTATTATCTATATGGATCGCATTATGAAGGAAAGTGGTATTAAACATTATATCAAAATTGGAGATGTTAATGTTATTACCTCTTTGCTTAATGCGGACGATGTTATACTTCTAAATAAATTCGCTACAAGTCTGCAAGATTCTCTGAGTAAATTGAATAATTGTTGTATTAGATATGGAATGAAGGTCAGCAATAAAAAGACAGAGACAATGAAAATAGGCAGAATCGTTGAAAATGTCAACTGTGTTGTGAATGGAGAACCAGTGGAACAAGTAAAACATTTGAGCTACTTAGGCACGATTTTTACTGAAGATGGTAAATTAAATATAGAAATAGACAACAGAATCAGCAAAGCTGGTATGGTGGGAAGTCAATTGAATAAATTCATATGGAATAAGAGAGAAATTAGTTGGAGCACTAAATTAGCTGTATACAAGACAGTGTTCAAACCAGTTATAACTTATGGATCTGAGAGCTGGGTCAGAAGTAAAACACTTGACCAAAGACTAGAGACCGCAGATATGAGAGTCCTGAGAAAGATTAGAGGCATGAACCGGTGGCATCAATATCAATATCATATTAAAAACGAGGATAGGAAATAACTTGACATTGGCAGCATCCAGGAATGCGTTAGCAGAGCTAATCTCACGTGGTATGGTCACCTAAACAGAATGGGCGAGGAAAGATTAGCAAAACAAGTGTTCACTGCCAGGTTGGCAGGAAAACGACCCAGAGGAAGACCAAGATATAGGTGGATTGATACGGTACAAAGTGCCTTAGACGATAGAAATGTAAGATCTGATAATGTTGGAGTCTTATCAAGTAACAGACTGATTTGGAGGAAAATTGTAGATAGGAAGTTAGTAATGATGTAATTTTTTTCATGTAGTACTATCATATCCTGTACACCCCTTGAGGGTACATGGCAGGAATTTGATGATGATGAGATATTGAAATTCGTGAACACTTTTTGACGTTTTTAACAACTAATGACACTGGTAAAGGTATATATGAAAATATAAAATCACTTTTGAATAAATTAAATCTTAAATTGTCAGATTGTAGAGGGCAAGGGTATGATAACGGTGCGAATATGAAAGGAGTATATAAGGGAGTCCGTGCTTACAATTTAAATGAAAACGAAAAGGCAATTTATACACCTTATGCTTGTCATAATTTAAATTTGATTTTAGGGGATGTCGCAAAATCATCAGTTATAACAATACATTTTTTTAATGTTATACAAAAAATATATACATTATTTGCTGCCTCAACTTCACGTTGGGACATATTAAAGAAATTTGTTGAACAATTAACTGCCAAACCGTTATGTGATACAAGATGGGAATGTGGAACAGAATCAGTTAGAGCTGTACATTTTCAAATTCCAGAATTTTTAAATGCACTAAAAGAATTATTTAAAACTGCGTCAGATAATACTATCAAAGTAGAAGTAGTTTCAATATTTGAACAAATACATTCATTTGAATTTATGTTAAGCCTTGTAATTTGGTATGAGCTTTTGTCAAAAGTTAATTTAGTAAGTAAAGTATTACAAAATGCAAAAATTCCCATAGACGTAGCAACTAAGCATATTAAAGAGTTAATACAGTACTTTGAAGAGCAGAGAATATCAGGATTTGATAGCTATTTTGAGATTGCTAAAGAACTATCAAATCTATTAGAAATAGAAATTAAATTTAAAGAAAGTCAAGTACGTTGAAGAAAAGTATTTTTTGATTATGAAACGCCTGATGAATCACACATAGGTGATAACAAAGATAATTTTAGGATAAATTTCTTTTTTGTAATTTTAGATACAGTCATACCCTGACTTACACAAATCCGGAGTTATGCGGTTTCTTATATGTACATATTCCTGTTCCACTTCACGCCTCACCACCAGTCGGATCTTTCAGGCGCCGGCTGCATTCGCCAGTGTCACACATGCTGTGAACAAGCACTGACGTGTTTTGCATAGTCTCCATTCATACATGATTTTTATAGTCTACAAACCTTGCGATTGTTTAATGTTTAATGTTCTTGATAAAAATTTTATCACATAAAAAATAATAATGTCATCCAAAAGAAGCAAGTCCGATTCGTCTACAGCTAACAAGAAAAGAAAAACATTGACTTTGGAAACAAAACTCAACATTATTAAGGATTTTGGAGGCGGAATGAAAATTTGTGAGCTAGCAAAGAAGTTTGATCTACAGGAATCCACAGTAAGAACAATCATAAAAGAAAGGTTTATAGATTTTGGAGGACATTGATTCTAACGAGGAACGAATTGTAGCTGCAAGGTATAAAAAAATCATTAGCTTGCTATGAAGAAATTTTGCGTGATGACAAGAAAAAGACATTATGCCGTCAGACGAATCTATTAGATTTTATGAAACCATCGACATCGAAATAACTTTCTTTTTTTTTATGTACGAAAAACTACAATTATGATTATATTTCTTAAAAAATATAGGTGTTTTTGTAAACCTTTGTTCCCAATTGTATGTTTATATATATAAATTACATGCAAAATTATACCCCGAGTTATGCAAATTCAACTTTCGTGATTTTTTGTTGGTCCCCTCTACCGCGTAACTTCGGAGTTTTACTGTACTGCTCTACAATCTATCAAAAAAAAGATTTGAATTGTATGAAATTCAGAAAAAATCAATCGGATTTCTTTATGTTATGAAATTAATAAGAAAAATGACAGAAAATGAATTAATATTTTGCTGCAAACAGCTGTATCAAAAATTAAATAGATATTGATGAATCGGAATTTTACAATGAATTGATTATTTTTAGAAATATTGTTCCAGAAGATGCACCCGTTAATATTTTAAAATTCATAATTGCAAATAATTTGTCGGATATTTATCCAAATATTACTACGACATTTAAATTATTTTTGACCAGTCCAGTTACGGTCACATCAGCAGAAAGGTCATTTTCCAAATTAAAATTAATAAAAACCTATTTGCGATCTTCTATGTCTCAAGAAAGTTTGTCGTCCCTGGCAATAATATCTATAGAGCATGAAATTGCAAAAAATTTGAATTTTGATAGCATTATCAATGATTTTATTGATAAGCGCATTAGGTTAAATAAAATTTAATATATTAAGATTTCTTTTAAATCTTATAAGTTGTTATACATATATTTCATTCTTTACAGTAAAAATGGATATTTTTTTCATATTTTTACATTATTATTTATATTATTAAATAAATCATTATTCTGGCGTACTTAAATTGATGCTAAAGAGCATATTTGTTTATTTATGTGCATAAATATTTTTCATATTTGATTTAATTAATTAATTAACAAGATATTCTTCCATTTAAAATTTCCATAAAAGTTACTAACTTTCATGGACCCCGCTTTTCCATTTCGCACAGGGCCCCACAAAATGTAGAAATGAGCCTGATTGTCTCAACCTTGGCAGGGAACATCCATACCATAAGTCTTGATAGTGGTGTGTGTGGGGAGGGGGACAATCTCAATGAAATTTACACATAATGAAATGGAGAGGAACCTGGCTACTTTGCCTCCTTCAATGTCTTAATGCTGCAAATTTAGTCCATTTTAGGTCCTGGTGTAAGTTTGCTTTTTCCATGTGGATGAAACACATGGAAAAATATCATTTCATGTATACTGTAATATGCAACTGAATCAGGTGACAAATTCTTCCAAAACTTTGTTCTGGTCAGTTGTTTTACTTAATATATATTTATAGTCTTGCTTTATTTGATAAATAAACATAATTCTTACAGAACATTTGTGTTGTAATAAAGGAAGATGAATTATTTAAAAAAAAAAAAAATATATATATATATATATATATTTTCACTTGGTTATAAAACAGATGCGAAAAAATTATATTTTTGTTTAATCCTTAATATTAAACAAGAATGATATTCTTGTTTAATCATTTATCCAAGTTCGTGATGTCATCAATTATTCATTTTTACTGGTCTGGGTAGTGATCCTTCGCATAATACATAGCATTATCTGCACCCAAAATTATTATTAACATCAGACCTCGGTGGAGTCAGACATCATGGGAGGTATGCACTGTTACACACACACAAAGCACATCAAACCGTGCTTTAAATTCATTCAATGTATCTGCATCACCATAATGTCAGGCAATGCATTGTGCTGCACGCACTGGCCACTCTCCATGCAGAGAACCTGCTCACACCCTCTTTATAACTTCCAGAAATGTCCCCTTTCCCGTTGACTGACTTGACTTATTACTCTTTACACCTATTAGGTGCGTGAAGCCACGAGTTTAGTGCACCATCCTCTTTGGTCCAGTGCTGCTTCTCTTGCTCTCTCCCAGCTTGACCATCCTATTTTGTTTCATTCTTCAATTACCATCTGGTGCCATGTCATTTTGGGTCTTCCTCTCTTCCTTTTACCATCAGGCGCCCATGTCAATTTTGTTCTTGTGTGTTGGCATTCTCAATACATGGCCTATCCATCTCCTTTTTTAAATCTATTGTAATGGGTTTGGTTTTTGTTTTGTTGTATATTTCAATATTTGAGATTTTCTTTGGCCAGTAAATTTTGAGAATTCTGCGAAGATATTTTGTTTGGAAGGCATCAATTTTATTTTCTAAAAAAAAAAAATAAATAAATAAATAATTCATAACACGATGGTAAGAAACCTGATCTCTCAGAAAGGGATTTTCTTTCCTCCATGGAGCTAGATTTTTTTTATTTTTTATTGCAATGTCCTCATTGGTACCATCTTCCATGTTGAGAGTTGCTCCGAGGTAATTAAAGGTGTTTGTCACTTCTACTTGATTTCCATTTAGTAAGGATTGGGTCATTCTTTTTAATGTTGATTTTTAATATTTTGGTTTTCTTCTCATTGATCTGTGAGCCTGTTAGTTTAGCAGTTTCCTTTAACTTTGTTGTCTTAATTTTCATGTCTTCAAATCTAGATTGATAGTAGTACAGTGTCATCATCATAGTCCAAATCTTCTAATGTGGTGTCAATGTTCCATCTTATTCCAGTTATCAGGTTTTTCACGTTATGCTGCATTATCTAATATATGACAATGATGAAAAGTGTTCCAGACATGACACATCCTTGCTTAACACCAGTTTTGATGTCAAAACTTTTAGAAGTTGTTCCATTTAATAGAATTTGTCCTTTACTTCCATCATACAAATCTTTTATGATATTTATTATTTTATCAGGGAATCCATAAATTTTCAGGATTTTCATAGACATTCTCTGTCTATGCTGTAGAATGCTTTGGCAAAATCAATAAAATTGAGATACATAGTTGAATTTAGTTCAACACTCTGTTCAGTTATGTTTCTAAGAATAAAAATTTGATTCGGTGTACTACTTCCATTTCTAAAACCTGCTTGTTCTATTCTTGGAATTTTCTCAATGCTATTTTTTTATTCTTATTATGATTCTAGTGAAGATCTTTGATGGTTTCTGACAGTAGGCTAGTTCCTCTCCAGTTGGTGCAGTCTGTAAGTTCACCTTTTTTTTTTTTTTTTTTGGAATTTTGACTATTTGTGATTCTTTCCAGGTACTCGGAACCTTCTCAGATGCCCATATGAAATTAAATAGTTTATACAGTAGTTGCTGATATTTTGAAGTCAACTTCGAGCAGTTCAGCACTAATGTTATCATTTCCACTTGCTTTTCTATTCTTTTGGATCTTAATTGCTTCCATGATTTCTTGTACTGTGATCTCTCCCATGTTTACATCAAATTCATTTATTATTCTCTTCGAAATTGGACTCTATATTCGAGTTTATAGAATCGTATTTAACATTTGACCATTTTTATCTTTAATCCCACATTCATTCTTCTGATAGGTTCCTCCAAGTTGCCTTATAATTTTATAAAATTCTCCAAGATTACCGGTATCATTCGCTCTCTGAGCATATTCAGTCAACAGCTGATAGTAGTTTCTCTTGTCATTTCTGGCTGAGCACTTCGCCAACTTATGTACTTCTTGGTATTGCTTCTGATATTCTCCACACAATCTTTCTGACTTGGAGTTATTTATTTTCTCTTTTATCTTCTTCCTTTCTTCAGTTAGTTATAATGTATTTCCTGTAATCCATTCTTTGTGTGACTTCCCACTTGCCACTCCTAAAATATCTGTTGCCGTTTTGTTGAAGACTTCTTTACACTTTTCCCAGTTGGCTTCAATCGTATTTTCCTCATCATTTTCATTTGATTCTTTCAAAATTGACAATCCATTCTTTAGGTCATTGGTAAATTTCTCTTTTGTTTTCTTTTCCTTCAGTATATTAATGTTATATTTAATTTTTTTATTGTTTCTTGGTTTGAATTTCTTGCTAGCTTTAATTTAACTAATGCAGTTGCAGAAAATGGTCTGAAGCTACATCAGCTCCTCTTTTGACCCTTATATCTTGTAATGTCCTCTTGAAAGTATTACATATAGCAACGTGATTGATCTGGTTTTTTGTTTTTCCATCAGGGGAGGTCCATGTTATTTTGTGAATTTCCTTATGTTTGAAGATACTACCTTCTATGATGAGGTTTTTAATTCACAGAAGGATGTAAAAAAGTCTCCATTTTCATTTTGTTCACCACTCACTTCATTTCCTATAGCACTTTCATCTTCTGTCTTTCTTTTTCCTACTTTAGCATTCATGTCTCCCATCAAAATTTATAAGTCATGTTTAGGAACTTTATCAATCACTTTTTTGAAGTTGTTCGTAGAATTGTGCTTACTCCATTTCTTCGGCATCATTTTTGGGTGCATATACTTGTACAATGGTCAATTTCATGAACCTGGAGAAAAATCTAGCTTTAATTATTCAATTATTTACTGGGTTCCATCAGACTTTTCCTTGCTTTCTCACTTACAATCACTGCAACTCCTTTTCGCATGTCTTTCATCATCTCCAGAATACAGTATGCAATTCCTAAGATATCAATACCGTATTTACTCATTGACTATTATCTCATTGACTATCTGACTAGTTTTTCCAATGTAATGCATTGTGCAAACATTCCATGTTCCAATTTTAATTTTAGGGTGAGTGATTGACCGCATCTGCATCGTAGATGGGTCCAAGCCTTATGGAATGACTATTTACAGGACTTTGGAGATGAGCCAAAGTCCTGTAAATAGTTATTTTTCAGGGGACCACGAGTTGTATCACTCTGCCCCAAGGGATTTCTTGCTTCACTCTTGGTTTCTGTGATCATGGATTTTTTACAAGGATGGGCTAACCCATCACTCAACCTTCCTCTTTTACCCGGGCTTAGGACTAGCATAGGGATGAGCATAAGCTCCACCTATGGCAGAATTTCCCATTCTATGAAAAATTTCTTCTACATTAACCTGGTAACAATCCTTTAACAACTTAAATGTCTCAATTATATCCCCTCTCTTCCTCCTATACAAAGTTTTGCAAACTGCATTTCCACGATTTGCCTTCATATCCCAAAGACCAGTTACGACCTTAGCCAGTCTTCTCTGGACCTTTTCCAATAAATCCTCATCACCATGAAAACCAGGGAACTAAATCTGTGCACTATAATCCTGTGAGTCCTGATCAAGGCCTTATACCATGGAACCAAAATCCCTTTATTTCTGCACGTTAAGGTCCTCCTTATCATTGCCATAATCTGATGTGATGACTTCACAACTTGTGCTGTATGACCTCTAAACTGTAAATCCTTATTCACCATTACTTCAGGGTCTCTTGTCTCTTCAACTTTCTCCAAAATTTCCCCACCTAGTGTATACTTTGCATCCCATTTTTGCCTACCAAATTTCAGGACCTTATGCTTTGCAATATTGAACTGGCAGTTCCATACTTTTGCCACATATAATCTATTCAAGTCCTCCTCTAAGGTCACAACATCTACTTGATTCCTCATCACTCACCCCAGTTTGACACCTTCTGCAAACAATTCTATATCACCAGTTAAACCCATCCCGATATCATTAATATACAGATTAAACAATGGTTCCCAAACACAAAAAACCCCTGTAGCACACCACTAATGACTATTTCCTCTTCTGGTATACTGTATCCAATACTCAACTTTTGATATATATCTGAGAACCAGTTGTCTATCCAGCTCACTAATTTATTATATAGTCCCATCTGCTTCAGTTTAGTTACCAACTTGTGGTGTGATAATCTATCGTAAGCCTTTGCAGAATCTGGGTATAGTATATGCATCTGCCTTGTCCAATACATTCATCACCAAGTGTATGCAAACAAAGTTTGTGCATGAAGCATCTTCTTGACTAGAAATCCTGCCTCTATCTGTATATAGAGGCCGAATTTCACATTAATTGCCTTAGTATCCCATAATGCAAAATACGCATCCTTTCAGTTGTGTATAATACTATGCGTTATGGGAGGAGCGTTACACAGCCCAGTTTTGACTCTTATTGGGAGTCTCATTGCAAGAGTCTGACTCAAACCAGATATCAAGGTTGAAGTAATGCTGAAGTCATATGTTTCCCATATACATTTAGCAAAAAGGAGTAATGCCTTATTATTAGAATACTCTGGATTAGAACTAGTTTTTGAAAGTTTTTTTTTTTTTATTGTTGTTGTTTGTTTGGTTATGCCAAGAAAGTATGTTCTTGTTTAATTCTTTATCCAAGTGTAATCAAACAAAGTTTGCACATGAAGTATCTTCGTGACTAGGCTACTTACATCATCATCAAATTCCTGCCATGTACCCTCAAGGGGGTGTACAGGATATGACAGTACTACATGAAAAAATTACTTCATTACTAACTTCCTATCTACAATTTTCCTCCAAATCAGTCTGTTACTTGTCAAGACTCCAACATTATCAGATCTTATATTTCTATCGTCTAAGGCACTTTGTACCATATCAATCCACCTATATCTTGGTCTTCCTCTGGGTCGTTTTCCTACCAACCTGGCAGAGAACACTTGTTTTGCTAATCTTTACTCTCCCATTCTGTTTAGGTGACCATACCACGTGAGATTAGCTCTGCTAACGCATTCCTGGATGCTGCCAATGTCAAGTTATTTCCTATCCTCGTTTTTAATATGATATTGCCATTGATGCCATCTGTTCACGCCTCTAATCTTTGGTCAAGTGTTTTACTTCTGACCCAGCTCTCAGATCCATAAGTTAAAACTGGTTTGAACACTGTCTTGTATACAGTTAATTTAGTGCTCCAACTAATTTCTCTCTTATTCCATATGAATTTATTCAATTGACTTCCCACCATACCAGCTTTGCTGATTCTGTTGTCTATTTCTATATTTAATTTACCATCTTCAGTAAAAATCGTGCCTAAGTAGCTGAAATGTTTTACTTGTTCCACAGGTTCTCCATTCACCACACAGTTGACATTTTCAATGATTCTGCCTATTTTCATTGTCTTTGTCTTTTTATTGCTGACCTTCATACCATATCTATTACAACAGCTATTCAATTTAGTCAGAGAATTTTGCAGACTTGTAGCGGATTTATTTAGAAGTATAACATCATCCGCATAAAGCAAAGAGCTGACATTAACATCTCCAATTTTGATATCAGGTTTAATACCACTTTCCTTCATATTGTGATCCATATAGATAATGAATAACAGAGGGGATAATGTACATCCTTGTCTCACACCAGATTTAACATTAAACCAACTTCCTGTACTTCCTTCAATTCTAACTGCTGACTTACAACTCAAATAAAGACTAAGTTGCTTGATATAATGCTCCATTGACACCATATGACTGCAGCGTATTAAATAGCTTCTCTCTTGGCACCTTGTCATATGCCTTTTCCAAATCGACAAAACTTAAATACAGATCTTTGTTATATTCCCATGCTTTCTCGACTATTTGTCGTAAAGTGAAGATCTGATTCTGACAGCCTCTATTTGGCCTGAATCCAGCTTGTTCTTCACCAAGCTTTTCTTCCACAATTCTTCTCAACCGTTTCTCAAGTATATTTGCATAGATCTTGCCAGGAACACTCAGTAGGGAAATACCTCTGTAATTCTCACATTCAGTTTTATTTCCCTTTTTATATATGGGTACTATGAGAGCTGTACTCCAATCATCGGGAATTCGTCCCTCTGTCCAGGCTTTCTGAACTATGCAGTGCAGCCACTGTAAGACTTTTATACCACCTTACTTCAGCATTTCTGGTCGAATATCATCTACTCCTGCTGCCTTTCCACATTTTAAGCCTTTGATGGCTTTTTCTACTTCAAGTATGGATATGTATTCCTGACTGCATGCTACTTACATATAGAGGCTAAATGATTTCATGTTATTATTCACATTTTTAATTTAATTTATAACCTAGTAAGAAAAACTTGCAACAATTTGCCCTAATCCAGAGTATTCTAATAATACAGTTTTACACCTTTTCACTAATTATATATTTAAAATATATGAAGTTACTGGCATCTATATATAAGTAGCCTAGTCGTGAAGATGCTTCATGTGTAGTTTTGTAAAAATATGGCTTGTTATTTCTCGTTAGTTACTTGTTTGATCTGTATTCTTATATATCCTGGTGATGCTTTGACTTATATATATATCCAGGTGATGCTGTAACAGTGTAATATATTGTCACTTAATTTTTTTCGTTCCCCTTTTTATATTCCAGATTCCTACCTTCTATATTCTATACTCCTTCTACCCGAGAACAATTTGGGATAACACTCCACCATACACAGTCTTTGATGAATCTTGTTTGAAGCCAATCAGCTATCCAGCTTACTATCTGCTTACTTATCTAATTCCATCTGTTTCAATTTTGCTACTAGCCTATTGCATGGCAGTTTGTCAAAGACCTTTCAATAATCCAAGAACACCACCATATATACATCTCCTTTATCGAGTGAATTTGTTACCTAGTTTTAATACATGTTCAGATTGCTGAAACATTACCCCCCCCCCTAACAAAACCATGCTATTAACATCAAGTTATTTGATTCCTCATATACTTTCTGGTGTGTATATATGGTGGGGGTGGTCCAGATATAGTGAATAAGGACTTGTGAACCAACAGGGCCATAAAGGGCAATGATCTTGATTGTAAGGGAAGTGGCACTACCATGGTTCCCTAGCTGGATCTATCCTCTGCTTCTTCTACTTTGAAGAAGAAGATCCACTCACTTTAATCTTTCCTATAAGGCCTTATCAGCCAACTCTTCTTATTTTATGACCTTTATGCTATTAGAGTACTATAATCGGCAAGAAACTCTCTGATTCCGATCTTTGAGTATCTTATTCGGTTTTAAAACTATGCGGGATTTAATATCCCCTTAATTTAAGCAATGGAAGTATTTATTTAGATTTATTACACCATCCATGCCTCGATATGGTACAAGAAATATAGTACTTCCAGTAGGTTATTAAATCTTTCACAACAAAATCTCTTTATCATATTTATTTTTGAATCAGTGCATTGCAAAAGACAAGAAAATGAGACTTGAAATGACAAAAGACAAGAAATTAGAAAATTACTGATATCTAATAGTTACCATACAATACATGAATTCAAAACTTCATTCATACTTCATTAATCATGAATAATTACTCAAATGTAATACTTAGTGAACTCTCTTATTTTTTTTCTCTAATTAAATCTCAGATAATACATTCTATATCACAAATACTAAATATTATTCACACAGAACAAGAAATTTCTAGGTGCGCATTAACAATTGTAATTAGTCATCGACCATGCACCACACATAGAGTCACGTTATATGACTCTCAGATTTTCGTCTTAAAGAAGACTTAGTCGATTGACTATTAATCACATTGGCGTATTTCATTCCCTTTGATTAGAACAGCTCTGTGATGTGATAATAAGCAATTAAATTAACACACATTACTTAGTGAACTCTCTTATTTTTTCTCTAATTAAAATCTCAGATAATGCATTCTATATCACAAATACTAAATATCATTCACACAGAACAAGAAATTTCTAGGTGCGCATTAACAATCGTAATTAGTTATCAACCATGCACCACACACTCATTATGACTCTTAGATTCTCATCTTAAAGACTTAGTTAATTGACTGATAATCACATTGGCATGTTTCATTCCCTTTGATTAAAACAGCTCTATGATGTGATAATAAGCAAACACATTAATCAAAGGAAATCTTAATTAGGCCAATCTTTCTTAGGGAAATTAACTATGCTTACGTTAAACTCTATAATTTTTTCACAAATCTACGAGTGTTTAATGTACCTTAAACCACTATTTTTCTATATTAAATAGTTCAGCAGTTCCTTGAGGGGGAATTCTCTTAAATCACAAACATAAAATAATTAACATTCAGGCTCACGTGGGTCTCTAACTGTCTTGCATACGCCTTCCCTCCTTATTTCTTTTTCTTTTCTCTTCCGTGTTTTCTTCTTTTCCTTGATGGGTGTCACAGGGCACTATTGAGGGATCGCGTCAGCCATCGGGATACTGGATAGGTTTCCTCCGGCATCTTGAACTGACCAGCGAGGAACTGCGTAGGTTGGTGGACATGCACGTACTCAAACAGAGCGGCAAAGCTTGAACCAGTATGACAAGATTTCCCCTTAGACTGTAACCTCCAGTTTATCCTTGGCTTCGGACTGGAAACTCCCTTTGTGGACGGACTTCCATCTCTCCCCTCCGGAACTAATCGACACCTCTCCTTCTTGACCTCTTGTGGACAGATCACACAAGATGAAAACAGGAAGCCTTTCTCAACAAAATTCCAAACCTTATATTCTCAATACCCTGAACTTTGGGTTAAGTTTCTTGGACCCCAAATGTCCCCGTACATGTCTTGTTACGAGAACCCTGTACAACAGCACGTGACTGGCAGTTCTCGAACTTTCACCGATAAAACTTATTCTTTCCCTTTGATGTCCTTAATCCGGCTACGTGGCCTACGGGACTTTCCGACTGATGAAGGCCATCCCTTTTCAATACTGACCTTGAAGGTCACCTGCTACAGGACTCGCAAATACGTTTCAAAAGGAACTGCCGACTTACAGACACTACCCTTGGTTTCAAACATCCTACTTCTGCTCTTAAAAAATGAGTGAGTTAATTCCCTTTGGGCTTATTTTGACCTTTATACAAAGTTTAAACATACAAAACATAGATACATTATATACAAGGTTTTTAAGGTGTGTTCCTATAGTAAAAATCGATGTACTGGAGATCTTATTAATTTTCGTAACATCGAGTTTTTACAGTTTGTTTGCTTAAACTCTGATAAAGGATTAAAAATATATAAAATTTCTTGGCATCTTTAATTTAAAATACTACTTTGCTGTGTCATTAGAGCAGAGTGTATTTTATATATAATATCAATCTCACATATGAAGCTGTAGAACTTAGTTTTTAATATTTGCATGCAGAGCATCCTGTTTATTGTATTCTAAATGCATTTGCAAATTCAGATATTATTTATTGAGTATGAATGTTAAATTTAATTTTATTTAATTTTAGGGGAATTTGATGTGGATGAAGACTTTCGTTGTAGAAGTCAACTTTTTGATAGGCTTGTAGAATTTTTTCCAGAGCATATGACTCAGCCCAAAGGTAATTTGGTTGATCTTATTACTTTCTGACTTGAAAGCAAAATCAACCTGCTTAGAATCTCATTGCTATCCAGTGTCATAAAACTCTGTGAAAGTCATCGAAAATAGAATCATGAGATAACAGTCCATTAACTCAGAAGTAATAAGACATCGAAACTGCAGCTGCATTTTTGTATCATGCTTAAAGCAAATGCTGTGCTACGCACCACGAATGTGTAAAATTCCATAATTGTTAAAAAAAAAAAAAAATACTAATATTTGGTGCAGTTACTTCGTTATAATTCTCAGTTAACTAATTTAATTAGCATGATTAGATTGTTATCTGTTACCTCTGCAAAAGTTCCTTGAAATGCATGATGTGGGAGGTGCTGGAGTTTTTAATGTGATACATTATCACTGTGTGGAATTTAAGGTCCATCATTTCATAAAATATGATATGAGACTGTATAAAGAATAATGTGCTAATCCTTATAAATTCATAATCTCTCCGTTATATTCAGCATCACAAATATGTTTCTCTGTATGATTCAATAAACATCTCTAAATTCAGACTAAAAAAAATTAACTACCTTTTCCAAGCTCAAATTATTTAGTCATAAAATATTGTAATTATTATATTTAGAGTAACTTTTTTTCATTTTAAAGAAATCATTTGATAGGCCTTCTATATGTCACTGTTTTTTTTATTATATTCATTTTTAAATTTTAATTTAGAAATCTGATATTTGCTGAAGCACTTCTTTAGTTCATTATTTGAATTTCCATAAATATCAGATACATTAATTGTGGACATTAAGGCAAATTTTAGATTTAATATTTGTGGTATGGTTGTTGTATTTGGTTCCCTTCATAGTTTACACTAGGCAGGTTTCATATTTCAATCAGACCTTATATTCAAGTAGTGGATGATAAATTATATCACTGTAATTAATACAGTCATAGTATTGCCTAGCACAAATACAGCACAAATACGGTTCTTTCACTTAATACCTCAATAAGGGTCACAACTTATTTTTAGCATTTTAACAATGTGGATAAACTTATCAGATAAGTTTGCAAAATAAAAAATATCATCAACATAAAAAAATTTATGCTTTCAAGAAAGAAAGAAATTCAATATTATGATTCAACTCGTAAAACTAAATTCCGATATTCAAGTTTATCTGTTGATTGTTGCTCATATTAGATTTTTAAGAAGGAAAGGACAATGTGAATGACATAATAGGGTAAAATAATTTAATTTCTTTCCTTGTTATCAAACTGCTAATATGTGCCTTTAAGGGCTCTCTTGTAGCACTATGTGAAATATCTGAATTATTACTAACTTCCTGTTGACAGTTTTCCTCCAAATTATTCTGTTATCTCAGGATTCCAGTATTGTCAAATCTTATATTTCAGTCTTCTGAAAAACATTTAATCATCGATCCACCTACAGGCAAGATCCAGAAGAATGACCAAGATCTTTTTCCAGTTATTCTGGCACCAAACATCTGTTGTGCTAACCTTTTCTTTTCCATTTCCCATTAAGTGACTATACCACTGAGATTAAATTTATTTGCACATTCCTGAATGTGAATGTTGTCAGGTTCCTGCCTAATATCTTCATTTTTCATGCGATTATGCCATTCATGTCATTTCTTCACTCCATTAATTTTTCTCAGAACTTTTATATCCATGGTTTCTAATCTTTGATAAGTTATTTTATTTTTAACCATGCTCTCAAATCCATAAGTTAAAATTAGTTTGAATTTCTTGCATGAAACTAATTTAGTATTTTGACTAATTTCTCTCTTACTCATATAAATTCCATCACCCTAGCTTTGCATATTCTGTTGTCTATTTCCATATTTAATTTGCCATTTTCACTAAAAATTAAATCTGAATAGCTAAAACATTTTACTTGCTCTATAGATTCTCCATTCAGGATGCAGTTGATGTCTTTAATGTTCCTGTATATTTTTAGTCTTTTTGCTGATTTGCCTTCGAAATTTTTCCGGAAGTTATTCAGTTCAGGTTGAAGACTGGTAGAAGATTTATTTAGGAACATGACATCCTCTGCATAAGATAGACAGCTGAGATTACATCTTCATTTTTTGATAAAAGGTTTATTTAATGTAACTTTCCTTCATAGCATGATCTATATGGATGATGAATAACAGTGAAGATAATGTGCTCCTTATCCCACCTAATTTAACATCTTCCTGTACCTCCTTCAGTTCTAGCTACAGAGTTACAACTCACATATAGACTGTGTATTGCTTAATATAATGTCCCATTTACACTATATAATTGTAGCATTTAGAACACCTATTCTTTTGGTACTTATGTTTTAGAGTTCGAAAACTTGAATACAAATCCTTGTATTCTCTTTTGACTCAGTGAAAATCTGAAAATCCTGAGCATCCCTATTTATCCTGAACTTCTTGCACAATTTTTCTTAGCTTCTTCTCAAATATTCTTTCATAAATTTTATCTAGAATATTCACAGTAGGAAAATTCCTCTGTAACTCCCATAGTTTTAATTTCTCTTTTTTATAAATGAATACTGTGAGAGCTATAATCCAATCATCTGGAACTTCTGACCAGGCTTTGTGAATTATTTATTGCAACCACTGTAAAATCTATATATGTAAATATTTGACCATTTATAGGCAAATATCATCAATTCTAGCTGTGTACTTCGGATTTTTGATGGCTTATTTTTTGTGCAAGTATTAACATATATTCCTGATTACAATCTTATGTAATATTTTCTATTACTGTTCTTTCAAAGTAATTACTCCAGACATCTAGCATATATTTATCTTCAGTTTGATGTTCACCATCATTTCTGATTCCTTTTACAGTTCTCTTTCCTTAGTTTCTAAGCGTTTTTCAATAGCTTTTAGAACATTTTGCCTCCTTCATGAGATTTTCTTACATGTCTTCCCCAGCCAGACGTTTGTTTAGCTATTTTTTACACGTTGCCTTGCTTTCTCATATTTTTCTTTGTATCCTCTTGGAGCATATACTTGCTGGAAACTTTCAGTACACTTTCTTCTTTTTCATGATTACCCCTTTAACTTCCTGAGTCGTCCACCATGGTGTTCTGATTTTACTATTCTTGCAGTCATCTTCACCACATGTTCTCTCGGCTAATTCAGTTGTATTTTCTTCACAGTTTGCCATTGAGATCAAATTTTGATTATCATTTTCAAACTGTCATCTTTTTCTCTAATATTTATATATTTGAATATAGTTCACCTCTGAAAGCAGCTTGACATTGGTTCTTTTTAAAATTTTCTTAAGTATTTTTCTTTTCAATATGATATTCATTTTTATCCTGCTCAAAACATACCAGATATAGTCTTTCTCTATTTTACCAAAATCAGATTTACATCTTTAGGGAACAACGCGCAGGTGGAGATATGCATATGCTACATAAGTGAAACTGATATAATAAAATAAGCAAGGCAGACCCTACATTGCAACTAGTGAAGCCTACATATATAGGCTACATTGGTTGCTTTTGGCCATTGGGCTGAAGGGCTAAGAATTATTATTATTATATATATTATTATTATTATTACATGACACCTCCAAGGAGTCCAAAGACTCATCGAGGGAGGGCACCTACTCTATAACTTCTGTTTCCACCACTCAATCCACCAACTACAGAAAACTGCATCATCTGCCACCATCTATTGCCCGCCACTAGTATTTTTTCACAGACAGTCACAAACATCATGCCCAAGGTGGATTCTAACCCACAGCCCTATAGCTGGAGAGCTAATATGCTAACTATATTTTTGCAGTCATCTGGTAAATATCACCTAAATCTAGGGATTGTAGCTGATTTTAGAAGAGCAAATAAGGAATGCAATTTTTTTGTTGTAGTTTTTCAGGATTTTTTGCTGTGTTTTTTGTATGCCTAAGCATATGAGATGGTAATGGACTTATGTATATAAGTCCATTACCATCTATAAGTTATGTATAGAGTCATTTTTTTTTTGGGGGGGGGGGTACAGGATGTCTCCTTTATGAACAAGTAGGGAGTTTTCATTTTTAGGAGTTTTAAATTCTAAAGGATTACCCATATCTGCCTTACTTTTTTTTCTGTCATCCTTTAATTATTTTAATGTAAATTTTAGGCTGAAAAGGTTATTTTTGGAAATTTTGTCTAGGTGAGACCATTGGCTATATTAAATCTAATGTTATCAATGACATTGATGGGATGAATCCCAGTTTGTGACACAAAGTTATTTGCAAGTATATTTTTATACTTGCAAATAACCCATGATTGTGTACTGATGGCATCTGCCTTGTGAGTAGTAGAAAAAAGCTTAATTAATCTGTGCTTGAATGATGGCTATACTTAAAGCTGAACATTCTACATGAGGTCGAAGAATTTGTCAATGTGTTAAACTGTTTATTGTTTCAAATAATTTGGCTGCCCGTGGATTGGAAGCATCTAAAAGGTGCAAAATATCTTGTGAATGAAAGTAGGCATGCAGTTTTACAGAATAATTATAATACTTCCACTGCTGTTCAACACATACTTAGCACCTTCATAACAAATTGCTACATTTCCCACCAGTTAAAAGAAAATATGACATCCTCACGCACTTATGCACTCTGTCCCCCCCTTCTCCAAAAAAAACTTGAATATGGGATGATAATAGGCTTAAAGCCTATTATCATCCGAACAGCAATCAGGATTTGCAGACAATGCCATGGATAAGGCCACTTTACTTCACAAAATTAAATGCACATATGAAAACATCTTCTTTGAATCTTCCTTTAAAATTGCTATCCTAACTTTAGTAAATTTGGATGCATAAAACATCTGAAAAATGCTTATCCTCATACCATCGGTCTAATGACAAACAGTACCTAATCAAGCACATATTTTAGAACTTTAGCTTTTGTCTTGTTTCTTTATTTGTTCCCACTCACATGATGCTTATGTGCACATATCTTTGTCTCATATATCTATGCACATATCTCTGTATGTTGGTTGGACTTTTGTTAGCAATAGTAAACAGTAATTACATTTTTAGTTATTATATCATCTATGCTGTTTTGTTGTTTATAAATATCAATATGAGTACATCAAATTTAAATAAATAGATATAACAGTGAATAACAAAAATAAATTAGTTAATATTAGTTCTTATCTTCAGTTATATCAATTTGGGCAAGTTAAGAGTAACTAAGAATTGCATAATATTGATGTTTTGTTGTTTCAGACAAATACAATAATAAAGTATTCTTGTTAGATTGGAAAACTAAAATATCATGCCACTCTTGATAAAAGGAATTTTAACATATTAAAATGTAGAGGGAAATTGCATTAAATGTATTCATTTTCATGAAATATATAAATGATAGAATTTTAATAGACTGTAAGTTCAAAATGACCCTGTCATATGAGACTTGTAAGCCAATGGTGGCATGTAATGGCAATTTGTAATGGTGGCATTATTGATACCAGTTCTGCAGACAGTTATATTGGACTTTAATATTATTGTTATTTTATAATTAATAAAAATTAAGTTATAAAATAAATATAAAAATAATAAATAATATTATAATAATTACAAAATTAAAATAATAATAATGAGAAGAAATAAATTATTATAAGCAAAATTTTATAATTACAATGCTAATCAAGGTGTTTGTAGTATTAAGAATACATCTGCTTGAAAGTTTGCTTGCATGTATTTACTCTCTTTTTTGGAAACTAGGATAATGCAGAATTTGTATGGCTGTTATTATTATTGTTATTATTGTCTGAGACCTCTAGGGAGTCAAGTACTCATCGAGGGAGGCTGTAAATTACTCAATCCAACTATCATACCTTCCCTTAAATTCATTCACACTAGATGCACTCACTACCCATAAGGGCAAATTATTCCACTCACTCACTGCTCTCTGGGAGAAAAACCTAGCTCTTAACCCTTTCTTGACTGAGAACAACCTTAACTTCCATGGATGCCCCTGTGTTCTCTTCCCACCTTCCATATAACGAAAAATTTCATCATTTGAAATGCTATAACACCCATTCAAAAGTTTATAGACCTCCATCATATCACCCCTCTTTCTCCTGTTAACCAGAGTCTGCAATCTACATACAATTATTTAACATTATTGTTGTTATATAAGATATTCACACAGAGTCCAGTGGCTTACTGCATGAGGAATCTCGCAGTAAATTTTTGGACACTTAATTGACCTTAACAACTGTACACTTGGTTGTTAGATATATTTAGCAGTACCACCAGTAGAGCTACACCATTACATGCAAAGTAAAGCCAAGGATAGAATAAAATGTTATAACTTGATGTTGCTATGACCTCTACTTAAAACCATGAAAGAAAATTAATTGATGTTACCACATTACTTAAATTCATCTGAGGACAATTGCACAACTAAACTATAATAATAATATTAATAATCTTACTGAATAAAGAGTAGGCAACCATCTAGATGATCTCAATGCCTTAATCATAAGTTGAAGAGCTCTTGATGTTGGTTGGAGGGGGGAGATTGTAATCTTAAAATTGAGCAGATGTAGTTCCTTCAGAAGAAGAACGTTTCTTATGAAATATTCTAATGTTTGCAGCCTGTCATATCACTTCTCTTCCTCATAACCTGAAATGGGTATTTTAAACACTGTTTATTACTTATGTTTTTGCTTCAAGGAAGAAACAGACATCTAGGAATAATAATTAAATAACTTTATCAAATTATCAACCAATATTTCACTTTGGTTGCCAAGGCATAATTTAAACACAAAGATATAATATGCATTTTTGCAAGCACAAGTGCAGGAAGCTAAACACAGGGTTCATAATGGCATAACTCTACTATTCTAACTCGAAAACAATACTTGGGTATACTATGTTAAAAATACCACTCAATTTTATAAGCTCGGTTTTAATCCTTTTTCCTAAGTAAGCAAACAGACAAATAAGTCAAGTTTGTGTCTGAACATAGTTCAAGTCTGAGGAACTCGTGGTAAAGGTGGAGTAAGCTCTGATCACTTTCCTTAGTATTCCCTTTAATGCATAGCATCTCGTCAGTGGGAGCCAGACCCAAAAAATGCCAAGGTTGAAGTAATGCAGAGCTTATAAATTTTACCTAAACAAGTTGCCACAAGGTACTTTGTCCTTATTAAATAAAAATCTCAGGATGAGAGTGAGATGTAGAAAGTTTTTTAATTTGGATATACTATGTTAAAAATACCAAGCAATTTTATAAGCTAGATTTTAATCCTTTTTCCCAAGTAAGCAAATAGACAAGTAAGTCAGGTTTTAATGCATAGCATCATACATCTCCATAAGGGGATGTGCTTTGCATTAGGGGGAAATACTAAGGAAAGTGAGCAGAGCTTACTCCACCTTTACCACGAGTTGCCTCAGACTTGAACTATGTTCAGGTGCAAACTTGACTTACTTGTCTGTTTGCTTACTTGGAAAAAAAGGATTAAAACCTAGCTTATAAAATTGCTTGGTATTTTTAACGAAAACAATACTCTCTTTGCTTCTTTTTTTTTGTTATTGCACCTTAGTCCAATAGTTCACGTTACCTAATGGATCGTTTTCTGTCTGCAGGAAACCCTATCCATGAAAATAAGCCGTATTAGTGGTACTTTTTTTTAGTCAGTGGCTTTCCCCTCCAAAAATTAATAACATTGCATTCTTCTCTCAAACCAGACACTTCCTAAAACCCAGATCACAAAAAAATGTGTTGCCATTCTTTATGTTCAGGACTTACAGACTTTCTTCAAGTCTTATCATAAATTAGCTACCTTTATCTGTTCATCAAAAGATCCTCTCCACTGCCTCCAGGCAGTGTATAGGATCTACAGCATTCTTTGCATCCTGCAAACTGATATATTTTGATCACTGGATAAAGAGCAATATTTAAATGGATTAACATAAAAAAATATATCCACTATTTCTACTATACTTGCTGTGGGGTTGCAGACCATGCTGTTAATACAGATCATTTGATTCTATTCTAAAAACCTCTTTACTATTACAGATCTAAAAACAAATCTGAGCTACTGTTTTTGAAATGACCCACAACTCAAACATTCACCTAATTTACTAATTAATTTAGCTTCCTCATTCTGTCAAAAATCTGGGAGACTATCTTCATGAGACCAGCTGAACAATCAAGATCCCTTCACCTACAGAGGGTGCCAGTTAGGAGAGTAGACTGTGTCATTTTGAATCCAATCTGTTTGCTTTCCTGCAGTTAGTCCTGCATGCATATGCATATCATATTTTGTGTCTATAAAAATTCCTTGTAGTGACCATGGCAAAATATCATTGAATAATTTAATTTAAAAATTATTTAATTATAATGATTTTGCAATTATCTTACCTTCAAGTGAATGTACCTTCAATTAACCAAACTTTGAATGGGTTAGTGTGTCAGTCTGACTTCTTATACAGTGCCATGTAACTGCACCTTCAATTATCCAACCAGCAAATTTCTTCCTCCATAGTTGAATAATTGAAGGATTACTGTATTATTCTTGAACATTTATATCTCCTTAAAGCAAAACAGGAGTCATATCTATGTCAACAAAACACATTCCATCTATTGGTCCTCATACTCAATATTCGCCACACCAAGATGGTCCTAACTGTTCACATCACACCCTCTTGAGTGTTTCCTTATTTTTCAAACACTCAGGTGAAGAGATCCATACACAGAACTCCAAATGTGGACTGAGCAGTACTTTATACAATAGTACTATTTACTTTTTGCTCTCTTTCACATTATGGCAGCAATTTTCTGAATAACTTTTTAACATCTGATACTCTCCCCCCCCCTCTCTCTCTCTATTGAACTTCCTAATTTGCCACCATTCTGAATTGATGTCTGACCAATATAGTACACCTCATTCCATTTCCTCTGGTGCCAAATCTGAACCTTATAAGCATCAAACTGGCACCTGCAGAACACCAATTCAAATCTTTTTGTAACAATATCACATCATACTTTTCTGTTGTTATTCTATCCAGTTTAGCATCATTCTCAAACAACGAAATGTTTCTTCTCAAAGTACATACCGATGATACTTCAAATTATATCATCAGTATGTAGATTATACAACACTGAGGACCAACCACTGTATTACATCATCATTCTTCAAAATATTGCCCTTTCATACACAATTCACTCATTTCAGTCATTCAACCATCCCTTTATCCAAGCTATCATTCAGTTAGCCAACTGCTTCTTTTCCCTCAGTTTCAACAGTAATTTATCATACAGTATTCTTTCAAAATCTTTAAAATATTTCTAAATTATCATCTAGTATTCACCTCCTCTGTCCAGTATAGTTGTAACCATATTATAAAACAGGTTTTCAGACTTTTCTAAGACCTATAATAAGAAATACATTTTACATTGCTGCCCAGTATACACACACACACATTATATATATGCGAACATAACTACATTAAATACAACTTTGAAAGAATAAATAAACTGAAAATAAAAAATACACAAACTGAAATTAGAGCATGTTTTGTATAATATGACAAGTGTGCTTGCCATAAAATATAGAAAGATTTATAGGTACTATTTCTGGAAAATTCCCATGTTACTCCTCTAAGAAAATATTGTTTTTATGGCTATTTAGCTTATTTTTGTTTAGGAGTCCCCCTTTTTATAAAGTCATTGGCTTTTTACTCAAATTTTAGGGCATTACTGATGTTTTATATAGACAGATATATGAAGAGTATATAGGAGGAATAATTCTGACATACCTTTGTAGGATGTTGCTGGCTGGCTTCTTATTCAGCAGCATCCTGGCTTGTGGCAATATACATTCATCTACTGTTGAAGGAAGGAAGGAAGGGGGGGGGGTTTGGAAATGTAGGGGTAGAGAGAAGTGAGAGAATTATTGGTGAGGTAAGGAATATGTGAACTTTTTTGAAAAATCCGGGTTTTTTTATATTATTAAAGTTGGGCAGAGAATACTTTGGGAGGGAGGTGAAATAGAAATTTTTGGGGAAGGGGAAGGATATGATGAGATAAGATCATGGGTGTGAGTAACTGGTGAGCCGTTTCGACAGTGCATTGTCTTCGGAGCTTGTGACTTCCCTGATGGAGCATCAGGACTTCCCCCATAAGCTCCGAAGTCAATGCACTGTCAAAACAGCTCACACCCATGATCTTATCCCATCATATCCTTCCCCTTCCCCAAAAATTTCTATTTTCACCCCACCTCCCAAAATATTCTCTGCCCACCTTTAATAATATAAAAAAAAAACTGGATTTTACAAAAAGTTCACATATCCCTTGCCTCACCAATAATTCTCCCACATCTCTCTCCACTCCCTTTCCACCCCCCCCCCTTTCAGTCATACTTCCTTCCTTTAACAATGCCACACACTGGGATGCTGCCAAATAAGTAGACAGCTAGCAACATCCTACAAAAGGTATGTCTGAATTATTCCTCCTATATACTCTTCGTATATCTATCTATATAAAACATCAGTAATGCCCTAAAATTTGAGTAAAAAGCCAATGACGTTATAAAAAGGGGCACTCCTAAACAAAAATAGGCTAAATAGCCGTAAAAATAATAGAGAAATTTATTTTTATTCACACATGTAAACAGATGTTTGCTCACTATGCCCATTCTTTCAGATCTTATTTTGTTTAAAAAAAAAAAAAAAAAAAAAAAAAAAAAAGCTAGTTACAACTCACTAAGCTCATTTCATGGCCCATCAACATGTTGCAACCTGCAGTTTGAAAAACAAACTTGCAAATAAGCACATCATATCAGTAACTGTCTCAGCATCTAAAAACTAGGCATTATTTTCCATTCAAGATGTTATTACCCATTCAGCTACTAACTCTGTGCAAATCCCAAATCTTCCTATCCTTAAATACTCTTTAATATGCTTAACCTCACTAAAAATTCTCAGTGAACTCCAGAGAGAGAAATTTGGCTGAAAGATAATTCTCTTCATCACTAAAACTCACTTCAAACAACTTTCTTGCAGAATGTCTTTTTTTTTTCTTTTTTTTTTTTCAGTTCTTGTTTTTTTTCTACAGATACT
Source organism: Typopeltis vanoorti (assembly GCF_054136105.1). Lineage (NCBI taxonomy): Eukaryota > Metazoa > Arthropoda > Arachnida > Uropygi > Thelyphonidae > Typopeltis > Typopeltis vanoorti. Next base: position 60,004,943 of record NC_143564.1, read on the forward strand.
CCATGAACACTGCTTCACTGAACTGGTAATCATTCCTCTGTTTTCTCCTAGGCCTGTGAAAACAAATAGCATCTACCACAGCCCTTAACAGTCTAATTTCAAATGCTGAACCCGCTTTTCTTCCTCTTTTATCCTATCTGCTTCTATTCTGTGGAAGAGTCTTTTTAGTGATTTGTTCCTAAATATTTACAACCTTCAGCTTTACAAAAAAAAAAAAAAAAAAAAAAATGTCAACAGGTTCCTACTGTCTCAACCCTCTTCTACACCCTGCATGTGGAAATTGTGTTCTATAGGTTCTTCTAATTCTTGTATGTGGAACTGGCATATCTATATATAAAAAATCAATTGCACATTTCATATTTTATCAAATATTTGTTTCAAAATATTTGACTAAATATGATTTTTGTTCTAATAACAAAATTTTAATGGATTCCCCTCTATTCAGTTTCTGTATTCTTTGTATGAACTTCAATTTCATTATCTCCTATTCTCTCATTTTCTGAAAGTACTCTTTGCGCACAAATTTTGTACTGTAGTTTACCTTCAAATGTATATATATCATGTGCATGTTTATCAGTTTACCAGTTGTCTCTAATTATTACAAAATCTAGAATAATTGCTGTTTTTATAGCATCCAGTAATGTATTTTTGTCTCTATAACATTCTGAGAAAATTCTCTCTCTCTCTCTCCTGGAAATCCACTGTCCTTTAATTCTTTGATCCTTTCACTTCCTCTTATTTAATTTTATTTTTTCTACCTATATAATCTATTTATGAACATATGTATCCAATTTTTATATATCTCTTGATTATGATGATTATTATTATAGAAATTAAACCTATACCATGATTACTCCACTTTGTTTTTCAAAATGTTGTTTTTGAATTAGGAGTAATTATAATAATGTATCAAAAATGCATGATTTCTTCTGGTGATATTGAAGTCCTGAGCATTTCACCAAGATTTTATTTAAAAAAAAAATATATATATATATATATATGTCTTTTACATCAGGTATCATAAAGTTACATTTTCCTTTAGAATTTTATTAGTAATACAGTATTCTAGAACTTTCTTTGGTTTTGTTTCTTTTTGCAATGGTTTCACTGCATTCTTGAAAATTGGATGTTCTCTTAAAATTGAAACTATTTTCTTCTTGCCACCATAAATATAAACTGATCCAAGTATTTGTTAAAATATAAATATTACAAATATACAGTAACTCTATTATGAATAAATGATAATTAAATGGCAAAATAGATAGGCCATCTAATGAATAGAGAAAGTGATGCCTTTTGAACTATAAAAACACAGCTACAAAAAAAAAAAAAAAAAAAAAAAAAACAGCTTGATTAGTAGTGCAACATTCAAATATTACACTTTGATTGAAAGAAATGTATATTATATCACTGGTGGGCCAAAATAAGTATAGAATACTCACTCACTATTGCTCTTGGTTGGAAAAGACTTGATGTAGCATAAAATGTGTTTTAGTAGTTTATGAACATATTTTAAAGTTCATGATCAGTTATGCCTCTTTGTGAATGCTCTTGCTAGTTATTATATTTCTTGGTGATGTTTAAGAATTGTATATCAGAATTTAGCATCTATGGAAAAATATTAATTAAAATACAGGAAAAGTGCATTATAAAAATTCAAAATTCTATCCAGTTAAGATTATCAGAAAGAATGAACATATAAGCAACCATTTCAGAGATCTGCAGAAACAGTAGTCCATCATGTAGAGATAAACAGAATAGTTCTAAATGTCATTGTTATGACACTTCTGCAGAAAAAGGATTGAAGGAAATCACTGCAGGATAGAACCATTAGCCAAAGGTTTTCACTGTGTGCTGTATACTAGTTCCCCATTAGATATTAGTTATACAACTTTAAAAAGTGGTTCTGCATTTATTCTAAATAATTTTTTATATACCAATTAAACGCCAAAAATTCTATCCACAGCATATCAAGTGCTCATGAAATAACTTTAGGTATGCTTTTTGTATAGCAAGAAAGCATTATTTATCTGTGCAAATTTGTCTTTAAAAAAAAAGTATGAGTGTATGTATGTGTCATATTCTGATATTTCACATGCTTGAAATAACTGGATTTGTAAAGAAAAACGGTTTCTAAATATGTTGTTTCAATGCCATCCAAAAAAGGTAACAAAATTCTGTCTCACATTATAACAGAGAAGTATCATTCTTGGTATCCATATGTATTTCTTAAATTAAATGTGTATATGTTATTAAATTCTTTGGTTATCATATTTACAGTGCATGAAATTGCAAAATATTTAATTTAATTTTATTTACATTTGATAAGTGAAATATTAATATTTGTCATACTTTATGATTTTATGGCCTTAATGTGTTTTTGATTGCAATAAAGTCATTGTTTTATTAAAACAAATTAATAACTTTGAAAATGTACAGAGTTTTTTGCTCATTTGTCCCTACCATGCATTGTTTTATGTTTACTCACCACTGAATGCTGCTACAGTTTTGTATTCTCAAGAAATGGCAATATGTTTGTATTGGTATTTCTATAGTTAAAATCCTCATACTGAGTGTGAAACTCATTTGTCTTTCATAAGAAAGCTAATGTCGATGGTGATATTGTGGCTGTTCTAGAGCCATAAAATTAATTTATTGTAAAAATTAACCTTTGGAAAATCTAGCTTGTTCTTGCTACATTTGTATAAATGTATGATAAACTGCAGATTTTTAAAAAAACAAATATATATAAAGCAACTTGTGTCAGAATTTTGCATAAGCAGGCACCAGTCTTTGTAAGCCAAACTGTTCAGTTTACTGCCGTTGTAGAAATGAATGTACATTTAGCTTCTGGAATGTTTCATATACATACTGTAATGACCACTGCTGCTTGCTTCATTTGTATATTGCATCTTACACAAGAAATAAATATCTATTCTTTGATGTTTTTCCATAAAATTTTTGCTATATTTTTCGTTGATATCTATTAAATCGATCTTTAGAGTATATGTTAAAAAATAACTCATTCTCTAGATTCATATTTTTTATATGTGAATTCTTATTTCTCTCATTTATGAGGGTGGTCTGAAATGTTCTCAGCCTAACAATGAAAAAAGAAATTTATAATTTCAAAATTATAAAAAAAGAAACTTTTATTTTTCAACATATCTCCCTTAAGACCAATACATTTATTCCAGTGATGCTCCAGCACCATTATCCCATCCCTGTGGTGGTTCTCAGTAAGATCTGCAAAATACTCCTCTAAAGCTGAAATCACCTCTTGATTCGAAGAAAAACGTTGACCAGCGAGGAAAAGTTTTAGTTTGGGGAATAGATAGAAGTCAGAGGGAGCCAAATCTGGGGAATATGGTGGATGTTCCAACAATTCATAGTGCAGATCCCTTAATTTTCCCATTGCCAAAACACTTTTGTGGGCAGATGCATTGTCCTGATGAAAAATGATTTTTTTTCTTCTGCAAACCAGGTATTTTCTCACGCATTTTTTTCGTCTAGTCTGGTTAAAAGATCAGAATAATATTCTCCGGTTATTGTTTTATCCTTTTCAAGGTAATTAATAAACAAAATGCCCTTAGCATCCCAAAACACCGATGCCATGACCTTTCCTGCTGATGGAACTGACTTTTGTCTTCTTTGGCACTAAACAACCAGCTTCTGTCCACTGTTTTGACTGCTGTTTAGATTCTGGTGTATAATGGTGAATCCACGTCTCATCCATAGTAATAAATCGATGCACAAAATCATTTTTATTCTTGTTAAAATGGTTCAACTGCTGCACCCATCTTGTGTAAAGCTTTTTCATTTGTAATTCTTCATACAAAATATATCCTACACGTTCTTTTGAAATGTCTGTAGTCTCAATAATTTCTCTCACTTTGACTCGCCAATCATCCAGTACCATACTGTGCACTTGATCAATGATTTCTGGTTACACTTTTTGGACGTCTTTCATGTTGATCATCTTTGAGGCTGGTATGGCCACGTGTAAACTCTGCAGTCCATTTCTTAATTGTTGAAAACGAAGTAGAAGAGTGCCCATAAACCTTTATGAACTTCAAATGAATTTCTTTTGGCGTTAAACCTTCTTTTACAAAGAATTTTATAACCGCACAATACTCAATTTTATCCTTTCAAGGGATACAGACACTTTTGCTTCAGACAGTTGTATAAAACAAACTACTTGATAGAATGACTTGCAATTTCACATGGATGCTTATGACAGATGTACCAGCTTAGAAAAAAAAAAATCTTGTCGATAGTGTTGCCATCTATGGTCAAGGCCGAGAACTTTTCAGACCACCCTCGTATTCAAAAAAATAATTTGAAAATTGCTGCCTTAGATTAACTGGTTAAAATTTTAAGGATTTTTCATAGCTCATTATGTGAAAAATTTTATTACTCTAAAAGGTAACAGTTGCTTGAGTAGTAGAATATAGTATAGTCAAGAAAGGAAAATGGAATATGAAAATAAGCCAGGTACTTTTCTATGGTTCATTAGTTATGTGGCCAATAAAGGATGGGTGAGTATAGACAAATAACACTAGTTGTTGAAGATGGTGCTAGGTAGACAGCAAAAAATATAGTAGAAATGTTCTGTAAATAAATTGTGAATGTATTTTATTTTGGAAGAAAGCAAATACAATTGAATATAACGCTGAAGGAAGAAAACATGAAAGTTCATTAAAACAATGAGTAAACCGTGGTGTTAATAAGGTGGAACTGGATGGGTTGTTCTTATCTGTATTATGGAATATGCAGAGAAACTAATAGTACCTTTGACTTGGTTGTTCAAAGGACTTCTGTAGTTTACAGAATGCACAGTAACAGTTGTGAAAGTCATATTGAGGAGGATGTAATAAGCAAATTTCTAATAAAAGCTATTCATTCAAATGGAAATATCCTGAAAGAATAAACAGTAATAAATAAATAAAATTCTACAGTAGGTACCATGCTTAAAATATTTTAGTTGTGATAATAAATTACACAAATTCCAAGGAATGTGTGAAACAAAGAAACACTGATTAAGCAATAAAAACTGTAATAACAAGTACTCAATATACGGATCTGAATTCTGGATAAGTGTGAAAGGCTACAAAAGGGAAGACATGAAGAAATATGGATTTTAAAATGGAGTTAAATATGCCAACACTGCTGGAAGAAGAAGAGTAATAAATTCCAAAACAAAAATGAAGCGAAAGAATTAAAAGCAAGAATGAGGAGGTTAATTTTTGAAGCCAAATCAGGCAAGCAAATGCCTAGTTCAGAAGAAAAGAATGCTAATAAGTTGAGGTAAAATGATTGTCTCTTGATCTAATGCCTAAATCAGGGGGGTCGCCAAACTTCTTTGATCGTTGACCCCTTCAAGAGTTTGATTTTTTATCGACCCCCCCTCTATTTTACTATTACGTAATTATAATAGGACAAACAAAAAAGACACTTATGTGAGTTTTTCGATTGTTTGTTTTATAGTTAGTGTTTATTGTATGTATAATATAGTATATATGATTATATTACTACTATTACTATCACTAGTAATATCACTGGTATTACTACCAGCCCTGCTCAACTCTTCAACATAGAGAAGTTTAGTTCGTCAATGAATAACGAATGAATTTTAGAGCATTAACGCTCACTTATATGTTGATGCTCAAATGAGACTGGAGTTGAATACGTGTAAGTATAAGCGACCACACGCGTGTTGCAATCTCGCTCCCGCCACGCTGGCCAGGTGGGAACCACAGACATCCATTTATTGGTAAATACGTCATTTTGGCCTACTTGATTGGCCTCCGTAACTATTTTCGTGACCTTGCTCCATCTTACAGGTCCTATTCATGTCACTGTTCCCACGATTCACTCTTAATTGCGTTGTCATTCAGGATGGAGGTAATCCAAATTAACCGAATTAAATATTACCCGTACAATGATGTCTTATATTTTTCTGTCGACCCCTAACAATGTTATATCGACCCCTGGGTGTCGATATCAACCACTTTGGTGACCACTGGCCTAGATCAAACTGCATTTTGTACTAAAGAGTTCAAGTTCATGGCATAGGGTATATGCCATCCCTAGGCAAGCGCTTTTGCCATCTCTAAATTCAAGAAAATATGTAAATTGAACACAGATGAATGGTGTTTTTATGGTTAAGATGGAGTCTTGCAGTTTTCTGCCACCCTTCAAACTTGTTGCCTTCATGAGTAGTGATATAATTGAATCTTATAAGATGGTGGTAGGAGATGTAGTGGCCTTCACATCTTGCATCCTACCATCGGACACTTGTTTTGTTAACTTTTCCTTTGCCATTCTATTTAAGTGACTGTACTATCTGAAATTAGCTCTGATCATACATTCCTGAATGCTAATAATTTCAAGTTCTTTCCTAGTATCTTCATTTTTAATATTATTCTGTTATTGACATCTGTTCACTTCTAATTTTACTCAGATCCATGGGTTAAAAATGTATTCAGTTTACTCCTTACAACGGCTTTGCTAATTCTGTTGTTCCTTTTATCATTAAATCTGCCATCTTTGCTAAAAATCATACCTAATAGCTGAAATGTTTTACTTGTTTTATACTTGTCTGTTCAGTGTGCATCTGATGTTTTTTATTCCCTGACACTGTTTTCATAGTCATTGTCTTTTTATTGCTGATGTTAATGCTAAATTTGACAGCAGTTATTCAGTTTAGTTTGGGAATCCTGAAGACTTGTACTGGATTTATTTAACAGAATAAGATCATATACATAACAATGTATTGGGGAGGCACAATAACCACACTGATGGACTTTAATGTAAAGCACAGATATTTTATACTAAAATTAGCAGTACATAGCATGTAGAAACAACAAGCAATTCAAAGAACCTGAATACAAAGTAAATAGTCATTCGATGGTTGCTGAATGCTAGAAAAATATTTAAAAATAATAAATTTAAAAAAATATTTTTGATATATTTACATAAGATAAGAATCTCCAAAACGTTTTTTTTTTGGGGGGGGGGTGAGAGAGTCATTCCGATTCAGATTAGGCCAATATAAAAAGGGCTTCACAACTTCTTTTGAAAAGAAAGTCATATTAAAACTGCTTCTGTGGAGAAGACAACTTCATTCCATAGGATACTATGTTTAATATCAGTATTATGCAGTGCTAGACCAGACTTTTCAGGTATTCATTGTAGTACCAATGTTCATTATTTTTTATTTATTTTTTTTTTTCACAGCATTTTCCATTTTTTTTATAAGGGACCTGATAAACACCAGCTAAGAAATATAGGTAACATTTTATTACAAAATAAAATGTTAAATTCTTCATACAAAATTCTTCCAGCAGGTTCAGAGATGCTAGAAATAAATGGGAATGTAATCCTGCAGTCTAGCAAAGAATGCTTAGGTGTTGAAATATAGGAGTCAAATATCTGTTGGATTTCATAAGAGTTGTAACCATTTAATTCCATTATAGTTGTGATAATGAGAAGCTCTTGTAAGCCTGAGGAAGAAGAGCATGCATTATCCACTCTATTAATTAATGACTTGACAACACCAATTTTTAGGAGGTATGAAGACTTCTGTTGTAAATAACTGCCAGTAAAGGTAGGTTTCCAATAAACATTGGTTGGCAAAGTACTGGAGGCTGTGCAAGAATGGTAAACTTCCAGCACTTCCTTTTTCCATGGTGAACTGAATACATGGGTGAAGGCTATTGATCCTATGTAAGAAGGTGGCAAGTTTGTTTTCAGAATGAGGCCAAACAGCAAAAATGTCATCGACATAGTGAAACCAGAAAGAGGATTGAGGATAAAAACAAGTTATCTTCCATAGATAGTTGAAATAATAGTTCATTAGGGTGATGACAAAGGATTGCTTATGGCTGTGCCTTCAGTCCATTTATAGATCTTGTTTATCCAACTGAAATATCATCATTGTATAATAAATTCAAAAATCTTCATATCATCATCAGGAGGGAAATCATCGTACAGAAAACTAATAGTTATTCAGACAATGAAATGTTGCTATATAGATCTACAAGGTCAAAACTGACTAAAATATCTATTTCAGTATCCTTGAGTTTTTTCAAGAAAATGTGTGGAATTCTTCATGAAAATCTGAATTATTCAATATTGGTGGTCAATAGGTGTGAAAGAAACTTTGCAGTTGTATGTGTGAGAAAGTCAATACAATTCACAATTGGTCTTACAGAACAGTCTTTTTTTTGTGGAATTTTGGAAGTCCATATAAATGAGTGGTCCTTCCAAAATGAGTCTTCAAAGTATTTTCATGCTATCTAATCTTTGTCAAGCTTATTTAATTGTCTAACCTATATTTTGATAGAGTTATAACTAATTTCTTGATAGGTGAAGGTATTTTTTTAATTGTTAAGCCACAGGATCTTAAAAGGTTAGAAACGTACATAAAATAATTGAGATTAACATATCCAGTTTTGATGTCAGGTCTAGTGCCACTTTCCTCCTTCATAATGTAATCCATAGGTAATAGCAGTGGAGATACTATGCGTACTTGTTTCACACTTTATTTTGCATCAAATATCTTCCTGTACTTTCATTTTTTCGGAATGACTTCCCATACTTTATTTTTAACTGATGACTGTAAGTTCAGATATAGATTATGTATTGCTTGATACAGTGACCTGTTTTATAACTGTAGCATTTTAAACAGCTTGTTTGTTGTTGTTCTTGCCACTTTGACAATTGACATTTATGTCATTAGGGGTGAAGCAAGATGCTTTTCATATTCCCCGCTGTCTGTTGTGGTTACAGTGAGGGTAAAATTTATGAGCAGTTTGCTCGCCCTGAATGGGCATGGAGATTATGCATCGCTATAGGGAGGCTAATATAGCTTTTGGTCTTCTATATTTGGATATGTCCGTTGCCTTGTATGCTGCAGCTTGCTGAACCAAATCATTTGGGGTGTGTGGATATCTTTAGGAAAAACTTGGATGCTAAGGATTGTAGAAAAGAGAAAATATAGGGAATATTTGTATCTTGATGATGTTAGTATTAGAGGTGTGGCTCCAGGCTGGAGAGGCATAGGTGATTATAGAACGAATCGTCATCTGGTATAGTTGCAATTTGATTCTGTTGCTGAGCTTGCTATTTCTATTAATTAGCGGATAGATCTGAGCTATGGTTTTAGATGCCTTTGCGCACACAGACTTGATGTGTTGGTTGAAAGATAGTTTTTTGTCGAGAATTACACCCAGGTAATTTGTTTCTGTCTGCCAGGGAATTTTAGTATTGAATAGTAACACATCTCCTGCAGGAGACATTGGCCTTTTTGAGAAAAGAACGGCTGAGCTTTTCTGGGGGTTGACTTCCAGTCTCCACTCGGAGAACCAACCCTTCAGCTTTAGAAGGTTTTCTTGAAGCTTTCTGGTAATGAAATGGGGTCTGAGAGATCTGGTTAGTATTGCCGTATCGTCTGCATACAGGGCCAAAATGGAAGCCATCGGATTGTGCGGGATGTCGTGACATGTATACAGAAAACAGCAATGGAGCCAGTAGAGATCTCTGCAGCACTCCAACAAAGATATGGGACGATGTAGAACCGTTGATTTTAACTTGCATCGATCTATTCTGAAGATATGAGTGGATTAGATGTACCATTTTTAGTGAAGTACCGGCTGAGATAACTTTGTGCAGGAGTCCAAAATGCCAGATTTTGTCAAATGCTTTGGATAGGTCTACGAAAACAGCTCCTATACACTGGCGCCAGTTCTAGCTGGTGGTGATGTATTCGACAATTCTGTGGATTTGCTGAGTAGTACTATGGTGTTGCCAAAAACCAAACTGTTCTTTAGGGAGGATGTTTAGGTCATTTATTGAGGTTTGGAGTCATGAGAGGATGACCCTCTCCACAACCTTACCCAGATTGGAGATGAGACTGATTGGACGATAATTTTGCGGTCGGTGTGGGTCTTTGCCTGGCTTATGTATAGGAATTACATCAGCCAGTTTCCAGATGGAAGGAAAATAGTGAAATCTTAAAATTGCATTTATTATACTGGTCAATTGCACTACTGCTTTTCGCGGCAGAAGTTTGATCACCCGATTAGTAATGCCGTCTGGCCCAGGATCTTTTTTGTTCTTTAATTTTTTAATAATGTCATATATCTAAGCAGGTGATGTTGGTGCAGTATGGTCAGTGCTGGTGATAGGAAATTTGAGTGAGTGTCTGACCTTGCTGTGAATCATATGTGGTCAAAGTCAAGGTTTTCATACGAAGGCCTGCATTCTTCTTCTTCTGCAGCTTCTCCCACTTAAGTGGGGTCACTGTTTGTTATGAGTCTCCTCCACACCTTCCTGTCTTGGGCTGTCACCACATCCAAGTTCTTCATCTTCAAGTCCTCTTCTACCAGCTCCCTCCATCTCTTCTTTGGCCGCCCACGCTTCCGCCTTCCTTGCACATCCATCTGCATGACCCTTCTTCCCACATATTCGTCCTCCTCCTCATCACATGACCAAACCATCTCAACCTTGCCTCCTGTATTTTTGCTCCTAAGTTCGTAACTTTCACTGTTCCCCTGACATAGTCATTTCTCAGATGATCCTTTCTGGTCACACTGCACATCCACCTAAGCATTCTCATCTCTGTTACTTCCATCCTGCTAATGTTATTTTTCCTCAGGGCCACAGTTTCTATAGCATATGTCATAGCTGGCCTCACTACTGTCCTATAAATTTTGCCTTTCAGATTGATCGGCACTCTCTTATTGCATAACACTCCAGCCTGCTTGTATCCTGCATCCCACTTCCTTCTCAGCTCCTCCATCTTCTTCCACTGTTGAACCTAAGTATCTAAAGTCTCTCACCTTCCTGATGACATTTCCTTCCAGCTCCAGATCTGTCTCCTGGCCACCGCCCACTGCGCAACACACATACTCTGTCTTACTTCTGCTCAGTCTCATACCTCTCTCTTCCAGTACTTTTCTCCATCTTTCCAATTTGTTCCTCCAAATTGTATGCTATAACTTCTGCTTTGTCTACATCTGTGTGAGCAAGGCCCTGGTCAGAGAATATCAAGGAAAGGGATCTGACTTTGTTTTTGATATTTTTCAGTAGTCCCCAGATGGAGCGATCAGTAGGTGAAACTTTTTCTCCCATACTTTGTCTCTGTGAGCTTTGAGTGCATCTCTTACTGCCCCATTTAATCTGTTTAGATTTGTTTTATCTTGTGGTGCACATGTGTTATGGAATCTTTTCCTTGCTCTGTTTTTGTCTCTGATTAAGTTCATGATGTCTTCAGGCAAACGATCTGGCTTGCGGGCAGATTTGTAGGAGGTAACTACCGTTATAGCAGAATTAATTGTTGTATGAGATTTTAACTACAGTTTCTACTTCTTCTTTTGTGTGTATGTGAGGAACAGGTCCAATATAATCCTTCAGTGCTGTTGACAGTCTTTCCCATGCTATGTAGGAGTGAGAAGAAGGAGACAGGTATTCTTGTTTTCCCAGCTGTACTAGAATTGGGTTGTGATCAGATGATAGTTCATCCATGGATATAATGCTGTATTGAGGTTTGATATCCTGCAGGATAGCTATATCCAGGATATCAACAGTGCCAAACGTACTGAGATGAGTTCGTTCAGTGGGGGCCTGCCACAACAGCGTTGCTTGATCCTAAGTAATTGGAAAGGATGCAACCATTCTTGGTGATTGAGCAATTCCACACAGGGTGCTTGGAGTTCAGATCCCCGGCTATAATGGCTCTCTGACGCATAAGATGGCATTTAGGTCAGAGTGTAGTAGAGATTTTTGGGGAGGGTTGTAAGCTGAGTAGATTTTCAATCTGCCAGCAGAATTGGTGACTACTTTCACGCCTGTGATCTCAAGGTTAGTGGTTGAAGGGTTGCTCACAGAGTGGTGCTTAATATAATTTTTAATGAAGATAGCAATGCCTCTGTAGAGTAATTATCATTTCTGTAGAGACGATAACCCGTTATTTTAGGATTGTCTGAAGGTCTTAAATGAGTTTCACTGATCAACACGTTCATTGTTAATCACGCGATATCGCGTGTTGCGAGTTCTCACCGGTCGGGCGGTCACGCGTTATCGCTTGGACATCGCTAACTGAATAAAAAAATTTGGCCACCACACGAAATTCCAATTTTCAGCTTGGCAATGAACGTGTTAATAAAACATCTGGTTGATACCTATATGTGAAATATCGGAGTTCCAGAATTTTGTTTTTGAGGCCATTTGCATTCCAAGCAACGATCTGAAGAGATGCTGGAATGAGTTTGTTACTATTCGTTTATGAGAGCTGTGAGGATGACCTGCGTTTCACGAAGAAATCTTTTAGTGGAGGTTTCAGTAGGGTTTGATAGGCTGAAATTTTGTAGCATGTTTGCTAGTGAGGTCGTAATAACAGCTGTTAGATTTTTAGGTGCTGTTGGTTGATTTTGTTCTGGTATTGGTCATATCGACATAACTTGTTTGCTTTTGGAGGTCTCCGAATTTGGTGCCTGGACCGCTGGTGTTCTTATACTGTAGGAGGAGGGCTGATTGACTGCCTCCATCCGTCTGTTCTTTGGGTGCTGAGTACATCCTTTGTAGTTTGCAGGATGAGGGCCTCCGCAGTTGACACATTTGGCCGAGGTGGTCCTTGGCTTAGTGCAGGTATTGGTTGGGTGGCTGTCTCCACATTTCAAACATCTATATTCAGCTCTACATAAATTCTGGCATGGCCAAACTTCTGGCACCTGTGGCACTGCCCAGAAGATGATCTTTTCCGGAGTGGTTCTGGTGTGACTATGAGACCACAGACTGTTTTTTAAGTTGTAGATATCCTTGTAAATTTTATGAATCTCTACTAGGACTAATGGCATTTGAGTCTTGTCTGCTTTGTACATTCTGCTGACCTTGACTGGAGGCAGATCCTGAGAATTCAGGTCAGCAGCTATTTATGCTGTCAATGTCTTCACAGACACCACGAAGGACCACTTTTACGTTTTTTTCGGAGCTGAGCGCAAAGGTATGATACTGGATGACTCTGTCGTCCAGTTATTTGGTCAACCTTCTATAGTCTGTCACTGTTGCTGGCTGGATCTTTATGCCTTCATGTTTTTTGGCCTTAATGAAGCCAATTAGCAGATTGGACATTGTGGATCTTAAAGCTATCCACTTATGCTTTTCTCTAAGGATGATCGGAGGCACCTTTTCTTTGGGAGAAATAGCGGCGTCCGATCCCTGAGAATCCTGTTCCATTTCATTATTGTCATTGTGCGGTTCTTCTGTTGTTTTTTGCGTGCGCGCATTTCTATAAAGTCTGAATGAGTAGAAGGCACCGATTCTAATTGATCTGCGATAACATCTGTGACACTTTCCGGGGGAAACGTATCGTAAAGTTTCACTTTTCCCGGCCAATTGTTAAGTAGTTCACCTAGTCTTATAAATTCTTTATATACCTCCTCGAATATTGTCTCATTTAGCTGTTTTTCCATTATTATTAATGTGAAGTATCTTAACGCTTACCGTGCAGTTGTAGTCTTACCGGCACTGCTACAAGACTGTACTGTTTTGGCAAGAGCACTGAATCAAAAATTGCATGATCTTCAAGACACATAATATAATAAACGCACCACAATTCCAAAACTGACCGACGACATCCTGTTACCCACTCCACTAAAACAACCGACATTCACTATATAGCAGGGAAACCTCCCTTTCTTTTATTTGATCGCGGCATTCTTACCGAGAGTAAAAACCCTCGGGTTCGAGGTTAACACGAAAATTGATAGGAGGAGGTTGGCGAAAGCCCTGATTGCGTGGGGCCGAAAAACATTTTCGGATTTACTCCTTACGGGGGGGGGGGGACGATTTCAGATCGTCGTCAAAAATGAAGGAACGCGATCTAATCTCTGTCAAGCAGCTCAATGTGCCGGGGAAAACTTTATCCTTCCATGGTGGGGAGTATCCTCAAGACCATTAAAATGGATAGGTTCCCCCTAGAATATTTGGAGAAAGGGGATGAAATGATATAAACGTACTTCTCCAAATGGGGAATAGAGAAATAACAATATCCGACGACATGGACATTCCAGAGAGGAAGTCAGGGAAGGTTTTCATCTCCTTGGGGATGAAAACACGTCCCCGACTTCGTTTTTTTTTTTTTTTTAGGATCAGCCAGGGTAATGATTAATTACCTTGGTGTAATTACCTTCAGGTGTGGCACCTTCACCCATCTTGACGCAGACTGCCCTAGAACTTAAGTGCAAAAATTGCCTTAAAGCAGGCCATGCATTAGAACAATGCGAATCAGCTTGCCTTAAATGTGGCACCATGAATCACAAAGTAGACACCTGCCCATCCAGAAACCAGGCAGAAAGGATGGGAGGTGTATCACGCCAACCACAGTAACACCAGCAATAAATATTAATGACACAGAACGGGAAGACTTCCCAACCCTGAAGGCTGCACATAACACAATAGCAACAGGGAATCATAAACGCAATAAGGAAGCACCCATAACTAAGAATGCAGAAACGACCAGCAAAGAAAGAACAGAGAACCAAAGATCAAGCCACCACCCCCAGAAACTGCAGTGGAAGAAATAAAGGAACACATCCAACAAAAAACTACCACTTTAGATACAGAGAAGGAAAACGATGCAGAGGAAGAATGTAAAACGGAGGAAGAAATGGAAACTACTAAAGAAGTAGGACACAAAAGCGGTCACGAAGCTCTGATACAGGGAACATTAAAAAATCAAAGCCAGGTAACACAACCTAATCGGGAGGATCAGAAACATGAAATGGAGACGAAAACAACAATACAGGAAGAGGCTGGAGAATTTTCTGTAGAAGAAATCAAACTAGTTATGGGTGAAAATATGTTTAAAAATGGAACTGCAATAATAAAGAAATGGAGTGGACCCATCGAATCCGCAGACAGTGTATTCGTAACAATGTGCACAGAAGATGGGCCAACGTTCCCCCTTCGGAAAGGAATTACAAGTATGCAATGGAAGGATATCTATATCGAGGACATAGCCACGGCCGTGCCCGAACAGGTAACGGGTTATCTGGGCCTGACAGAGGCCGATAGTAAGTACTTCTGCAGAACTTTGAGAAAGTTCAAAGATCAAAGAAGACACTGAGTGGTTTGGCCGTAAATACTTCCAAAGGTTACGACAGCTAGGAAAGTTGAGTTAGTTCACGCAGGAGAGGGCGAAAAAAAATATATAAATACCATGGAGATTCAAGAAAATACTTCCCTCTGTTTTCTTGATGCTAAACTCACCAAGATGCCTGAATCAATAAAAGTCTCTATATTTAGAAAGCTAACACACACAGACAGATATTTTCATGCGTCCTCACATCACCGTCCAGCGCAAAAGTTGGGCATTATATCAACTCTTGCGAATCGTGCAAGATCTGTACTGCCAGATGAAGAAGTACTAAAAAAAATAACTACAACATCTTAAATGGACCTTTAAAAGTAATGGCTACTCTTTAAAAAGCATCAACAAACAATTATCCCACCGTCAATTAGCAACGTAGAGACACAGAACGACTCCAAAGGTTATACCTTCTTGCCATATATCAGCACACTATCCAAAAAACAGAGTAGAATCTTAAAGAAATTCAACATACAAACGTGCTTCTCAACTCTTCCAAAAATAAGATCAAGTTTCAGCAACTACAAACAATCTCCCAATCTTCTACAATTTCCAGGTGTATACAAAGTCACATGTGAGTGCGGAAAGCCTTACCATGGCCAAACGGAGAAATCTGTCCTCCTACGTCTCGAGGAACACCAGAGAAAGACATTGCTTATAAGAGAACCAGAGCAACTGCCCTATCAGGCCATGTCTTGTTTTCAACAAACACGAACAACAAAAGCCGCCAACATGAAGTAAATTGGACAATAACTTCAAACCTATACATTTGCCATGATGAGGTAGAACGCCGCATTATAGAGTCAAAAGAAGTAACCTTGGATCTTCTTCATATGAACAATAATCTCAGCTATAATTTGCCTGAATCTTACAGCTCTACTATCAGATACTGGAGATCGCGAGGTTCCACACACGCACAAGCGTACAACAATAGAACTTTAACACCGAGTATAACTCAAGTTCATAATAACTGTAATTTACAGTCGAATATTATAACTTTATAATTGTATAGCTATAGAGTGTCTCAATGTTTTTTTTCGGTGTTTTTTAATATCTTTCTATGTTCTTAACGCCTGATGAAGTCAATCTGGACGAAACATGTTGCGTTTTTAAATAAATCTCAATTTGTTATAATTCTCGGGTTTTAGTCAGTTTATATTAAAAATGAATATATATATATATATATATATATATATATATATGTATAATTTTTTTTCGATTGCCCCAAATGTTTATGATTATTAGTTCACAAAGGAGGCGATAGACCTGATCTGAGATCCCGAGCTGCGAAGGCTTACAGCGAGGCGGTGTAGCTCTGTTGTGGGCTGTATCACTCGGGCCAAGTTCTTCCCCCCACTCTGTCAATCAATTTTTATTTTGGGAGTTTCATTTGAAGTTCCATTGATTTCTTTCAAAGTCATATCATGTTTATTTTTCTCAGACAAACTCCAGAATAAATTAATTTTTTTTTTCTTTTATTCTCCTTTTTTAAAGTTTCATTTCAGATATGTTACAGTGTAAACTGTAAAGAACAGACGTCAGGAGATTTTTTCCCCTCAGTTGCCCTTCAAAACAATGGATCCCTTTAATTCGGCACTAAGCTAATTAGTCAAGTTAAAAAATTCAATCCTATATAATTTAAGTTTAAATTGTTTTCCATTTCTCTTTCTTGTAGGAACAAGAGACGTCTACAGACACCTGGTTTAATTTAATTTAAGTCACGTTTTTTTTATATATATATATAGAGAGAGAGAGAGAGAGAAAGAGCAATAAGTGTTAGGAGATGATATCTTCATACACCTGGTTTAATCTAGTTTAAACTATGTGGTAAAGTAAAGTACGTTTAAATTAAGTATAGTCTCTGGGAAATCCAATGTTACTCCTCTTAAACACTATTATTATAATTACGGCTATTATAGCCTGTTTCTGTTTAGTAGTGACCCTTAAAGTTTAAAGGGTCACTTTAAAGTACGTTTAAAGTTTTTTTTTTAGAACAGGTGAGAAGAGATGACATGTACGAACCGCTTACCACAACCTCTTGGTTACATAGCTAAACAGGTTGACTGAGGCCTCTTTATTATCTCTTACTATCACACTCTACCTTTCTTTAACTTCCCCTATTACTACCTGCTGACCCTCAGCAATCTTTATACTTCAAAGGCCGATGATGAAAGACATGAACTCCCATTCTAACTACTCACTGATGAGACCTCAAAAAGGGTTGAAACCGGTCTGGGTAGTGACCTCTTCTCATAATGTAAAACTGTAATACATCTCCTAGGAGCTGCGTTTTACATTATGAGAAAATACTAGGGATAGTGATGGAGCTTGCTCCGAGTTGCCCTAGTGTTGTTCTACCCAAGTGATTACTTACACTTGGGCTCGCCGATAGTTTTTTCGGCTTGAAACTCTAGGATTTTTGATCCGAGTTTCGTACCCGGCTGTAGAATAATACGGGATTTACCATCTCACTTAATCTTAATGCCTAAGTTTGTTTTGAAGCTCTGTTCATTTAATTTTATTGAAAAGTAACTTTTTTTTTTGTCATCAGAATTATCATCACTATTAGGCAATATTCGGCAACGTTTGCAAACTGGTGCAAAATCACTTTCATCATCAGAAGAGATAGTCAGCGCTTCAGATCTGTATGGTAAAGGCAATGATTCTTCACAAACAGAAGTAGCTTCCTCCAGGTTCTATGCTGATTTTTTTTCTTCTGACAATGTAATCAGTGATTAAACTTTGCGATGATGATTTCACTAATTTTTTATACAGCTCGCGATATCCACACATACAGTTCTTCAGCTCATGTTGGAATTTAAAGGCTCGTTCGGAATTTGTGTCATTAACAAGAAAATGATTTTCAATTTATTGCACAGTTCCCGAATTATATTTGCAGTGAGGGGGACAGGTTCCGCTTCACTATCGTTTTCTGCATCTTCGACGATATCTAAAGTTAATCGATATCCAATAATAAAATCGTAATTTAAGGCATTATCGACAATTCGTTTACATCGTTCTGGCTAAATGTATCAAAACCTTCTCCACCAATTTCATGTGCTAAATAATGATTTCAGCTGATAATGTAGATGTTTGCAACACATCCAGGCCAAGTTGCTTTCCAGCAGGCATTGAAAGATTGGTCTTATTTCAGCGATAGCAGATGCAACATGATTTAAGCAGTCCAAAATAGAAAATGTTTTCCCAACTTCGGTTACTGTTAATAATTCATTTTTTACTTTATCCAATATAAATTGAAAAGTGTGCTTAATGTAATATTTTTTAAAAAGTAGTAATTATGCCTTGATCTAATGGCTGAAGAATGCTTGGGTGGAAAAACACTACCTGCACATTTGGATGTTCTAAATTCGGATGAGTTGGTGAATTGTCAACAATTAATAAAACTTTAAAATTGAGAGCATTTTGCTTCATATATGTTTCCACTTCTGGTACAAAGCAATTATTGAACTATTCAGTAAATACAGCAGTTGTTAACCAGGTTGGTATTAGCCATCCAATGTACGGTAGCTGTTTTAGATCTTTGCCTTTTAGAGCACGTGATCTTAGAAATCGATTTACTAGGAGGGATTTCAACATTCGTTCTCCTGATGCATTGCTACAAAGTAACAACGTTACTCGATCTTTGCTTGCTTTAAACCCACTTGCGTTTTTCTCAGACTTTGCGATGTAAGTTCGACTAGGCATTTTCTTCCAAAACAATCCTGCTTCGTCAGCGTTAAACACTTGATCGGGACAATATCCGAGATCTTCAATAATTTTGGCTAACTTCTCTTAAAAATTTTTTGGCTTCTGCAACCTCGCCTGTAATCGTCACGTTATGAAGTGCATTCCTTTTTAAAAACCCAGTTAACCATCCTTTGCTACACGAAAATTCATTATCAGCCTGGGAAGCAGAAGTAGACGGCTCCAATTGCTTCATGTGTTCATAAAACCGATGAGTTTTTTGTTTAATTAAATAACCATGTATAGTAATTCTTTGAGTTAATTCTTCAATCCAAATTACGAACGCTCGTTCCGTGTTTTCTAATAAAGAATCTCTTGAGTACGCATAGTTGTACAGTGGGTGTCCTCCCGCGATGAGCCTTCAGACTTCTTGGAGATGTCACGAATAATAATAATAATAATAATAATAATAATAATAATAATAATAATAATAATAATAATAATTTGGAACTTAGTTTTGTACCAGAAATGACAGATTTTCTTATTGCGACTTCATTCTTTTTAATTGCTCTTATAGTAGCCTAAATTAAAATGTTTACCAATCGCCTGTGATCCCACTCCTTTTGCTTAGCCATCTAAAATGGCAATTTTCATTTCCAAAGAAATTCTTTGGTGCTTTTTTTTTCTCCATTGGGACAAATTAAATCTTGAAAATAATAATTAGCAAAATTTAGACTTTTGATAATAAAAATACAAACACTTACTCACGTGCAAAATTAAACTTCACGAACACTCACTGCTTACACGTTATCACGTTACGCCAGAATGTGCTACAGCACGTGGTTCATTAGGTAGAACGGTGATGAACGAATTGGTCAACAACACGCGAATCGTGTCTTTTTAGGTAAAATTTTCCAACTGTTATACAAGTAAAATCGTTGGAAAATTTTTTCATGAAAGCATCTTTCATGAAAAAATTTTCATGAAAGATACTTTCGTGAAATACGTTATAGTGGTAATATTCTGAGGAGAATAGCATTCGTGAATATGGCGAAAAGCTCAGACCCAGAACGTCTAAATAACATCTGTGTAGCAAATGTTAGTGACTAAGCCGTGTATTTTTAAACGTGGAAGTATTCATGAATCCTCGTTAATTTTCACACATTAAAACCTTTCAACATTAGGGAAAGGGAATACCGCTGTTTATGATCAGTCATAAAAATTGCCTACAAGCGGATTATAACAATGGGCGGCGTATCCTCTGTTCCCAAAACTGAAGGAAACGACATCTGTCATTTCCTTCAGTATTGGGAACAGAATGTTATTGACCAAACGGCAAAGAAGTATAAAGAAAATTTTTCCACTGAAATTAAAGATCAAGGTAGTCTGTATCCGGTTCTCAGATCTAGTAATACTGAATACTTTCTTCACAAATTCGTATTGTAGGGTGATAGTGCTTGTTTCGAAACCGTAGTGCCGTGATTTTTTAAAAGTAATAAGCCTCAAAAAAAAAATCAGCTAACGCCTTTTTATTCCCGTATACAGGAGTAGGCGAGGCCATTTAGCCCTATCTAACTTTTGGAGACTGAGTGGGCAGTTCAATCTCCACTGGTACCAATCGGAGATAGATGGCCCATGGCTATCACTAATTAAGCGGTACACAGTGAAGAGAGACGG
This sequence comes from Typopeltis vanoorti, assembly GCF_054136105.1. Taxonomy (NCBI): domain Eukaryota; kingdom Metazoa; phylum Arthropoda; class Arachnida; order Uropygi; family Thelyphonidae; genus Typopeltis; species Typopeltis vanoorti. The sequence goes on from NC_143564.1 coordinate 60,025,455, forward strand.
CTCAAATGTGCCGCCATCTCGTGGTCCCTAACCTTAACACAATATATTTCAGCTAACGCCTTTTTATTTCCGTATATACGGGAGTAGGCGAGGCCATTTAGCCCTATCTAACTTTTGGAGACTGAGTGGGCAGTTCAATCTCCGCTGGTACCCAATCAGAGACAGATGGCCCATGGCTATCACTAATTAAGCGGTACGCAGTGAAGAGAGACGGCTCAAATGTGCCGCCATCTCGTGGTCTCTAACCCTAACACAATATATTTAATGTCTGAAATAATGTGGGTTCTACGGTCGATTTTCTTGAGTTTACAGGACGAAAAACCCGAGTTTCCGGGAGGAAAAACCTGCTTGCCCGTGCCAGAGATCGACTAACTCGGGAACCGGTCGAAAAAAGGCTTAGAAAAATTTCCTCTAGTCGGCGACTAGATTTGAACCACCAAACCTTTTCTTCTTGCGGTCAAGCGCTGTAGAGTGCAAACGCCACTTCTACTGAGCTACACAGGCTTAGTAATAAGCCTACAGATTTAAATTTTAATATGATTAATACACAAGGGACTTTGTTTAATTTTGGCGTTAAGAAATCTCTTATTGAAGGTGTTTGTGACGCAGATAGTGATTCATCCAACTCCAGCCTACAATGCAATCTCCAAGATGTACAAAAGGAGGAGGAAATTATCAGCACACAGGAGAAAAAGTCTGCATTCACTCGTAAGTACTTATAATAATATTATAAATTTTTGGTGATCAGAATGGGATACGTCAATAAAAATCAGCACAAATTAATTTAATTATGTTTATGTTTAATTGGTGTTTAATTAATTATTAATTAATAAAAAAAATCATCAAACGCCTATTTGTTACCTAATAGGGAGTAGGCTATATAGGGAGGATCATTAATTAATAATTAATGATCAATTATTAATTAATAATAAAAATCAGCTAAATTAACAATTCATTATTATATTACAAAATAGCCAAGGTATTCAATGAAAATTTCTGGATTTGTGAAGTGTTCCGTCGTAGGAAAAGTTTGGGAAACGCTTGATTACCTATTACCGGAATGGATTATCCTTCTGGTGACATGCACAGAAACAGTGGCGAATTCTCCATGCTTGCTGCTCAATCTCATTAATTGAGAAAGAAGTACTATTTATTTGTTAATAAATGCATGCATTTATAAGTTTGGAGAATGCGATTTTTGATGAAAACGGACGTGTTATTTTATACTGAGCCTGATTATATTGCATACAAGGTTTCTCAGTAATCTCACATCGCACTGGTGCTAACACACTGTGATTCCTACTGTCTCCCCCTCTGCACGAAATGTGCAAGAGGTCAAATGGCCAGCAGGCCTCACCTGCAATGCGGACCAGTGGTGGATTTAAGGTTTTATAGGGAAGTAGGTTTCTCAACTGTAGCCAAGTGAGATATTGATACTCCTTTTTCCCAATTAGTAGGTTGCAACAAGACTTTGCTAGTAGGCCAACTCAGTCTACGGGATACTTTGCCGGCAGACCCCTAGCCCTGCGGGATTATTTATACTGCTATTAACCAATTTCTGCTGGCAGGAAATCGCTAATTTGACTGGAAAACATCAAAGAACAGATCCAGTTCCTTAATAAAGAGTAGTCCCTAGAGGTACTCAAACTCTTAATAGACAAGTTAGAATCTGACTGGCCAGGATTTATAAACCAATATATTCACTCTAATGATCAGGATGGAGAGGAGGAGGAGGAGCAGAATGAGATCTCACAAGATTAACTCATTGCTTCTCTGTCACCAAAATCTTCCTGTCAAAACATCTCTCAATGGAAGACCTCTAACAAAAGAAGAAGAACTATAGGAGATCAGATGGATGAAGACACCAACATCAGATGTCCCAAAGAACACCAAAAAGGAACAAGGACAAATGGACCACTGTCACATCAGCTCTTAGGGAACATAAAATCTCGTATTCCTGGGCTAAAAATCAAGATGAAGGAGTCAAAATCCAGCCAGCCTCAGTCACTCACTACAGACAGCTGACAAGATTAATGGATAACAAAAGTCTTCCATATCACACTTTTGCTTTACCCAGTGAAAAGAATCTCAAAGTAGTACTTCGCGGAGTAACCGAAGATGTCACCTGTGAAGAAATCACTGCTGACCTAATGAGGCTGAACCTAACACCAGTGAAAGTTAGCCAGATGCTCAGGGCAGATAAACGGCCAATGCCACTGGTACTCGTAGAAATTGATAAGACACAGAAAGAGATATATGAACTGACAACGATCTCTGGCCTCAGAATTTCTACTGACCTATTAAGGAAAAAGTCGACAGCTGGGCAGTGCCATAGGTGCCAAAGGTTTGGCCATGCCCAAAAACTTTGCAAGACAAATTACAGGTGTTTAAAATGCGGCAAGGGCCACCAGACCGTCATGTGTACAAAACCAAGATCCACTCCAGCTAAATGCGCCAATTGTGGAAAACCTCATCCTGCTGACTACGAGGGATGCATTACACACCACAAATAACCGAGGGTCAGCAAAAACTACCCTTCCAATACATTTCAGCGATGCTCAAGACAGCCGTGCAAGTCACAGCCCGGTCCAAATTATCTCCAGCTTGACAACTCAAGAAAGGAAACAAATGCCTACAACTTATGCAGAGGCAGCACGAACAAAGGCTGCTCCATCTCATGATGATATAAGCTCACATCTAACATCAGTGCTAACTGCCTCACTAGCTACCATGTTAGAAGAATTCAGTATAAAAAATCCTTCACCGTCCTCCAGGAAAAGATTATTATTATTATTATTATTATTATTATTATTATTTTAACGGTGTCTCCATGGAGTCAAAAGACTCATCGCGGGAGACCCGACATTGACACACTAACCATTATTTACACAATACCTGTCATACCTCTCCTTAAATTCATTCACAGTTGAAGCATTCACAACCAGTTCTGGCAAAGCATTCCACCCATTCACAACCCTCCAAGTAAAAAATCTAGTCCTAACACCCTTGTTAACCACACTCTTACACAATCTCCAGGGATGACCCCTCGTTCTCTCACATCCTGCATTGGTCTTAAGAATATCATCAGTATCAATCCTGTAAAATCCCTTTAACAATTTAAATACCTCTATCATATCTCCTCTCCTACGTCTATCAGCTAGTTTTTGGAGCCCACAGATCATCAATCTATCCTCATAGGGAACATCCCACAGACCTGCAACAATCTTTGTAACCCTCCTCTGAATCTTTTCTACCACTTCCGCATCACCAAGAAATCCTGGCGACCAGATCTGTGCACAATAGTCCAAATGCGGCCTTATTAATGCCTTATAGAGTGGAATAATAACTTCCCTATCCCTGCTTGTTAGTGTGTTCCTCAACAACCATGTAATTTGATGTGATGTTTTGGCAATCTTAGCAATATGCCCTTTAAACTTAAGTTCTCTGTCCACAATAACTCCCAAGTCTCTTATCTCATCAACTTCCTGCAGTTCAGTTCCGTTAATATAGTAAACAGAATGCGATTTCATCCTCCCGAAGTGCATCACCTTACACTTAGCCACGTTGAACTGACAGCCATTTACCTCAGTCCATAGCGTCAGCCTATTTAAGTCATCCTGTAAAATATCCACATCATTTGAATTGATTATCGCTCTTCCCAATTTTGCATCATCAGCAAACAAGTGGATATCTCCATTCAAGGTATTTCCAATATCATTGATGTACAAATTAAACAATAGAGGACCAAGAACTGAGCCCTGAGGTACACCACTAGTCACCACTAGTTGCCTTTTCCTGGACTCAGCTCCTCCGTAAACCACTCTTTGATATCTGTCCGCCAGCCATCCTTTAATCCAAATCACCATCTTCGGATCCAAACCCATTTGCTCTAATTTATGTAACAGAGTTCCATGTGGAATCCTGTCAAAAGCCTTTGCAAAGTCAAGCAGTATCACTGAGTAAGGATTTCCTTTATCCAACTCCACTGTTACTTTATTATAGAACGTAAGCAAATTACTTAGGCAAGACCTACCTTTCACAAAACCATGTTGCCCCTTATAAAGTATCATATTGCTGTCCACCCAGTCCTGAATTCTAATTTTAACTAATTTCTCCAAAATCTTAACCACCACTCCAGATATATTGATTGGTCTATAATTAGCAACATCAGTCTTAGAGCCTCCCTTGTGCAATGGAACTATTTTCCCCTCTTTCCACTCTATTGGCACTTTACCAGAACTGAGGCTTAAATTAAACATCCTGGTTAGAGGAGTTGCTAATTCTCTTGCACATTCTCTTAACACATGGGCCGATATGCCATCTAACCCAATGGCAGTGTTAGCATTAAGGTTCTTTAATATATTAAGCACCTCAATTTCATCTATCTCTATACTCTCATCTGTCAATGGCACATCTGACACTGCACTATCACTACGAAGATGGTACACTTTTGCGAAATGATCACTAAGCAACTCAACTATTTGATTAGCTTCAGTAATTTCCTTACCATCAACACTTTTTAAAGTAATCTTTCCATGGATATTCTTCCTTTTACTAGCCACATAGCGAAAGAACTCTTTAGGGTTTCTTTTGGATTCATCAGCTAGTTTCCTCTCATAATTAGCTTTGGCTTTCCTTACCATACAGGTTACTCTCTTTGCCTGTACCTTATATTGCTCATTGGAACGCTCATCACCTTTTTCTTTATATGTCTTCCACAACCTTTTCTTTATCTGCAACTCTTGTTTAATAGTATTAGTCATCCATTTTACTCCTACTTGATTTCTCCTTCTGACTCTGGGAATACAGTCTGATACAGCTTTCTTCAAATACTACTTGAGAATCTCCCACGCACCATCAACATCTCTCCCCTTGAATTTCTCATGCCATAATACAGCTGAAAGCTGACTTCTCAGCTTGCCATAATCACCAGCCTTGTAATTCCACATATACCCATTCTTATTAGAATATTCAGTACGTCTTTCAATCTCCCAGGTCAAGACCACATGATCGCTTTCCCCAAGTGGAGACATTGTAACTAAATTACTTATTGATATGTTCTCCGATGTTATGACCAGATCTAACACTCTAGAATCTCTTGTCCCTTCCATCACATGCTGTCTCAGGTAATTATCTCTTAACAAATGTATAAACTCCATTTCCGTTGTTCCTTGTGACCATTCCTTCCCCCAATCTATGTCCCCAAAGTTAAAATCCCCCATAATAATTACTTGACCTTTACTCATCGTGCTAATTTGCCAATACATGCTATGTACATTCTCCCTTATTCCCCTTGGATTATAGCAACAACCAATTACATATTTCGCCTTGTTAATCTCTATATCACACCAAACAGCCTCTAATGAACTGCCCTCTACATACCTGTCACAGTGAGGTACTTCTATCTTTTTTGGCTTTAATGTTTCATCTATCATTAATAAAACCCCTCCCCCCATTCTGTCATCTCTGTCCTGCCTGAAAATACTGTACCCCTTACATTCAATCCCAATAACTATATCATTTTTGGTTAACCAAGTTTCGCTAATTCCTATAATTTTTGGCCATGTTGTACTCAGTAATGACAAAAATTCTTCACACTTATTCCTAATACTTCGAGCATTGGTATACATAAACTGCAATACACCCTTCCTCCCATAATATCCCTGTGTGCGAATTACCCCACTCTGTCTACTGTTAACATTCTGCGAACAATTAATCACAGTTTCACAACGATTAATGACCTTAGTACTATTTACAGCTAACTCTATCACCTGCCTCCCTAGCAAATCCCATTTCCCTGTTTATGACCCTTTACTCTGTCCTTTATCAATAAATGTTCTAAATGCCAAGCTCCTAATCCATTTAAGTGCAAACCATCTCTCTTAAAATACTCCTTCCTTTTATCAAACTCATCCCAGACATTCATAAAATGAATATTCAGTTTCATTTCTTTGCAAAACCTTTTACACAATCTGAACACCATTCCATTTACTATAATTGCTCTTCTGTTCATTTCATCACAATCAAATCGTGGTAGCACACTCATGATCTTTCCACTCTCACTCTTTGCATTCATTGCAATCATTAAATTCTTCAAATCCCGTCTTACAGAAATCCCGTCTTACAGATTCCTACAAGGTACCACCTCAATTCTGACAGCCCTGAATAATGAATAAAAGAAAATTCCATCTCAACTCTCTCATGATCCCTGCATAGAATGCCAATGGAGTTAATAACAAAATCCTAGAACTACATGAGTTCTCTCACAGACACAATCCTGACATAATACTGGTAAATGAAACACATCTCATGCCAGCAAATAACCCCAAATTACGGAACTATATTATGTACAAATCAGATAGACTCACCAGCAACGGAGGAGAAACAGCAATATACATTAAAAACTATCTCAGCCACAATGTTCTGACTAATCCACAAACCAAGAACCTAGAGATAACAGGCATTGAAATTCATACCAACAATGCTGGCAGTATCAAAATCTATGCTATATATAATTTACCCAGCATTCCATTACTATCTGACTTAGACACCATTCTCGGCTTCACAGACTCCATCGTCATGGCTGGTGACTTTAACGCCAAACATACAGCCTGGCATAGCTCCACAATCAACGGCAAAGGTCGAACTCTAAACCATTACTCAACGCAACATTCTATTGTTGTAACTGGACCAATGGAGACCACCCATCACAGCTCAACTGGCAGTTCAGATGTACTTGACATAGTCGTCCTCAAAAACATCAGATACCAATATCAGCTGGAAACAATAAATGAACTTTCGTCCGATCACAACCCTATTCCGCTTCAACTCGGTACACAGGAACAATTCTCCCCTCCCCACTCTTTCATATCTTGGGACAAACTCTCCAGAATCCTACCTGATCACATTGGCCCAGTCCCTGCTATTCACACTAAAGAGGAGATAGAATTGGCTGCAAACAACCTTACCAGTCAAATCAAAAATGCAATAAAGTAAATTACCCAAACTACAGCCTTTCACCCAAGCGGTCAGATCCCCAAGGAAATCATGGATTTAATCAGACTAAAAAACAAAACCAGAAAGAGGTATCATAACACAAGACCCCTCAAGATAAAACAAATTTGAATAAATTAAACAGAGAAGTCTGAGAAGCCCTCCAAAAGCATCGAAACCAAGAATGGGAATCTAAGCTAACGAATTAAACCCAGAAGACAACTCCATTTGGAAGTTTCTGAGAACCTTCAGCACTAAAAGTCAACTTTTATCCCCAATTCAGACCACGAAAGGAATAGCCCATACTGACAAGGAAAAGGCAGAGGCTATGGCTGACAGCTTGGAAACTCAATGCAACCCCTCTTATGAAAATTTGAACATCAATCTCATCTACAAGATTCGCCGCCGAGTCAGGCAGGCCATAACACAACAAAAAGATGACCTAGAACCTCTCACACCCACTTCTCCAACAGAAGTTATAAATATTATATCCCACCTGAACAACAATAAAGCTCCAGGTTCAGATGGAATTACAAACAAAATAATCAAACTACTCTCCAGAAAAGCCATTGTACATCACAATGGCTTTTCTGGGGAGTTTTTTATGATGATTAATTATATTGATACCATAATTAATGCCATAAATAATGACATTAATTATGGCATCAACATAATTAATGCCATCCTCAGGCTCAAATATTTCCCTTTAACATGGAAGATAGCAAATGTCCCACCACCAAAATGATTGGAAAAAACACCCAACACCCTGAAAGCTACAGACCTATCAGTCTTCTGTCTAACCTTGGATAGATCGCAGAAAAAGTTATCCTTACTAGGCTTCAATCACAAACGGATAAACTAGGTATAATCCCAAATGAGCAATTTGGATTTAGAAAAAATCACTCCACCGTTCAGCATATCCACAGACTGATCGAATACATCTCCGGAATCTTCATAGAGGTGCAGTCTTTTTAGATGCTGCAAAAGATTTTGATAGGGTGTAGCATCAGGGTCTTCTCTACAAGCTCATCACATAATATATGCCTACTAATCAGCTAACGCCATTTTATTCCCGTATACGGGAGTAGGCGAGGCCATTTAGCCCTATCTAACTTTTTGGAGACTGAGTGGGCAGTTCAATCTCCACTGGTACCCAATCAGAGACAGATGGCCCAAGGCTATCACTAATTAAGCGGTACGCAGTGAAGAGAGACGGCTCAAATGTGCCGCCATCTCGTGGTTCCTAACCCTAACACAATATATTTAATGTCTGAAATAATGTGGGTTCTACGGTCGATTTTCTTGCGTTTACAGGACGAAAAACCCGAGTTTCCGGGAGGAAAAAAAAACCTGCTTGCCCGTGCCAGAGATCGACTAACTCGGGAACCGGTCGAAAAAAGGCTTAGAAAAATTTCCTCTAGTCGCCGACTAGACTCGAAACCAAGTCTTCCTTCGTGCGGCCAAGTGCGGCGGTGTGCAAACGCCACATCCGCTGAGCTACACAGGCTCTGCGCCTACTAATCTAGTTAAAATAATTCACTCTTACCTCAGAGACAGAAACATTTAAGTCAAAATAAATGAAACTGTATCAACCAGATGCAAGGTTCTGGCGGGAGTGCCGCAGGCTCATTCTTGGCCCCCTTGCTGTTTTTTATCTATATAGGTGATATCCCTCAAACCCAAGCTCAACAATCACTGCATTATACGTTGATGATACTGCATTATTAGCAAGATCTCTCTTATAGATCTCTCTAATAGCAGAATACAGTCAAATATCTCGGCGTAATTCTCGATAAAAAACTACAATTCACCAATCATATAGAACACATAAGTTCAAGGACATCCGAAGTAATAGCACAGCTGTACCCCATGATCAACAGAAAAAGTAAATTCGACACTCAGAACAAACTACTCATATACAAGATGGTAATACGCCCAGTCATCACTTACGCATCTCCTGCGTGGAGTCATACTTCGAACACAAATATTCAAAAGCTGCAGAAAATATAGAACGAATGTCTGAGAATGAGTTTGGATGCTCTATGGTTTATCAGATACTCTCAAATTCACAGAGAAGCCAACAATCCTTACATCACAACTCTCCTTCACGACCTACCTGAAAAGTTCTTCATCAAGACAATTAATCATCCTTACCTACTGATCAAGCAAGCTTCAGACTATAATGAAGCAGATTTCTGCAAATACAAGAGACCCAAGTCAATTCTATGCTCAGCTGAACACAGATAATCTCGCTGCCCTTTCAGGGCGAGCTTCAAGCTCAATAATTCTCCACCCAAAGAACTTTCCTTTTCAGATGAAGGGGAATATGAAAAGCATGCTTCGCCTTTAGACTTGAACTACGTTCAAGCGCAAACTTAACTGTTTGCTTACTTGGGATTAGGAGTAAAATAACTAAGTTTAGAAAATTACTTAGTAACCCTAATATATATATATATATATGTGTGTGTGTGTGTGTGTGTGTGTGTGTGTGTGTGTGTGTGTGTGTGTGTGTGTGTGTGTGTGTGTGTGTGTGTGTGTGTGTGTGTGTGTGTGTGTGTGTGTGTGTGTGTGTGTGTGTGTGTGTAGGAAGTATTTTACCTTGGGTATAAGAAAATGTTAAAGATACCAAGCTATTTTAAACCTGGTTTTACTCCATTTCCAAAGAAAAGCAGACAGACAAGTAAGTCAGTTTGCGCCTGCAAGTATTGAAAGTCTAGGTGACCCCACACGTAGTGCAAGTCAAGGCAACTCATGGTAAAGGTGGATAAGCTCTGATCACTATTCTTACTATTTACCCTTAATGCAAAGCACATCTCCTGGAGGAGATGTATGATGCTATGTATTAAAGGTAAGGGGGACACTACCCAGATCGGTTTCGACCTTTATTGAGGTCTCATCAGTGGGAGCCAGTCTAGAAACACCAAGATTTTAGTAATACAGAGCTTATAAGTATTTTACTGGAACAATTTTCCATGAGGTGTTTTAACCTTATTAAATAAAAATCTCAGGGTGAGAGATAGATGTCGAAAGTATTTTAGCTTGGGTATAAAAATACCAATCTATTTTAAACCTGGCAAGAAGAAGCGGCAGTTTAACGTAAGTACTGTATTGAGAAGCAGTATTGTTCACTTGTCACATTTTATCATAAATTCTTATATTCTTAGGGATAGTCACCAAACAGGAGTTTATGGATATTGTAATCACATGATATCCTTGATACATTGTACTAATAAGAAGAAGGCGATGTGATCCATAAGAAGATGTTGATGTGGACTATATATATATATATATATATATATATATATATATAATTTAAATTTAACTGACTAGCACCCGAGAAAGTATAACAAAAAAAACTTTATTAAATCACTAGTAGTTTCATCGGTGTTCCTACTTCTTCAGGTGAGTAAGAAATAACATAAGACTTATAAAAATAACAAAGTAAAAAACATGGACTTTCCAGTTTAATAAAGAGAAGCAGAATAGTAACAGTCATATTTGAATAGGTGACCGCGTGCTACTGTTGGCATGAGTTGAATGTGTGTGTGACAGCTAATTTTAAAGCGCCAGTATTGGATAACTGCGCTATGGGAATAAGACAAATTGTAGTTGAGATTGTTGTTCGAGTGTAAAGGGTCCAGAACTAATTCTTTTGATTCTATAATTCGTCTTTCAAATTCATCCTTCCATATATATATATTGGTTGTGCGGTCCCAATCAACTTGTTGTGGCCGTTCTTCGAGGTTAGAGTTTGAGGAGAAGAGAACATCACTGGAAATGGAGCTCGATCGTGTTCTACTGTAGGAGAGATCACGTCTATGTTCCTCAAGACGAAGTGAAATAGATTTATCTGTCTGGCCAAAATAACGTCGACCACAGTCGCACATAACTTTATAAACACCAGGAAAATGCAGTTGGTTGTGTTTTGGTTTTGGTCGACTCAGAAAAGTACGAAGTTTTGGCTGACTAGTATAGTCGGTCTTTATGCTGAATTTCTTCATAATCCTAGATAGTTTTGGGGTAAGTGAGCTGATAAATGGTAACTGTATATGAGTGATAGGGTTGGATTCATCTTCTTGTCGAAGTTGTTGGCGTGGTCTCAAACGTTTAGTGATGTTACGAGATGAATATTCATTATTTAAGATGGTGTTTTTCAGTAAGTTAAGCCCTGTTTGAAGGTCTTCTTCTGTGGAAGTGAGACGTATTGCTCGATGGGCAAGGGTTGAGATGATTCCCAGTTTCTGAGGAGGGAAGTGATGAGAAGAGCCATTCAAATGTCTATCAGTGTGAGTGGCTTTTCGAAAAATTGAAAATTTAAGACAGTCAATTAATCTACTGATCTTTAGATCCAAGAAGGGGAGAACGCCGTTAATCCCTAGTTCTGATGTGAATTTAATGTTCTAATGTTGATTATTTAAATGGTTTAGGAAGTTTTGAAGTTCCTCTAAACCATGTTCCCAGATATGGAAGACGTAATCAATGTTGCATAACCACAGTTAGGTTTTAAAGTAGCTATAGAAATAGCTCTCTCTTCAAAATCTAAAAAAATGTTAGGTAAGACTGGAGATAGAGGGCTGCCCATAGCTATCCCGCTTGTTTGTTCATATATTTTATCTTCAGAGCAGAAATAGCCGTAATTGATGCAGTGAGCAAATATTTTTTAGAAACCTTGTCCCTAAGAAGAGTCAGAGCTTCATCTGTAGATACATTCGTAAAAAGAGACACGATGTCAAAACTCACCATTCTGTCAGAGTCTATGAGATTCAAAGTTTTTATTTTTGAGATGAAATCTTCACAGTTTTTGATGAAGGAGGAGGAATTGCCAACTAGATGTTTTAAAGAAGCTGCAAGATATTTAGACAGATTGTACGTAGGTTAGTCAATACCTTCCACAATAGGTCTTAAAGGAGTGTCAGCCTTGTGGATCTTAGGCAGGCCGTACAAACGAGGAATGAAGGGATGAAAAGAGCAGAGAGATAGTCTTGTGTGTCTAGGAAATTTAAATCTCATAGACTCTGACAGAATGGTGAGTTTTGAAATCGTGTCTCTTTATATATATTAGGGTTACAAGTAATTTTATAAGCTTGGTTATTTAACTCCTAATCCCAAGTATGCAAACAATTAAGTTTGCACCTGAAACATAGTTCAAGTCTAAAGATGGTACAACACCAGGGCAACTCATTGTAAAGGTGGGTAAAGCTCTGATCACTATTCTTAGCATTTTCCCATAATGTAAAGTAGATCTCACTAAAAGATGTATACCGCAATATATTATGGGTGAGATCACTACCCAGACTTGTTTCAACCTTTGTTAAGGTCTCCTCAGTGAGTAGCTAGACCCTAAATATACAGTATCACCAAGTTAAAAAATTTATTGCATCTATTTCTCCTCCAGAGATTCTTATTAAAAATAAAAACACCTTGTAGCAACTTCTATAGGAAAAGTTGATAAGGCTCTGTATTACTAAACCTTGGTATATGGTCTAGCTACTCACTGAGGAGACCTCAAAAAAGGTTGAAACCGGTTTGGGTAGTGACCCCAACCCATAATATATTGCAGTATACATCTTTTAGTGAGATCTACTTTACATTATGGGAAAATACTAAGAATAGTGATCAGAGCTTTACCCACCTTTACAATGAGTTGCCCTGGTGTTGTACTATCTATCTTTTAACTTGAACTATGTTTCAGGCTCAAACTTAATTGTTCGCATACTTGGGATTAAGAGTTAAATAACCAAGCTTATAAAATTACTTGGAAACCTTAATATACAGTATCCCCAAACCTACTTGTTTTTATGATTTCATCGAATCGCCTATTTATTTGAATTTTGTTCTGCTTCAACAATTTTGGAGTCGCTAGGCGGCGATCGACAATTTTGTTTATGTCAAACCACGTGTATTTTGTGTTTTAATGCTGTAGATATTACATTGTAGTTCATTAACTGTCATAAATTCAATTCGATTAGACAATTTCAGGAATATCAGATTAAGTAACAACTAGAATACGTCAGATAGAATTGTAGAGGTTAATTTGTTGTTTTAGATTTTATAAATTAAATTAAATTTTAATTTGCGGACATGTCAGCTATATCACTGAGAAGTAAACGGAAACGACAGTCAGGCAAGAAGAAGCGGCAGTTTAACGTAAGTACTGTATTGAGAAGCCGTATTGTTCACTTATCACATTTTATCATAAGTTCTTATATTCTTAGTGATAGTCATCAAACAAGAGTGTATAGATATTGTAACCACATGATATCTTTGATACATTGTACTAATAAGAAGAAGGCGATGTGATCCATAAGAAGATGTTGATGTGGAATTTTATGAGAATAAGAGAGAGAGAAGTTATGAAATATATACACTTCAAACCAGGAACGTTATGAGGACTATATAAAAAACTAAGAGTATGAAAAGAAATTGGCTGTATAGGTTAAAGGCAACTCAAAGAATTTTATCCTTATGCTAACAAATAACTTTACTGAATGCAGGTCGTACCCTTGTATTAGAAGCAGTTGCAATATTTCAAATGATGAGTGCTCACTTTGCCATGATTTATCATCCTAGTGTATGTGACATTGGTGCACAGCACTAATACTACAAAGGATGTTCGGAAAAGTTGGTACAATCATGTAACTTACACATTATTTTACATATTACCCATGAAGTTTTAAACACTTGTTATAATGTTGCTGCATCACTTCCAATCCTCTGAGAAATGTCTCCATTGTTGCATAGACCAGTCATTTTTGTTCTAGGTGTTTATCAGAAATTTTCAGCCCCCCCCCTTGTACATTGGTTGAAGAAAATAGAGGTGTGAGAAGGAGGTTCTAAAGCTGTTACATAACCTGGATAAGATTTGGACAATAGAAATGGATAGAATATCAGCACATGTGCTAATGGAATGTTGTAATAGGTTTCATGGTATAATAAGAACACAGGTGGTTAAGAAATGGTTTAGCTTTAAGTTAATAAATAGTTATTTTCTTAACCATCTGTGTTCTTATTATACCGTAAAACTTATTACAACATGTCCGATGAACACATAAGCCTATCCACGTGTGCTAATGGAATGTTTAAGAGAAGTGGTTAGGCCCTTTCTATAATTTGAGACATCTCAGGATGGACCCCACTGGAATGGAAAAATCGGAAAGCATGTATGATAACCCTGTTGTCAAGGATGGTGTAAGGAATAATGTGTTGAACTAGTTACCTGTCAGTATTTCTGGAGTGATTGTGAAAATTTTGGAAACATTAATAAGCACTTGCATGCTGCTGTTATACTGCATTTACAGGTGATTTGAATAGGCTGGAAGTGTGGACAAATGATAATGGCTGTCGATTCAATATTATTAAATTTAAAGTTGTGCACTTTGGCATTATGAGATGTTCGGTGGCATATTATATTGGTGAAATTGTGTTTGTAGTAACTGATGAGGCTAGAGAGTTTAGAGTTATGGTGGAGTAATTTGAGGTTCAAGGGGTCACATAACAAAAATTGCAAATACAGTTTAGAGGATAATTGTGATATTGAAAAGAAGATTGTCAGGATATGGAAGTCATTTTGATTTTTAAAAGACCTTGATACAACTGCACTTGGACTACTGTGCATAGATTTCATCTCATGAGTCCAAAGGGATAAAGAAGGTGTGGAAAGGCTGCAAAGAAGAGTTAAAAGATGATATTGGGATTATGGAATGTAGATTGAGAGTATGTCGACTGCAAACACTGGTAGATAGGAGAAAGAGGGGCAGTATCATAGATTTCTATAAAGATTTGACAGGGTGTTATAGAATATTGGTTGATAAAATTTTTCATTATAGGGAAGATGGGAAGAAGAACACAAGGGGGAGTTAAGTTTGTATTCTATTAAGAAAGGATGAGAGTTAGATTTTTCTCTGAAGAACTGAGTGAACTTCTTTTAACTCATCTAGTGGAAATGAGTTTAGAAGAAGGTATGACAGCTGGTGTCATGTATGGCCTTTCTTACTGAGTCCTTGATTGTCTGGAGGTCTAATAATAATATAGATACTGAATATCTCATATAATCATGAGTAATAATAACATGGAGACATTATTGCTATTTTGTTGTTATTAGTCTTATTGTTTATTTATTATCCTATATATATATATATATATATCATTATTTACTGAACTAGTGCAGAAACCATTATATCCAACAGACACCATAGCTCACGAGCCTCTCCATGTTTTAACTGCTTTAGGAATAAAGCTGGGTTCCCCGTAATATAGCAGCAGGTATTAAGTATTTTGAACAGTTAATATGAGATTTGCTACTCTGCAGTTATCACGTGTACACCTGTCTTTCCATGTCTCTTTTTTGTGTAACACTTATATAGGAATATTTAGGACTTTAAAAGTTGTAAAAATTCAGATCAGGATGCTGTGGCCTCTAAACTGTAACTTAAAAGGCCTCCTGTACTGAGTAAATTTTAGGTTATCTATATTGAGGCACAAGCCCCTAAGCTTCTGTAGCATGTATGTAAATCTGGTTCTGAGTTTGAGTTTAATAATTTGATGAAAAAAATATGTTATCCATTTAAATGTAGTAGAAGTCTGTTAAAAATAGAAATCATAATGAATAAAAATATCTTTATAATATCAAAAACAGTAATTACACTGCCACTTTTCAGTTCCACTTGAGACAATTCATCACCTTTTCAGTTTACCTCCAACCCATTTGACCAAATAAGCTACAGTGATAAAACAAGACTCACGTTCTGACCTACATTTTTTTCCAATTTTTTATTTTGCCTTCCTGATTATGTTCACCAATAGAAGCTATTATAGTATTTAAAACAAATATTTGATTATCTTTATTCAGTGAGAAACTTGTACATCCACTTCCTTGTTAATAAATGCATCTAGGATATGAGAATACAAGAACTTCAGCTCTCTGATAACCAAGAAATCAACAAAACTATGTCATGTATGTGTTGTGTGAATAATGTCACTGGAAGAGGCATGAATCACTATACCACAGAGATAAGAAAACATAAAAAAGATAAAAGTATTTATTAGATAATTTAATAAAGATAAAAAAATTTTTTCATTGCCAACAGAAACCATGCAGCATATAGTACAAAAACACACAATAATAATAAAACCAATATCATAACAAAATAGGCAACAATAATAATATAAGGTAAATATGCAGAAGTAAATATCACCCATACACTGCACTTAAATTAAAAAGATGACAACTGTACTGTCATCTTTTTAATTTAAGTTTAAAAAATGTACAGCAAACATTTCAAACAGTAAAATGTTAAGAAAATTCTTAGTGGAAACATAACACAGACAGAGAAATATTGAAAACTTCTAACTGAAGAAATATTGACACCACCAGCAATCCTAACAAACATTAGCAGAAGAACTTCATGTTGGAAGTTGTGGAGTATAGAGCTAGGAAAGGGTAAAAACTCATTTTAATGCAGTTAATATTTCTTCCAATATTTCATCGCAGTCACTGAGACATCTTCAGGGAGTAGAATTAACACACACACAGAGAGAGAGAGCTAAATAAAACACGATGATGACTCTCAAGTCCATGGGCATTTGTAGGTGACCTAGGATGTAAACTGGGACCTCTACAGTTATTGTTTTCCAAATTTTTGGAAGTTTAATACATCCCATTTTGCTTAAGTTAGGTTGACTTGTGAGTGCTGCTGCAGATTCCAAAAATAGTACTGAATTTACTATTTTTTCAGATGTGCCTTAGACGTCGGTGATGGTGTTTTTGAAATCCTTCTGAAGGGAAGGATCTCTTTTCCTTTGCCATCAATTATGGTTATTTTTCTTGGAAGAACAAAATTTACAAACAGATAGAGGGAACCGCTATGGATTTTCCGATTTTCCCCTTTCACGTAGAGAGCACACCACCTAGATAGGAAATTAGATTCGCCCATGTATTTCATTTAGTATTGGGTTGTCTTTATGTGTGTGTTAAAAGTGTTAATTGTATCCCTAAAGATGTCTCAGTGACTGAGATGAAATATTGGAAGCATTAAAGTTATTTTTTAACCATTTCCTAGGAGAAGAAAAAGCCTAATTGGACACCATTTGAGGCATGGAGGACTGATTACAGAAATAATGGAGGGGACTGTAGAAGGAAAGAGGCCACGAGGCAGACCAAGAATTTCATATATAAATAACATAATGATGCTAATTGGTGCTAAGAGTTATGAAGAGATAAAAAGGAAGTCACAAGACAGGATGTTGTGATGTGCTGCTATATTTACCAATTTTTGGATTGATGCACCAAAGAAGAAGTGCTCTATACTCCATTAAACTTCCAATATGAAGTTCTTCTGCTAATGTTTGCTAGCATTGTGTTGTGTTGTCTTTGTGTGTGTGTGTGTGTGTTACAAGTGTTAATTGTTCTCCCTGAAGATGTCTCAGTGACTGAGATGAAATATTGGAAGCATGAAAATTAATTTTTAATCCTTTCCTAGTGCCGCCTGTACTTCAATAAACCTCCAGCATGATGTCCTCCCAGCACTTGAGCCTTGACACATGGATAGCAGAAGATGATGGTGGAAGTAAACAACAAAAAGTGAAGAAGGAAAAAAAATCACCAATCTCATCACCATTGATAGTGATGGGATTTGTGGTACATCTTTACTGGTAAAAACACTGAGAAGAGCAAGAAAAACCACAATTTACAAAATGTAGTGTAAGAATCTTGGGTTATGTGAATATCAAAAAAGATAATGTTTTTTACTGTTATTTGCATATAATTTACTACTTGAATTTACAACAGAAAAATAAAATTACAGTGATAGCAAAATAAAAATAACAGCTATAAAACACAAATACAGAAGCATATGTAATAAGAAAAAATGACCACAGGCACTGTTATCAACATCCTACAATACACTTCCTTCCATGTGTAGCCATCAAAAGCATCCCAGACATTTAAAAGTCAATTAAATGAACATACCACTCTTTCAGAAACAAAAACACTTGTAGCAGTACCAAAAAAGTCACTACCAGAAATGCAGATACCAAAAACTACAAACACCTCTGCTTCCCTTGAAAAGCTAACCTGACTTGAATTGTCACCGAAACTAAGATATCAACCCCTTCAGAAAAAAAAAAAAAACACCCATAGCACAATGCTTTCCAAAAAATATGAAAAAACAAAAAAGAGACAGAACTGTTTCTTTGTTCTCTCTCTGCACTCTTTTAATCCTATTTCGTTCGGCAGCGAAAGCTCGTCTGAAGTTGTTGATCCGATTGACACTGAACTTGAAGGTGTTTACAAGTGGAGTTCACAAACAACTTTCATATATATATCCTTATAAGGAGCTATCATACAAAGTTTCTGGTGGCAAGGTTGCCTTTGTTCATTACATTCTAGAAATTTCCTTCTTAGAGCAGTAAGCACTGTCAATTTCCATAGGATTATTTACATTGACATTTAGCTTTAACTATATACAGACATACAAAGTTATTTTTGTAACAATCTTATAGGACTTGACCTCTGTAAAAATCGATGTAAACTTCTTTGGCATTTTCAAGCTACATCAAATTTTTACTTATATATATTATTTTTTCCTTTCATAATTTGGTTCTTAATGTTTCTGTATGAGCTGCTTTATGTCCAAACTTTAGCCCAGTTTAGGAATATCTTAAAGTATATGATTTTCTTTAAAAAAAAACAAAAAAAGGTGCCTTTCTTTTCATTTGGATAAGAGACTCCTTTTAATTTTTATGTCTTAAACTCTTCTTTTTAATTATTATTCTCCTAACTATTAGGAGAATAATAATTTCTTAAGAAACAGTGGGTCCTTATAGTAGATTAGAATTTAAATGCTGTATTATATAAAGTTCTAACTAAATAAATGGATGAAAAGGTTTTAACACACAGACACACGTTTATATTTGTTTATTATTTTTTAAAGATTGTTAATCAGAGAGAAGAAAAAAACATAAAGCAGAAATCCCTGGCTGAAGATAATATAGATTCAGATGATCTACCAAGTGATGATGATGCTGAGTAAGAATTTTTAAATTTCTAAACAACATTTAAGTATTTCTCATAGATGTACCACTAGATAGTCGGGAAGGATTTGTCAGAAAATTGAGACATAAGCAGAAGAATTCTTCATAACATATTAATACCAGAATCACTTACATTTAATATCATTTAATATTTTTATTTGTAAAATTTTTGGCTTAGTTTCATAGCCATTGTCAATACAGTTATAGTAAAACTCTAAAAAGAATAATTTAATTGAAAGCACATGATATTATGTGCACATATAGGCTGCTGGAGAATAACTCAATCTGCATTATTAGATAAATAAATTACAATAAATTAATTTAGTTAATTATTTTTAAACATAAGCAAAATTTAATTACAGTTAAGGAACACATGAATGGTGAGTATTAGTTAATATAATGATGATGATTGATTCTCTTCCATCAAGATGTTGAGTACTTCATCTCAACTCTTCTAAGATCTTGAAGGCTGTTGATCTTAGCAGCTTTCTTAATATTAGTGATCCAGTTTATCCTTGGTCTGCCCCTTGTCTGTTTGGTGGTTTTCCATCCCTGTAGGACAATGTAAGGTAATCTTTGTTGATTCATTCTGTTTACATGCCCATACCATTTTAATCTCTTTTTATTTAGTTTGAACTAAATTACAAAAACTAATATTAGTTTTTGTAATTTAGTCTTTTTCTCAGTTCATTTAGTTTGGTTTATTTTTCATAAGCATTTGGATTCAAACACATGTAATTTTATTTCTTCATTTTTCTTTGTTATCCAGCTTTTAGATCTGTAGAGGACCACAGACAATACCATTGAGTTGTATATTTTTAGTTTCAACTGTTTACTGATTTTATTTAGCTTTCCTATTACAAACCAACCTAAACTTATTCTATGATTTATTATTTTCATAGTTAACATGACTTTCCAGAATTGTAGGCAATCACTTGTTCAGGTGTTGTGAATGTGTGCTTCACAGCATTCCTTGTAGAGTCTTTCCAGAAGAAAGTAACTTTTGTTTAACATTTTGCTTTCATTCCACTGAATCCTGTGTTTTGTAGATAAAGTGTGGCTTGCTAAACTGGATTTGTTGGGTTCTTTAAGAGAAATGTATTCTTGATATTCTTCAAGATGAATTTGTGCAGATCGATCAGCTTATCCATAATAACAAAAAGCCACAAGAGCAGGGGGGTTCTGTAAACTGCAGGATAAGATAGAGGAGGATATTTGTCTTTTGGTGAGATATAGAATGTATTAAGTTGTTTGCAAATTGGGTGGAAAGCAACTTGTGCATTAATCTGTTGAAGTAATCTTGTTTTTTTTTTTCCCTGAAAGTTCCTTAACATATGGAATACAAATTCTGGTAATTTCTTCTTGAGGAGGGTTAGGATGATGGCCATAATTGTTGATTATTTTTTTGATAATTTTTTCATTAGCACCATTAGCAATAAAGGTAGTTTGATAATAAACAGTTCTTTGTTTAGAAGAGAATCTGTAAAACAAATTTTATGAGCTCTGTCAACTAAGGATTTGATTATGCCATATTTCTGAAAAGGGTGATGATGAAAGTTACAATCAATATATTTACCAGCATGAGGTTAGTTTTCTGTATACTGAGAACTGTAAATTACCATATGGTTGATGTAGAATGAGATCATCCAGAAATGGAAGACAATTTTTGTCTTGTAGTTCCAGGGTAAATTTGATTCTTAGGTTTATAGAATTAATATTTTCAAGAAATTCATGAAGATCTGACAAGGAGGAATTCCATACAGCAAACACATGATCAACGAAACTGTATACCAAACCGATGCTTCGGGTGAAAAAATGTCCAGAATATGTTTGAAATGTTCCTTATAGTAATTGGCTGGAGTTGGGGAAAGGGGAGATCCCCATAGCTGTTCCCTCTATCTGTTTTTACAGTTTGTTCTGGCATCTAAAGTATTCTCCATTAATGACAAAGTTGAATAATTTTACAATATCAGGGGGAAAGTCTTTGTGAAGGCAATTCAGTCGTATCTCAGAAGGATATTTATAAAGAGTGAGATTACATCAAAACTTACTAGAAGATCTGTGGGTTGCAAGGATAATCTTGAAATTTTATTCTTAAAATCGATTGATTTTTTTATGAAGGAAGCAGAATTTCCAGTAAATGTAGAAAGAAGATTAAATAAGTATTTTGAGACTTTATACATAGGACATATTCTGTTTATTCTTTTTTTATTTTTTACATATTCTATTATTATTTATTTATTTATTTATTCTATTATTCATAGTCTATTATTTACATATTCTGAACTACTAAGGTAGTGTATGAAGATAATATCCCAAACCCTCCAGGGAGGATATTCTCAGATATCCCTTGACTGAAAACCAGGAGCAATCTCTTGAAAATAGTAACATGGAATGTCAGAACACTCTACGAGGCAGGCAAATTAGATAACCTACTCCAGGAATTAGAAGTGATGAAGGCCGATATTGCAGGTATCAGTGAAGTTGAGGTGGACAGATACAGGCATAATAAGAAGAAAAAATCACACTATAATCTACTTTGGCAGTGACTTACACCTTAATGGAGTAGCGCTTGTCCTAAGTAATAGAATTGCAAAATCTCTACAGGGATATTGGCCCATAAATGACAGAATCATAACAGCCAAATAACTGCACAACCATTCAATCAGTATATTATCCAAGCATATGCACCAACCCAAGATCATCCAGATGAAGAGTTGGAACAATTTTATGAAGACATCCAAACTGCAATCTCCAGTGCTAAGTCAGATGATGTTATCATACTGATGGGTGACCTAAATGCAAAAGTGGGCTCAGAAAAAATCTCATTTTGCATGGGAAACCAAAGGCTTGGAATCAGAAATGAAAGAGGTGAAGTTAATTCAATTCTGTGAAACCAATGACTTAATAATTGCCAACACACTGTTTAAACATCCTCCCAGAAGACTATATACCTGGACAAGCCCTGGGGACATCTATAGAAACCAAATTGACTATATAATAATAAGCAAAAGATTCCTAAATGCAATAACACAAACAAAAACATATCCTGGAGCCGACATAGGATCAGACCACAACCCAGTGATTGCAAAAATCAAAATAAAACTTAAGATACCAAGCCAACCATTCATAATAGAAACTTATAATTCAGACTCACTTAATAACCAAGAAGTTAAAGACTGCTTTATAAAAGAATTCACAAAATCCCTTAACAAGTCTGACACCACAACTCACACAGAAAATAGAATGCCAGTTTGAAATTAACATGAACTGACAAACATTCAAGAATGGCATCAATGAAGCAGCCAAAAATACATTCCCACAATTAAAAAGGAAAAGGAATAAACCTTGGATGAATGAAAAAATACTGACATTGATGGAACAAAGAAAAAAGTTAAAGAACAAACCTGAATATAAAAGCATGAATAAAGAAATAAAAAAAGAATGCAGGAAAGCCAAAGAGGAATGGATTAAATATAAATGTATAGATATAGAAAACCTTGATAGAAAACACAGAAGCAGAGAAATTCATGAAAAGATCAGAGAAATGACAAGCAGGACAAATACAGCAAACCATGCAAGTGTCATTAGAGACTCAAGAGACCATATTCTAATGGATAAAAAAAGAAATCATGGAAAGATGGATTGAATACACAAGGAAATTATATGAACAACAAAGAAATGATATTCCTGAACAGACTGATTTAGGACCATCCATTTTACTCTGTGAAGTTGAAAATGCCATCAGAAAACTAAAACCACATAAAGCTGCAGGAATAGATAACATCTTGGCAGAATGGTTGAGGGCTTTCGATGAAGGAGGACTGAAATTACTAACAAAATTATGCAATAAAATATATGAGACTGGATTTCTACCCAAAGATATTAATCACTCAATTTTCGTTCCAATTCCCAAAAAACAAAAGCTACAAGATGTGAAGAGTTCAGGACAATCAGCCTCATCAGTCAAGTATCAAAAGTCTTCCTATACGTTATTCTTGAAAGAAATAAAAGAAAAATAAGCATAGAAATAAATGATACACAAAGTGGCTTCGAGGAAAATGTAGGTACAAGAGAAGGTTTTTTCAACGTCAGAACCATCATAGAAAGATATCTAGAAAAACAAAAAGATGTGTACCTCTGCTTCATAGATTACAAAAAGGCATTCGACAATGTCCAACATGAACAATTAATTGAAATCCTTTCAAAAATAGGCATGGATGGAAAAGACATTGGGCTATTAACTAATCTTTACTGGGAACTGACTGCATCTTTGAGAATAAATAGAGAGACCTCAGAAGAATTCCCAGTTCAGAAAGGTGTGAGACAAGGCTGTGTCTTTTCTCCGATTCTCTTTAACCTATACACGGAAGAAATATTTAATAAAATCAGTAACCTCAAAGGAATCACTGTAGGGGGCAGAAATATTAATAACCTACGATATGCAGATGACACGGTTCTTCTAGCTGAAAACAAATGTGACCTCAAAACTCTTATAGATGAAACCTTCAAGTATAGTGAACAGTATGGCCTCAGTTTCAACTTTAAAAAGACAAAAATCATGATAATTTCAAGAGAAAAGAAAATACCAAAAATATGCATCGATATAAAAGGAAATAAATTAGAACAGGTGCAAAAATACATATACCTCAGACACTTGATCACAGAGAATGGCAGGACAGAAGATGAAAGTAGAAAAAGGATTGAAATCGCAAGGTCAACTTTCAACAGTATGAAATACTGTTGAAAGTTGACCATAACTGCCTACAAAGGACACTTCTCGAAGGAACTGTTGAGGGAAAGAGGAAGACAAAGACTGGAGTGAATGAAAAATATAGAAGACTGGACCTATCTCTCATATGAGGAATGCAGCAGAGAGGTGCAGAATAGGACATGGTGGTGACACATGGTAGTCAATCTCCTGGAGGGAGAAGACACCTGACAGGACATAGGACATCCTATACAGTTCACAATTGGTATTAACAACACATCTTTATGCAATTTCGGAAGGCCATTTAGTCTAGGAGCAAAAGCATGATAAAGTTTTTGCCTTTTTACTGTTTCTTCATCCCAAGAATGAACTTCATCCAAGAAGCTGTTAAGTTTATTGATTTGTGATTGAGTAAGGTCTCTATCAATGCTTCTGTATGTAGAATGATCTCAAAGTAGAAGACCAAGTTTTCTAAAATAATTATTCTTATCATGAAGTACAAAATTCTTGTAATTCATGATAAGAAATTACCAGAATTATTTCATATATTAAGGGACTTTAAGAAAAAATAGCAAGATTACTTCAACAGATATATAACACACAAGTTGCTTTCCGTCTAATTTGCAAACAAGCAATATGTTCCTTATCTCACCAAAAGGCAAATGTCCTCCTCTGTCTTATCCTGGAGTTTACAGAATCCCCTGTTCTTGTGGCTTTTGTTATTGTGGACAAACTGGTAAATCTGCACAAATTCATCTTGAAGAACATCAAGAATACATTTCTCTTAACCCTGCAGAGGTTGCAGCTGATCTGAAAGATACAAACAAACTCCTTTCACATATTCAACCTCCTCTACAAATGATGAACTTTGTTGTACAAATTGCTATTTATTTATCGGAAATACCCTCTATTTAGGTAGGAGATGGGTTTCATTAACTGGTGTGAGACCACTGCTCTGCTTGTTGGAGGCCTTAAATGGCTTGAATAAGTTCCATGTTTGGTCTTTAGAGCAGGATTTCTTTTTTGGACTATGTAAAAAATAAATTTAAAAAAAATATATAAAATTGATAAAAATAGCAAAAAAAGACGTAGCCCACCCCCAGTACAAATGTACAGTAGATTTACTAATACCTTTTTGTGAGTGAAAGCCATGTTTAAAAAAAAAAAATCATAGATTTGATTTTACTCATACCATTCCTCTACCCTCATATTTCATACTACTTCATTTCCACCAATATGAAACATTCTAAAATTGTATTCATTAGATATTTCCACCGATGTTACTCGCTCTGAAAATTAAGATTATTCCATACTATGCACTCTTGTGCAAAACAAGAATACCAATAACATTTTATTAGCTGACAGTCCAAAAACAGTATTTTTTAGAGTGAAGAATAGTGCTCTTATCAATACAAAAGAATCCAGTTAAAAAAAAAGAAGTAGCTAACCTGATTTGTTAGCAAGAAGTGATCATCATCAAATTTTTGACATGTACCCTCAAGGGAGTATACAGGTTATGATAGTACTATATGAAAAACTTACATCATTACTAACCTCCTATCTACAGTTTTCCTCCAAATCAATTTGTTACCTGTTAAGACTCCAACATTATCAGATCTTATATTTCTGTCTTCTAAGGCACATTTTATTGTATCAATCCATCTATATCTTGATCTTTCTCTGGATCTTTTTCCAGCTCTCTAGTCTTTGGTGAAGTGTTTTATTTCTAACCCAGCTCTCAGATCCATAAGTTAAAATTGGTTTGAAAACTGTCTTGTATGCAGCTAATTTAGTGTTTTGACTAATTTCTCTCTTATTCCATATAAATTTATTCAGTACCAACTTTGTTGATTCTGCTGTCTATTTCCATATTTAATTTACCATCTTCACTAAAAATTGTGCCCGAGCAGCTGAAATGTTTTACTTGTTCTATCGGTTCTCCATTCACAATGTAGTTGATATGTTCAGTGCTTTTGCCTATTTTCATTGTCTTTGGCTTGTTATTGTTGACCTTCATACCAAATCTATTGCAACAGTTTCAATTTAGTCAGGGAATTTGCAGACTTGTACTGGATTTATTTAAAAGTATAGCATCATCTATATAAAGTAGAGATGAAATTAACATATCCAATTTTGATATCAGGTTTAATACCACATTTCTTCATATTGTGATCCATATAGATAATGAATAACTGAGGGGATAATGTACATCCTTGTCTGACACCTTATTTAACATTAAATCATCTTCCTGTACTTCCTTCAATTCTAACTGCTGACTTACAACTCAAATAAAGACTAAGTATTGCTTGATATAATACCCCATTGACACCATACAACTGTAGCATTTTGAATAGCTTTTCTCTTGGCTCCTTGTCATATGCCTTTTCCAGATCTACAGAGTTAAATACAGATCTTTGTTAGCAAGAAGTTTAATGACTAATTCTTCATTTGTTAACTAATAAGTAGATTATTGCTTGTTACTGAGCCTGAAGACTAGAAATACTGTAGACAGTGATTTCTTTTTTCCCCCCTTTGGCCGGTGTTCTCATTTTAAAAGTTTCTCTCTCTTGAATGCAAAAATGTTATAATTTATGATCAGAATGAATATTTTCATTCTTATTAATGCACCGGCATCCTCTAAATAGCATTGCACCATTCCCTATCAAAATCTTGGTTGCTTTCTTCCATCTAATTCTGCGCAGTATATCCAAGGCATGGTCTACTAGACATGATTGACCATAGTTGTGGCAGTGGGTGTATTTTTTTGTCACCAGTTTGGTGCTGAAGTCACTACAATGCTCTCATGGACACATAGCTTAACATAACAATGAGAACCATCTCTGGTCACTTAAAGTCTACTCCTCTCCCATTGTTGTTACCTGTTTTTTTGTCACATTACCCTTCCATGCTTCAGAACAGAAGAAGCTGACATCAAAGAAATAAAGAAAATCAGAAATAACACATACCTTCATATACATCAAGATATCTCTCCAGCTCACCACCTTACTTCCAGATCTCCCATATGGGTTGGGGAAATATCAGCGATAGTCCTCAGAACTGCTGGAGAAGACCAGGACAAACTACAAACAAGTACCTGATTACAGATCCAACTATCAAACCACCAAGACTCGATCTACCTTAACACCCTTTTACCCCTAAACAGATTTACAATCAGACAAGGCTGATGTGCCTGTTTATTACATCAGTGGGGAATTTCACAGCGACTTTTGTGTATGTGTGTGGTGCTATGCAGACAATGCATCATATCACTGATAACTGCCTCACACACTTTCCATGGAGGCCTCAGGAACTTGCTTTTATTCCTAGATGTTGCCATCAATTGGTTAACTGAACTGTCAATCTGGATATAGTTTTTCTCATTAATTTCTTGTATTTCCCCCATATGCTAAATAAATAAATTAGTTAAAAATTTAGAAGAAGAGCTGTGATAGCAAACAATTCAGTGCATAGGCTGAATGTAATAGATAAAAGGAATGGATGCAAGTTTTTGGATGTGTGGAGTGAGTTTAATGACAGAATGGATTTGTATAAGAGGGACAGCCTACAATTGAATGTGTTTGGTATCAGGAGTCTTTAAAAATTATTAATTACTATGAGACCTAACACAGAGAGTCAGCGAACTAATTATGTTGGAGGAATGGTGAGAATCTGTTTGTATGAGTGACAATGCTACGTGACTATGTTCATGATGGGAATGGACATTATTGTGTGAAATGTTTATGAGAATGATTTTGTGTTCTTCTGGGTTGGACTTATCAAGCATGTGTAAAGAGGTTTGCATAAATAAGACACTAGATAAAAAAAAAACAACAGATCTGCAAGTTGTCCAACTGTGCCACACAGACTATAGACGAGAGTCTTATCTTATTTCTATTCTGTCTTATCCTTTAGGAAGGATAAGACAGAATAGAAAAGGAGGGGGCATGCTGCTAATGATGCTGGATAACTTCCCAGTTAGCATTGAGACCTGTTATTGTAATAACAGTTTTTCATGTTACAGTGAGTTTGAAGCTATCAGGTGTGAGGTGGAGTCTAACAAGATCAAATACATGGTGGGGTGTTGTTACAGACCTAATGGGTTATTTGCTAGTGATGAAGAAATTCATCATCAAATGATGGGTACAAAAGGAGGAATCATAATGGGGAACTTGAATTATCCAAACATTGATTGAGTAGCAGTAAAATCTCGTGAGAAGAATGAAATTGAATTTATTGAGTTGTTGCAAGCAACTTCCTCAAGTAGCATGTGGTAGTAGGAATTCAAGATAAAAGAGTTTTAGAATTGATTATAGTGTCAGAGTTATGTCTCAGTTAAAGACATAACTATTCTTTTGCTGGTTGGGGAAAGTGATTATGTGGTACTCACTTGGGAAGTGACTAAGTTATGAATGTTCCATTCAGGACAGGTTTCATACTGAACAACAAAGAAGGAAATTACGACCACCTGAGGAGTATGCGAGATTCTGTGCCATGATATTAGTTGGATGGGAAGCATTTAAAAATATCTAAATGATGCAATATTGGAACGTTTCCTTAAGAGGTTCAAAGAATAAATAGAGTAAGAATGAAGAGATTCTTTTTTTTTTTTCTTAAGAGATTCGTAAGAAAAGGATAATGTGGAAAGAATACCATGTGCATAAGATTGATATCGGTTATGACAATTATAAGGAACAGGAGAGTCACAACTGTTGTACAGAAAGCTGTCTGAGTATGAAAATAATTTGGCTCTGCAAGCTAAAGACAATCTCAAAGAATCTATCATTATGCTACAAGTAAAAGAATATGAAAGAATACCTCCTGAATGCAGACAATGTGAGGGTAACAGGTGCAAAAGATGTTATTCAACTAATGAGTGCACATTTTGTTAAAAGCAATCAACCTGGTGCATGCAGCATTGTGCTCACTGCTACCTGTTTACTGGATGAAAAAAACTCAGGTATGAGGAGAAAGCATTAGAGCTGTTGCACAAACTAAATAAGAATTCAGCAGTAGGGACTGATGGGATATCAGCATGAGTGCTAAAAGAATGTTCAATTGAACTAGCTATTCCTTTGACCAAACTATCTAATTTGAGTCCCAGAACAGGAAATATTTTGCAGAAGTGGAAAAAATATATGGTAATCTCATTGCACAAAGGTGATGCAAAGACTAATGTATCCAACTGTTGACCTATCAGTATCTCTGGAGTGGTGGTGGTAAAGATTTTGGAATAGTTGGTAAGGGCTTCCATTCAGAAATGGGCTGACAAAGAATCTCTACTTTGCAATGAACAGCACGGATTTATTAAGGAAGTTTGTGTTTGAGCAATTTGCTAGCATTCTATAATAATGTTTCCATTGACTTAGACAAGGGTAATGGATAGACCATGATACTTCTAGATTTTGTTAAAGCATTTGACAGATCACAGCATGGAAGACTTTCATAAACTGAAGAATATGGGATTGGGTTGTAAAATATTAATGTGGATAAGAAGATGTTGATTGACAGATATTAAAAAGTGGTATATGGCAGATGTGAGTCTGCAAGATTTAAGGTAACCAGTGGTGTACGTGGATCTGTCCTTGATCCATTCTTATTCATTCTATACACTAATGACATTGGAAAGCACTATTTGCTGATGATGCAGGGTAATCAGGAAGGCTGCTGATTTGTACTACTTGCAGAATGATTTGAATAAGCTGGAATTGTGGGCAGGTGAAAATGACAATGAAAATGTGAGTTCATTAAGTATAGTTTCTGGGAAAATTCCCATGCTACTCCTCTTAAACACTATTATTATAATTACGGCTATTATAGCCTGTTTTTGTTTAGGAGTGTCCCTTATTTTAAATACATTGGCTATTATTACTCAAAAAAGGGGTATATATATTTTAGGGCATTATGGGTGGGTGTAGAAGGCAATTATAGCAGAATAAAAGAGGTGGAAAAATTTTGTACATACCTTGTTTTGATACTAGGATGTCTTCCAATTTCATGATCCTGCTGAAAGTTGTTTATAATGGGGGAGGGGGGGTTGACGCGGGAAAAATAAATTTGAAAACCCGGGTTTTGTATTAATAATATATATATATATATATATATATTATTGTGTTTAAGGGTGCTTTGGGGGGGGGGGAAGAGAAGGAGAAGGGTTTACTTATGGGGAAACTGAGGCAGGGGAGAGCGTTAACGGGGTGTGGACCGTTTCGGTCGACTGACCCTCATCGGAACATTTCCAGAATGAGTGTGCGTTCATTGTTAGTAAATGTCAAGTCATACAAGTTGGTCTGATGAAATATTCATTGTTATTCAAAACCCTAAAACACCCCAACTCAATATCACCAGAGTTCAAGATCGGTACTATCAATATAAGAAGCCTGAATGGCAAAGAAATTGAGCTAGCTGAAAAATTAGATAAATACCAGATTAATATAATAGGGGTGACTGAAACAAAAAAGACAAAAACTGGTGAGATCTTTCTGAGCAATAAATACAAAATGTTATATTCAAGCAATGACAATCAAGGAAAAGAAGGAGTAGCCATAGTATTCAACACTATATACGAGGCTAATCTTCTTGAATGGCAGGCAGTCTCAAGTAGAGTGATATGGGCAAATATCTGAATGGGGAATTGGACAATGTGAAAATTTTTTGTGCCTATTGTCCCACAGAAGGCTCTACTAAGGTAGAAGTGGAAGAATTTTTTGAGGCTCTAGAGCAGGGGTCGCTAAAGTTATTTGCCCGTCAACCCCCTTCGAGAGTTTCTTGACTTTTTAGCGACCCCCTATATTTTACTATTACGTAATTATAATAGGACAAGCAAAAAAGATGCTTATGTGAGTTTTTAGATTGTTTATTTTATAGTTACAGTGTTTATTGTATGTATAATATAGTATATATTATTATATTACTATTACTACTACTATTACTATCACTGGTATTACTAGTGATATTAATAAACTACTGGTATTAATATCACTGGTATTACTACCAGTACTGCTCAACTTTTCAACATAGAGAAGTTTAGTTCGTGAATGAATAACGATTGAATTATAATATGTATGTTGATGAATTTTAGAACATTAACGCTCACTTGTATGTTAATGAATGCAAAAAAATGAGACTGGGATCGAATACTTGTATCAGTAAATAAGAACTACGCACGTGTTGCAATCTCGCTCCCACTGCGCCGGCCGGCAGGAACCACTAACATCCGTTTATTGGTAAATACGTAATTTTGGCCTACTTGATCGGCCTCAGTAACTATTTTCATGACCTTACCCCATCTTACAGGTCCTATTCATGAACCTGTAAGATGGAGGTACTGATCCCACAATTCACTCTTAATTGCGTTGTCGTTACCTCCATGTCTTTTGTCATGGAGATAATCCAAGTTAACCAAATTAAATATTACCCATACAATGATATCTTATATTTTTCTGTCGATCCCCAATCGACTCCAGGGGGTCAATGCCGACCCCTTTGGCGACCACTGCTTTAGAGAATGCTACTACTGACACAATGAAAAAGGGAAAGTTGGTCCTTGTTGGGGATCAAAATAGCAGAGTAGGAAGTGATTGTCAGACATAAAAAAATATTTTGGGAAAATTTGGAGAAAAGAGCAAAGGTAATAATAATGGCAAATACCTGTTGGATTTCTGCTCAGGACATGGACTGGTTATTACTAACACCATGTTCCAACATAGAAATGTGCACAAATTCACATGGAGAGAAGAGGCAAGGAATAAGAAAAGTCTCATTGACTATGTTATAGTTGATAATGATGTTTTCTCCCTTATGCAGGACACCAGAGTGTACAGAAAATTTGAAATTGGAAGTGATCACTATTTAGTCGTGAGCAGGATAAAATTGAATTTCATATTGAAAAGAATAACATGTAAGAAAGTTTTAAAGCGAATAAAAGTTGAGCAGCTCTCAGATGTGAACTGTAGACTGAAGTACACAAAGATTATTCAAGAAAAAAATGAAAGAGTTTGAGAACAGGAACCAAACCTTGGAGATTCGGTGGCAAACCTTGAAGAAAACCCTGATTGATTTAGCTAGAGAGGCATGTGGTCAGGTTGTCTGCAAGGATAAAAAAATCAGAACTCCCCGGTGGACACAGGAAGTTAAAGAGGCAGTGAAGGAAAAGAAGAAAGCATATCAAAAGTTCCTGGCAAATAAGTCAGCTTGTGCTGTTAGAGAATACAGAGACAAATGCAAGAATGCTAAACAGTGTGTAAAACTAGCTAAACAAAAGTCATGGGAGGACTTTGGCAAGAATATAGAAAATAAATATCACGAAGGTGGCAAAATATTCTGGAGGTTGTTGAAGAAGCTTAGGAATGGAGGAAAGAGTACTGTAAAAGGAGTTAGAGATGATAAAGGTGGCATGAAAATGGCAGAAAAAGATATCCTTGAGGTATGGAGTAATTACTTTGAAAAACTGCTAAATGAAACAAGCAGCGATGACAGCACAGTTGTAAAAAAACACTGACCAGGCATGCAGTCAGGAATACATATCCATACTTGAAGTAAAAAAAGCAATCAAAAGCTTGAAATGTGGAAAGGCACTAGGAGTAGATGATATTCGACCAGAAATGCTGAAGTATGGTGGTATAAAAGTCTTGCAGTGACTGCACTGCAGTCACTGCAAGAACACTCAGTACATCCCTACTGAGTGTTCTTGCAGTCGGAACACCAGGAACACTCAGTACATCCCTACTGAGTGTTCCTGGCAAGATCTATGCAAGTATACTTGAGAAAAGGTTGAGAAGAATTGTGGAAGAAAAGCTTGGTGAAGAACAAGCTGGATTGATTCAGGCCAAATAGAGGTTGTCAGCGTCAGATATTCACTTTACGACAAATAGTCGAGAAATCATGGGAATATGACAAAGATCTGTATTTAAGTTTTGTCGATCTGGAAAAGGCATATGACAAGGTGCCAAGAGAGAAGCTATTCAATCCACTACAGTTATATGGTGTCAATGGGACATTATATCAAGCAATACTTAGTCTTTATTTGAATTGTAAATCAGCAGTTAGGATTGAAGGAAGTACAGGAAAATGGTCTAATGTTAAATCTGGTGTGAGACAAGGATGTACATTATCCCCTCTGTTATTCATTATCTATATGGATCATATTATGAAGGAAAATGGTATTAAATCTGATATCAAAATTGGAGATGTTAATGTCAGCTCTTTGCTTTATGCGGACGATGTTATACTTCTAAATAAATCTGCTACAAGTCTGCTGGATTCCCTGACTAAATTGAATAACTCTTATAATAGATATGGTATGAAGGTCAGCAATTAAAAGACAAGACAACGAAAATAGGCAGAATCGTTGAAAATGTCAACTGCATTGTGAATGGAGAACCTGTGGAACAAGTAAAACATTTCAGCTACTTGGGCATGATGTTTAGTGAAGATGGTAAATTAAATATGGAAATAGACAACAGAATCAACAAAGCTGGTATTGTAGGAAGTCAACTGAATAAATTCATATGGAATAAGAGAGAAATTAGTCGGAACACTAAATTAGCTGTATACAAGACAGTGTTCAAACCAGTTTTAACTTATGGATTTGAGAGCTGGGTCAGAAGTAAAACATTTGACCAGATTAGCAAAACAAGTGTTCTCTTCCAGGTTGGCAGAAAAATGGCCTAGAAGAAGACCAATATATAATTGGATTGAGATGGTACAAAGTGCCTTAGACGATAGAAATATAAGATCTGATGATGTTGGAGTCTTGACAAGTAACAGACTGATTTGGAAGAAAATTGTAGATAGGAAGTTAGTAATGATGTAAATTTTTCATGTAGTACTATCATATCCCGTACATCCCATTGAAGGTACATGGCAGGAATTTGATGATGATGATGATGATATTATATTGGTGGGATTATGCTAGAAGAAACTGATCTGGCTAGGGATCTTGGAATTTTAGTTGATAGGAAGTTAAAGTTCAAGGGTCATATAGCAAAGATTGCAAATATAACTCAGAGCATAATTACAATTCTGAAACAAACTTTGAACTGTAAAGATAAGTCCTTTTACCTCTTTACAAGGCTTTGATAAGACTTCACTTGGACTATTGTGCATGTGTCTAATCTCCTGGTTTCTGTGGTGATTTTGATACATGAGAGAGAGAGTGAAGGATAGTGTTAAAAATGGTATCACGATTGTGGAATACTGATTTTTGTATCTGATTTACACATGAAAGTCCACAAAACCTATAGCACACTAGTGACTTTTGTGGGCAAGAGGAATAGAAGAAAGGAGCAGTTTGTTCACATTTTGCTTGAACAGCTGAGAGTTGTAATCTTTGGGGAATTCATATTGGGAGTGACTGTACCAAAGGACAGAAGTAGATGGAATGAAAGAGGAAGCAGTGGAGTTGGTTCAGTTAGTTTCAAGATAGACTATAAAAGAGTGTTGATTAGCAGTGGCACTGGTTTTAATGATTTTGGAGGAGAAATAATTGGCCAATTGAGCAGAGCACTGTCCATGAAAGTATCTGTATAAGAGGCACAAGGCAAAAACTGAACATCTGTGAGAGAGGGATTGAAGTGGGTATTTGAGAGAGTGGGATCATTAATTAGCTGATTTCCCTTTTCTGGATAGAATTGAGCAATCTTAGAGGGGATTTTGGTGCATCACCCCAAATATGGGAGCAATATTCCATGGCTGGACTTTGTATTTTGGGATTTGTATTAGTATTATTATTATTATTATTCGTGATACCTCCAAAGAGTCCGAAGACTCATCGCGGGAGGACACCTACAACTGTCTCCACCACTACACCGAACCTCTACTACGAATCAACGCCATCTACTGCCCACAACCACCACCGCTAGTTTTTTTTTTTTTTTTTGTCTGTAAATTGCGTGTGTTCTGAAGTGTGTATAGAGTTAGCAGCCATGAGTAGTGGGCTTGTGCAAAAAGCACACCAAGTTTTTGGCAGCCGCAGAAGCTATAGTGCCAGGAAGGATCGAAGGTGCAGGTCATTATGAAGTCATTATGTAGACAGATTGAGAACTTGTAGACTGCAGACATTAGAGGAAGAAAGGGCTAACAGGAGAAAGAGAAGTATATGATTGAGACTTACAAACTGTGGTCATACAGATTTCAGTAGATAGGAATTTTTCATTTGATCAAGAGTGCAGACAGGACAAAAGGCCATCCTTGGAAATTGAGAATGAATGCTGTCAAGAAGAGGATGAGAGCCAGAGTTTTCTCTCATAGAGTGATGCATGATTTGAATGGATTGCCATTGGATATTGTGTGTGCAAGTAGTGTGAATGAATTCAAGATCAAGTATGACAGTAGTATGTGGCCTTCCTTGATGAATCCCTGACTTTCTGGAGGTCTCTCAAATAATAATAATATACTTTGCTTCAGAAGAAGTCACAAGGTAATGATTAGAATAGGTGCATTTAAGGAAAGCTGGAAGGACTCACCAGTACCTTAGAATGGGGGTCGTGTTCTTGTAAATGTTTATTCCAGTATAATATAAATGAGAATTATTTCTGTATATTGATTTTATATATTTTTTTTTTTTTTTTACTTTTTCCCTACTGCATTTAGCAATGAAGAATTGTTGCAGGAAAATTGTGGAATCACCAGTGAAGAAGAAGAAGAAACTCAGCAAGAAAAGAAACTTCGTATAACCCGGCATTATCTAGAAGAAATTAAGAAACAAGGTAAAAAAATAAAAAAAGCAATGGTCTCCTTTCTTTCAGACTAGAAATTAATACTAGTTTACTTCCTATTTATTTAGTATAATGTTTACCACTGGGAAAGCTAGGATCTGTTGTTTATAAGCTGTTACAAACACAAATTAATGTTGCTATGGTCCTTAGACTGTTTATTAAATTCACTATTGAAAAGGTGCCTGTCTGAACTTGGATGTATACAAGCTGTGAGTCAAACGTTTTTTTGACTGATGCTGTATATAGAACCATTTTAAGATAAGACCATGGAACTATAGTTATATTATGTAGAATATTGGAAATTTTTTCCACTTGGTTAGACTATAATAAATTTAGTTTAATCCTTTATCCAAGTGTAAGCAAACAAAGTTTGTGCCTGAAGTATCTTCAGGACTGAGGCAACTCATGGTAAAGGTGGACCAAGCTCTCATCACTCCTTGTCTTAGCATCTCCCATAATGCAAAGCACATCTCCTTGCAGACATATATAATGCTATGCATTAAGGGAAGGGCCACTACCCAGACCGATTTCGACCTTTATTGAGGTGTTGTCAGTGGGTGATACCACCTTGGTATCACCCAGAGCTGGTGATACCAAGGTGGAAGCAATGGAGAGGTCATATTTACCTATACGAGTTGCCAAATTTACCTATACAAGTTGCATTATGGAAGATACTAATACAATGAGTGATGAGAACTTGGTCCACCTTTACTATGAGTTGCCTCAGTCCTGAAGATACTTCAGCCACAAACTTTGTTTGCTTACACTTGGATAAAGGATTAAATTAAATTTATTATAGTATTACCAAGTGGAAAAAACTTCAAACATCTTTCTCTAAATCCAGAGTAATTTAATTATAAGGCGAGACACCTTTTGGCAACTCGTATAGGTAAATATGACTTCTCCATTGCTTCCACCTTGGTATCACGACCTCTGGGTCTGACTCCCACTGATGAGACCTCAATAAAGGTCCAAACTGGTCTGGGTGGTGGCCCTTCCCTTAATGCATAGCGTTATACATGTCCACAGGAGATACTAAGACATGGAGTGATGAGAGCTTGGTCCACCTTTACTACGAGTTGCCTCAGTCCTGAAGATACTTCAGGTGCAAACTTTGTTTGCTTACACTTGGATAAAGGATTAGACTACATTTATTGTTATGTAGGAAGCATCCTTATCATAATGGCTAGTAGTATTTTGACATTTCATTTGTTTTATGTTCATTGCTTTATGCATTTTCAACATAATCAGCTTGAGAAGAGGAATATCTGTGGATAAAGTTGAGAAAGTTGCTTGAAGACTGAAGTCACTTTGATTGCTTTTATGATTAGAGCAACATTGTGCATCTCAAAGTTAGTCTGCAGCATTATACTACATTGTCGATGTGTGTGTAACTTTCCATAATGAGAAAATGCCCTGAACAGTGTCAAAATCAAAGCTGATTTCTCCATCACTGTTAATTTTTCTTGTCTGTCAATATTCTCCTTGCAACTTCTCTCTCTTTCTAAGGTTGAAAATTCTTCTGAAAGGAACAAGATTTAAACCATCATTTCACTTTTAACAAATAACCATCAGATTTTGCAGCTTGCTTTGGGAGTTAAGCAGCTGGAACTTGCCATGGAACTACTTTGAAGATTATAGTAGACATTAGGATATATAGGCTTACTATTTTCGATTATTAACACAGATGAAGAACTTTTGGATCTTTCCTCTAAATTTTCATGCAAATGAATTGCCTGATAAATTGTAATGCTGGTCATGTTAAGAACTGATAAAATAATTTATCTAAGAATATGTCCATGTATTGATAAATTTCATTTTTAAAAATATTAGTACTACATTATTCCACAGTGCATATTTTTTAAGCATTAATTCTGGCTTTCTAAATTATGCAGTGCAACTGCTATCAAACTAAATAGATTGATTTCTTAGTAAGACAGACTTTTTCCGATCATACTCAGAGTAATCATGTATCACCATGGCATTACTCTTATCTGCTTTATTGATAATGATCCCCTTTACCTAATTATTTAATTAATTATTATTTTTAATGTAAAACCCACTTGTGAAAGGCTATAACCTGTAGTACTTTAGTGTTGTTACTGTGACTGAAATAAGCATTAGATAATCTGGAAACACTGCTCTAGAAACCTAACATGGACCTTTTCAAGCTGCTTCATATTTCTGTATTTCATCATCTCTGGCCAAATATCATCTGCTCTCCAACTGTCTTACCATGTTTGAGATTTTTGATAGCTTTTTCTACCTCTAGTATTGAAATATATTCACAGTTACATTCCTTGTGTATTTTTTCTATTCTTGTTTTGTCACTGCTTATTTTATTTAATAATTTTCAATGTATTATTGTAAAAGGAATCAGAAATCATAAGAGTGACATGAAACCCGATCAAAATAATTACTCCAGCCATCCAGAATATCCTTTTGATCAGTTTTATGTCACCCTTTTGTAGCATTCTCCTCTTCCTCCATTTCTAAGCTTTGTCAGTAGTCTTCAGAATTTTTTCACCTTCATGATTAGCTTTTATGCATTTTTCTTTGGACTCTTCAAGGATACATACTGACTTACTTGCCCTGAATTTTCAATATGATTTCTTCTTTTTCCAAGGTTGAGTACATCCTGATGTTCTGATTTTTCTGTGCATGCAGACAACTTCACCAGTATGTCTGGCTGAATCATTTGATATTTTCTTCAGATTTTGACACTTAACACTGACTGTCTCTGGTTTAGTTCCTATTTTGAAACCGCTTTGTTTCTTGTATATTCGAGTCTACATTCACCTCTAACAGTTGCTTCAATTTGAGTCTTTTGAAAATTATACTACATATTTTAAGGGCTTTTCAGCTGAAGGTGAGTTACCTGGTCATAAGGATAGGGTTTTCCCTATCAGAAACTTGTTTTTCATCCTTCAAGACATTTAACTCACCAAAGAATACATGGAGTGATAACAGACACTAATTGATTATGCAGCTAACGTTCCTGGTGATAATATTAATTTGAGTTCTTCAAAGCCATGTTACTTGGCCTTGAACATGAGCCTAGCAAGTAAAGAGAAGATTATGAGCATTAAAAAAGAAATAATTATTATTATAGCTACCTAAGATCAAAAGTGTAGGAAATTCTGATCTAAGTGGCTATAACGCACACACGCACGCAGAGGTCTGGAAAGTTCTGGTAAACACCTGGACAAAAATGATATTAAAGCAACTGATATAACCACAAGAAAGAACATACTAATAGCAAAGTTATGAAGGTAACTTATGTTCTTTCTTGTGGTTATATCAGTTGCTTTAATATCATTTTTGTCTAGGTGTTTATCAGAACTTTCCACACCTCCCCCCCCCCCTCTGTGTTTGTGTGTTTTAAATTCACCAGTGTCACTCGACAAAAATGACAAGACACATCACTTTGGTGTTAGTACTTAATGTATTTTCCCCTCAAACTTGCTAAGAATGTATAACATCATTATCACTGAGGATGGAGTGAGTTATTATTTTCAAAAGGTGTGATGTTCAATTAACAGCAAATGATTTTTGTTGCTTTTTTACTGTGTTTATATATTTTCTGGAACTAGTTTTCCACTTGAAAAACTATATATCTCCAACCCATTACACTAGTTTGGCATTAGTGTACAACAGCTGCTGCTCTCTTATAACCGAGAGCAGCACCACATGTTTGATATCACTATTACATTATGTTTTTAGAGTTATTTGTTTTTGATGTTCAGAATGGTGTTTTGCTAATATTTTGTGTGAAGCAGTGTTTTTTTAGTGGTGCTTGGTAGTTGAGTTTCTAGAACAGCATTTGCTCTAATGCTGTTGTGTTTTTCATGGTAGTTTGTTGATTTTGACCAGTTTTGGATAAGTGGTTTTGTTTTTGAAGCAGTAATATGTTGATTGCACTGACTTTTAAAATGTTAGAATTAGCTTTTGAGGACATGGGCCATAAGTGTTTGTTAGTGTATTGGTTCTCGGCAGCAGTGTTTGTGGTAATTTTTTACTCACATGTATTATTTCGATTATGCTAAGTATTTTATATGTTATTTTTGTTTTGTTATGCTCATAATTTTATTTTTCTGATGTAACTTCCTGAAATAAATGATGTAAAAAATACAATTCGAGAATGTTATCTTTATTTATTTTTTTGATATCTGCATAACCCAAGATTGTTATATTGCATTCTGTAAATTCTTGTGATGGCATTTCTTTACTTGTTGGGATTCCTTCTGATGTCAATGATAATGCTTATATTTCTTCACTTGGAGATTTTGTTGTTTCTGTAAGAATGTTTTTGTGTTCTGAATTTTCTTGCTGTCTCAACACAAAACAGATAACTTGAAATGTTTGCTGTGTTAGTTTTCATTTCTTCATTTTATAAGTGAGTGTGGTGTTATGGTGACATTCATTCATGTGCATGCCATTTGTTTTATTATTATTCTATTGCTTTTATTATTGTTATTTATGTTAACTAAATACTTAAGGAATTGACAGTGTACACTACAATTATAAATTAAATAAACTTTAATATATACTTTCCGATATTTCGGCAACCTCACGTTGCCATCTTCACGGGCAACTTAAGATAAAGATACGTGCAAGCAAGTACTACATAACAGCAAATGAGAAACAAAGCGAGAAAGCTACCATTTTCCTAAAGTCCTGATGGTGCCCCCTGGTGGGCTATATTAGGTGTTCTTCAGCCTTTGGGCTGAAGTTCTTCTGATATATGTTTCCCAAATTTGGGGCAGTCTCATGCAGCCAAATTTGTTAAGGTTTGGCATGTTCCTAAGGGCTGAGGCTGATTCCATGAATAGTCTTTCATTTCCGAAATATCGGAAAGTATATATTAAAGTTGATTTAATTTATATTTCTAGTGTATGTTGTCAATTCCTTGAGTATTTAGTTATGTTTAACCGGCAAAAGAATTGTTATTTGTGTTGTTGATTTTATTATATTCCTTTATTGTAGTTTATTTTAATTTTATTATTTTGTTTGTATCGTATGTTAGGCTTTTTTTCTTTTTTTTTGTTGTTTGTTTGTTTGTTTAAATCTTAATATTGTTTTCTTAACTCTGTAGGGCAAGTCATATGATTGATGTAACTTCCAGTTCTGTTGGTCATATGGCACGTACATATATTACTTAGTTTTGTTAGTTTCTTGGTTATGAGAAAGCAATAGTTGTTGTATGCTTGTACTAGTAATTTCAACATTATTTTAGGCCATATTTTTTGTAGTTATATATACAATAAGAAACGTCAGAATGATATTTTAAAAGTCTCATGAATTCACCTATTTCAAAATAAACATTGAATGTTATAGAGCAAGAGGAAGCAGAAACAGAAGATATTGACAGAAGTGCAATTGCCCACAGATTAAAACAAGATGCAGTAAGTTTTCTGTGTTATGAACAAAAAGTTTTATTATGTGATATAGTTAATTTTTATTATGCTTGCCATATGATTAATGCTTAAATAATACACTGAAACAAACCTTGGTAAATTGATGTTTTTTTCAAAATCTTTATCATACTTTGCTTACACAAGACACTGGTATGCTGTAGGTCTTGTGACCTTTCGTGTGTGGGTCAGGTATAAAAAATTAAAAAAAAAAAACCTATTATTTTTGCATTTATCTTGGTGTGACTTAAACATGAATTATTCAGCTTATTTTGCATTCTTATCAGACATTGGACTGCTTTGGTTTTACTATGTTATCTTTTAAAAAGGAGAAATTGATGGATCACAAAAAAAGATGAAAAAAAAAACATTAAGATAAGAAATCAACTGATGAAATCTAGCGATTTTTGTAATCATACTCCCTACTGTTTAATCACTCATTGGAATAAAAAATAACCAAATTTAAAGGACTAATTTGTATAGATATGCTGTAAAATATTCAGATTTCAAGAGCTGAAACTAGATCATATATAATGGTCTGGTTTCGTGCATGCAGGATTTCCTTCATACTTTGATGTTCAATGGTTAGCTTAGTGCTAATGCCTAAGATATTTGCTAAGCCATGATGTTCTTTTTTACTTATTTCCATATATTTCTCTACACATTCTTTGTTGCATTGAAAACAGCTAGTTTTTTCTGTATAATGAATATTAAATAGATTTTAAAGTAATATTAGATGTAAATTTTATGCCATCATGAAAGACAACACATTAAGGATCATCCTTAGATTCCACATGTTTTTTTTGGAATCCTGCTTCCTCTGCTGTCATAAATTGTCATATATCATACGGCTTCTGACTTTACTTCTTCATCTTTCATGCCACATCACATATTCATATAAATAAATAAAATACAAGAAACATAGTTTCTCCTCTTAAAATTTCAAATAAATTTATTTCTGTTTTTTATTACTTTTTCTTATTTAAACAATTTCTGTATAATCTATGAAAAGCCTTTATAGTCAATATTAAATAGAAATTGAAGTAATATTAGATGTAAATTTTGATGTAGGTATTGACAGTGTTCTTTGGTAGGATGTACCTGGGTTTAAATCCCATTTTGGGCTTGACGAATCTTTATCATGGCTTTTAAGGTGAAGTTGTTCACTCCTCAAAACAGTTTAACCAGTCAGCCGGAAGAACACACAAGTTACATATACACTAGTGGCCAAAATTGTGGAAACCTTTCGGAAAACGTGCATTTTTGAGGTTTGATGGCTCATAACACCACTTTTTTTTGGTATAATACCATAAAATTATATATCAATGGAAAGATAATTTAATCAAGAATGTGATACAACAACATTTGTTCAATTACCTGTATTCTACGAAAAGTTATAGCCAAATAACCAGAAAAAAGAAGCACACCATGCTTAGGTTGATATGAAGTAGCTTTTCTTCATTTGAATGTAGCCAATGAGCATAAGTGTTTAGAGAGCCAATCAGGTGTCATCTTGGTTTTAGCAATGAGCCAATAAGGTCAGTGTAGGATTCAGCTATTGATGTCATGTATTGGAGCTGAGAGGAGGACATTTGTCAGTGTGTTATGTGATTGCTATCAAGTTGGTTGGTTTTTTTTTTTGTGTGTGTTCTTTTATTTAGTGAGCTTGTAAAACATAATAATATCTCAAACAAAGGTTGAAAAGATTAAACTGGGCTAAAACCCATGTTAACTGGTGCTAAGAGTTTGACTGGTCACCCAGATAGTGATGTAAAATAGTACTGTTAAGTGAACAAGGCTACAGTTATGAAGAAATTGGTGGAAACTTAACCAAAGGTGGCATTTCTAAATTTTTGAAGAGGTATAAGGAGACTCAGTCACTACAAAACTAGACTGGTAAAGGTAGCAAGTGATGATAGAAGAATTGAGAGACTGTGCCTACATGACAGAAGAAAATCATCTGGGTGTATACAAGATGAAATGGCGCAATACAATGTGAAGTTGAGTGCAAGTACTGTTTGGCACAGACTGCAGGAATTTGGTCTAAATGCTGGAATTCCATGAAAAAAGCCATTTTTATCTCTCAAACAAAGGATGAAAAGATTAAACTGGGCTAAAACCCATGTTAACTGGACAGCGGAACAATGGTAGTGTTTCATTTGGAGTGATGAGTCCAAAATCTCCCTGTTTGGTAGTGATGGCATAAAATACGTAAGGAGAATAATCGGAGAAGATTTGCATCCTGATTGCATCACACCTACTGTTATTAAAAGAACACGTAAGACCACAGTAATAACTTTTAATTAATAAAAGTACAGATATTTCATACTAAAACTAATAGTACATCTTCAGTGTCACACAAACAGTTATAGGAA
Organism: Typopeltis vanoorti; assembly: GCF_054136105.1. NCBI lineage: Eukaryota > Metazoa > Arthropoda > Arachnida > Uropygi > Thelyphonidae > Typopeltis > Typopeltis vanoorti. Next base: position 60,068,692 of record NC_143564.1, read on the forward strand.
TAGTTATAGTTATAGGAATACCTGTTCTTTTAATAATTACACCTACCATGAAACACCCACTTAGTGTTATGATCTGGGGTTGTATGACATCAAATGGTGTGGGAAAAATTTGTGTGATTAATGGGAATATAAATGCCCCAAAATACATAAATGAAATACTTGAACCCAAACTGAAGCCTTCCACATGTGATCTTTTCCAAGATAATGAAGTATTTATATTTCAACAGGATTCAGCTCCATGTCATGTTGCTGCTATGTGCTAAAAGTGGTTTCAAAAAGTGGAATGGCCTGGGAATAGCCCAGATCTTAACCCAATCGAAAATCTATGGAGCCGACTAAAGAAACTTGTTAGTCAGAAGCAATCCACCAATAAAACCCAATTAATAGACCCAATAATTCAATCTTGGTTTCACATTATAACAGCTGCAGAACTAAAAAACTTGGTTCACTCCATGGGAAGGCATTGTAAGGCCGTAATTAACGCTAAAGGTTACCCAACTAAGTATTAACTCACATTGTGAGAATTTTTGTATATCTCATTTTTTCTGTGTTTCACTTTTCTTCTTTATAACTGCTGTTCTAATAAAAAATCCTTCATAAAAGTTATTGCATTACATTCTTGATTAAATTATCTTTCCATTGATATATAATTTTATGGTATTACACCAAAAAAAGTGGTGTTATGAGCCATCAAACCTCAAAAATACACTTTTTCCAAAAGGTTTCCACAGTTTTGGCCACTAGTGTATAGCAGACAATGCAGATAGGATTAACTACCCTGTCATAAGCATTAAGCAAGTTTCTAAGTAGCCAAGTTACTTAGCTGTGAGTCTAAGTAACTTGGGTCATGTCTAATGTAAAAAAGGGAAGATATAATATGCATGCTACTATAATATTTTTTTTATTGACTTTATGATTTTTACATGTTGAGATTCAGGATTTCTAATCTAAAAAAATTCTAAGTCATCTTAGAAAATGTTCAAGCTTCGATATTTGAAATATTCTGAAAAACAAGTTTAATGTAGTTCCCAACATACGTTAGACATTAAACAAAAAAGTTAAGCTTTATGGTAGTAGAGCTTCCTGTTTATTAACCCTTAGGCTTAAGATTAATGAATGGATTAAAGGATTATGAGTGGATTATTTTATTATTATTGTTATTTTTTAATTATAAAGAGTAACAAATCACACTTACCTAGATAATTTGAATATCAGGATGATGGGGTTATTTAGAATGCCATTCAATAAAATTAACCCAAAAAGTAGTGTGAGATTGGAAAACAGTGTAGAAAAGTGAACACTGAGCAAAAATATATTAAGAAGTATGAATAAAATTAGAAATAAAACAAAACTAAGCAGGTACTGAATTTAGAAATTATGATTATTATTATTATTTTTTTTTAATTTATGAGCTAAAACTCTAAAATTCTATAGTAAACATGCTCAACCAGTAGTATAAATGACAGTATGTGCTGGCTGTTTTCAGTGGATTTGTCATCAGGTAAAGAGAGAAAAAGCTAGTTATGAGTTTGCCAAGTGGTTCACTAAAAGATTTGAAAGTAAGCATCAGTAGTTTATCTTATCCAATCTCAACCTTATGGCAATTAAATAGGATCTTTGCCTGTACAACACATTGGTTGGTTTAGTGCTAGAATCTGAGCATTATAATTTTTTTTTGTTTTCTTGGAAATCAATAATGATGATCTTCTCAATTTCAGGGTTGTGTTTTTTAATTGTTTGGCATGTAATGATATTTCACTGGTGGAATTTTTGTATACTCTCATAAGTGAAAAATCAAAACTAGTCCCATATATTCTTGAAATCTATGATGCCATTAAACACATCTTCACATAGTCTAATTACAAAACTGCATTTACCACCAATAATAAACTACAAAACTTATTGACTATTAAATTATTTAAGGAATTTACAATGTATACTGGAATATTAATTAAAAGAAACTTTAATAAATACTTCCTATATTTCAGCAATGTCACATTGCCATCTTCATGGGAACATACAACTATGACACATGCACACAGGCACTACAAAAAGCAAATGAGGTCGAAAAGAGAAACTGCTGTTGTTACTAGAGTCCTAATGGCGCCCCCTAGCAGGCTATATTGGGTTGTCTTGGCTGATGGTCTCATGATGCAAACCTCCCAAATTTGTTGGGTTTGGAAAGTTTTTTACAGCTGAGGCTGATTCTATGAACAATCTTTCATATTTAAACTTGCTGCGGTGTATTAACATGGCTTTCTTCCAACGTATTCTTTGGCGGGTATCCAGAGCATGATCTGCAAGCCCAGAGTGGCTGTACTGGTGAAACCGGACGTAGTCTTTGTGTTCCGAAATCCTGACGTTTTCTCTCCTGCCTGTTTGGCCAAAGTAGGACAGTTTACAGCTGCAAGGGACCTGGTATACCCCAGGTAGGTCTGTTCAGATGACAGTGCCTAACCACTGAACTAAACCACATCCTTAATACTTAGCCAAATGGCTACAACCCCCAAAAAATATTAAAACCAGTAAACCACGAGCCCCCCCCCCCTCATAACAAAGAAAGCCATGTTAATACACCGCAGCAAGTTTAAATATGAAAGATTGTTCATAGAATCAGCCTCAGCTATAAAAAAATTTCCAACAACAAATTTGGGTGTATTGAGACTGCCCCAAATTTGGGAGGCTTGCATCATGAGAACATCAGCCCAACAGCCAAGACAACTCAATATAGCCCGCTAGGGGGCACCATTAGGACTCTAGGAACAACAGTAGTTTCTCTCTTCGACCTCATTTGCTTTTTGTAGTGCCTGCATGCACGTGTCATAGTTGTATGTTCCCATGAAGATGGCAATGTGACATTGTCGAAATATAGGAAGTATTTATTAAAGTTTCTTTTAATTAATATTCCAGTATACGTTGTAAATTCCTTAAATAATTTAATAGTCATGTGTTCCCAACGTATAAGCCTTTCTACAAGAATTATAAAACTTATTAAAACATAAAACCATAGTGATACATTATTAATAGCATAACATTGTTTACAAATTTCACTGTCAGCTCAGATGCAGTACCTGTAATGTTTGATCCACCATTAGCTCTTTAAAATCACATTTAATTGAGCATTACAGCACTTGCAATATACCTATATCAGATTATTTACAATCCACCAGAGAAAATATAATCAAAACACTAGCAATATCAACAAAACTCCCAGTATCACTGAAATATCTCACATGCCATATAATTAAAATGCACATGCCTGAAATCGAGAAGGTCCTCGTTATCAATTTCCAACAAAAAAGAGAAACCAGTTATACTGCTCAGAATTGCTAGTGGTAAGAACCAAAGACTCTACTAACTCTGTGCTTTTGGCTAATAAGTAATATAAACTGCTCCCCTTTACTCATGTATCAACTTAACTCCAACTCATCTTTTCATCTAGTTAACTAAATGGAAAGCTCATAACTAATTACCATTTAAAAAAAATCATGAACTCTAAATTCTCAAGTCTTCTTAAGTTTGTTTATTTATGGTTTTATTCCTACTTATCGATATATATCTTTCTCATGTATTTGATTTTCAGTCTCACACTACTTTTTGGTTTAATATTAAATTTGCACTACATAAACCCAATTCTTGATCTTCAGATTAAAAATTAAAGATGCCAAGAAATTATATTCTTGGTTTAATCCTTTGTCCAAGTGTAAGCAAAGTTTGCAGTGAAGTAACTTCATTACTGGGTTACTTGTATGTAGAGGCTAATGACTTCACTTCATTTGTCTTAGTATCCCATAATGCAAAGCACATATTCTTATGGACATTTATAATGCTATACATTATGGGAAGGGCCACTACCCAGACCAGTTTTGACATTTGTTGAGGTGGAATAGCATGTTCAAAACCTCCGAAGTTCCAGAAACTTGGAAAACTGGTAACCTTTAAAAGGCCACCTTCCAGTTATCTGCAAACTTGTAGTTACTGGACACTAGAATTCTCTATTCATGAACTCTTGGGATGGGAATCTCACTCCTAATATTTGCAGATTATTTGTGAGATGTGATACATTATGTCAGTTTTGAGAATACACACTACGCATCGCACAAGACCTATGACTGAGCATCTGCTCAGTCATAGGTCTGATTCATAAATGGTATAGAAATAGAACACTACTCAACATAAATAAAAAACTTGAATTTTAATTAGGAAAAGATTTTTGGAAAATTTTCTAGTGTTTTTTCCTTTTTTCTTTGGAGGGGGCCCTGACCCCCCCCCCCCCCAACACCACTTTGGGTGCGGCACTGCATTATGTATTGCATTTTCTGTATTTACTTCATGATCATTTCATTTTACATTATCAGGATGGAAATCTATGTTTTTGTGACATTGCCTGAAAGTGAAATGATGTTTGCATTGGTAATGATGTTATTTCTCAAAATGTTATGAATATCAGATTATATAAAATTTTATATCTTTTTCATCTTTTGGAGGAGCAATATTATATTTTTTGAGATGGGATCAGTTTTAATAATTTCATTTCCATTCATGTTATTTTAGTTCAATAAATGATCATTATGATGAAAAAAAAAATCAGATAATTAATCTGTCAGCTGACACTTCTTTGATCTGTTTGATAATAAATTGTCCAAGAGGATGAATAGTTAAAGTAGACAGAAGAATTTCGATAGTTTTTGAGTTAAATTGTACGCCTCTTCAATCGTAATCTTGAAATATTGAAAACTTGGACTGTAGCTATTATGCTTGTCTTATGAATCATGCGTGAAAAGAATGCATGTTTTTTATTTATGTTGTGTCGTGTCTTCTATTTCTGTGCTACTTATTAATTAGCGATCATCACAGATTCTCAGTCATAGGTCGTATGCGATGTGTAGTGTGTATTCTCAAATCATGTACTCAACCCCCCCCCCCCTAGGATTAAATCCTGAGTGCACTACTGACATAATGTATCTCATCTCGCAAATAATCTGCAAATATTAGGAGTGAGATTCCCATTCCAAGAGTTCATCAATAGAGAATTCTGTACAGTGTCCAGTAACTACAAGTTTGCAGATAACTGCCTTTTAAAGGTCACCAGTTTTCCAAGTTTCTGGAACTTTGGAGTTTTTGAATATGCTATTCCACCTCAACAAAGGTCGAAACTGGTCTGGGTAGTGGCCCTTCCCATAATGCTTAAAATGATAACCAATCGCTGTTCTGGCAGTAGATTGATTGATTGGACCTGTGGGCCTCATACCTTTGCCAGATCTGTAAAGAAATTGTTGGATTGAATGTGATTATAGAGCACTTGGCTCACCCATTTCTGGGCTATTGGTAGTAAATATATATATAAAAAAAGTTACCTTCAGTGTACTTTTTAACCTGAAATATTTACTTGTTGTACTACTGCTAGTTTGCTCTTCTGCTTCTCGCAGTGAATATTTAAAAAAAAAAAAAAACACTTACTACTTCTTAACTTTGGTTTTTGGGCATTGTGTTTTTCAGCGTCATGCTCACTACAGCCCACTAGTTGATGGATTAATTGGTTAGTTGGTATCTGCAGCATTTACAAAGAATTTTGCCCTTTTATGTAAGAAAGTTTTGATCTTAGGGTGGGATATGGCTTCTTGGGAAAGCTGTACATTTCTTATGAATGATAGTGTTGGATGCTATTCTTAAACATTTGTTTTGGTTCATACATCTGTTGTGTGACTAGGCAGGTGAGCTATGTGTCAGAACTGGCCTGTTCGTCAATGTAAGTTCCTTGCTTAGCTGGCTACATTGATTGAATAACAAGTATAGCTGTCCTGTTGCCCTATTTGCTTTTGAGCAGACATGAGTCATGAAGCAGAGTTCTTTATCTAGCTATATAAGTGTTTGGCCACTGGGTACCATGGAATGGGAGTTTCCAAAATGACCACTTCTTTCCCTGGGGGATACTAGTGAATAGCAGCAATTCTCTTATTGCACTGACATCAGTTTGACATTTTTTGAACCATTGTTCTAATTCTGATACTATGTTTTTCAGTTGCTAATCTAGGTTGGAAGAAATATACCATTATTTCAATATGTTCTGTGTATAGTGTCATTGTTGTGGCCACTATGTATGGAATGTCAACCACATAGGTAACAAGCAACAGACATGATAACAATGAAGGAAAACACCTGCTGTGATTTTGTATTCAGATAGTCTCCTTCTCTGCTGCTTCTTGGTGTTTGCAATTGCTGAGGTAGGATTTGATAAGTTTGACTAGTCCTAGTAGAATTTATCATCCAGGATTTTGAAATAGAAGCCCATTATGTCATGCTTTTGGCAGTATACAGGAATATTGCCCTATGTTCTGCTTCCAGTTGTACCCTAGACTAACTTTTTCCATGTGAGAACTTGTTTTGTGAAGTGGTTCTCCCAGAATCCAAATTGATCATTGCGATGAGATTTAATTCTTTAGAGAATTTCTGCAGTCTTGTTAGTATTAGCTTCTTATCTGATTTTCTTACGCAGGAGAGCAAGCCAATTGGGTGATAATTTGGGGCTAACTGTGCAGCTTTTCCTGGTTTTGAGATTAAGATTATGCCATCCACTTTCCATTTTGTTGGAAAGTAGTGATATCTTAATATTGCATTAATAATAATGTGTGCATTATGGCTTTATGCAGCACACATTTGATGATTTTTGTTAGAAATCCTATTCTTAAGTTTGGTAATTTGGATCATCACTAGAATAAATGTATTAGTCTTAAGGGAGATCATGTTGAAAAATAAAAATAATTTCGAAATTATAAATTCGGTTTTTTTCATTGTTAGGCCAAGAACTTTTCAGACCACCCTCATACAATTATATTGTAAGATAGACAAAGCTGTTTGCCTTTAAAGGAATTGTGTTACATCTCACGAAACAGGCAAGCCTGCTAGAAAAACATATGCTGTTGCAGTCATAGCACATAGTGCAGATAAGATTAACCATTCTATTATAATCAAGTTTCTAAGAACCCAAGTTACTTGGCCATAGCAGGCCATTGAACCTAACATGAAAAGGGAGGATGTGATGAATTTTATAGCTTACTACATTGAAATTTCCAAAATAGAAAAATTTTCTAAACTGATCTTATTTTTGGAAGCTTAGACATGCTGTTTTGCATTTTCAACAGTGAAGCATATTAGAAATAAATTTCAAAACCTGCAATAAGAACATGTATTGTTTGTTTGCATTTCTGTAACAAGCTATCAATTTTATTTTTAAAAACTTCTATAAAACAGGCTTTGAGTTTATATTAACTTCATTATTTTTGCTATTATTTATGACAGTCTTATTAAACATCTTTGCTGAAAGTTAGTTAATTACGGTTTACTCTTGCTATAGCAAACACCATTATAAAACAAACTACTACTAAAGTGCCAACAAAATCTCCATAGGCACAATGCCATTCTAAAGTGTTTTTATAGTAGATATTAAACTATCCACTATAATAAACTACTGGGGTTCCTATGAGTTTCAATATTGACAGTTGATTGTATTAAACTAATGACTTCTGAAATTTTCATTTCAGGTAATAATAGAAAAAATTAATGGAAAATTATTATTAATGCAGCATATTAGACATTTTATCAGTACAAACGCTTTTAGTTTTTATTAAAACTGTCTTATATGTATTTTGTTCATGACTGCTTTTATATATAGTTAATACTTTAATAGTTAAAAAATATTCCAAAATTGATTCTTAACCATTTAAAAAATATATTAGCCTTAATTAATTACTAGTTAAAATCATATTAGGGGATTGGAATAATAAGACAAATGTATTAATATTTTCAGAATATAAATAACTTAATATCTAAATTTGCAGCATACCTGTATCATGCACTTAAAAAAAAAAATAAAAAGATAGATGGCCCCAGAGATTAAAAAAAAAAAAGATTAAGCACTATTGATATAGTTATTAAAAATGGTAGATGGTTATTGAAGTACATTTGACTCTTATAGTTCACTATAAGGACCAAATGAATTATAGCTGATAGTTTGCTGAATGAAATTTTATTTAGAATAGCTTTGCACCTATGTGGTTTTAGTTGAGACTTTTCAGTAGCCAGTTATAGTGAGCAAGTTTGTTATAAGGGTGCTATAGTAAGAATTGACTGTAGTTATTTTTGCAGTATCTGCTAGATATTATTTTTGAATATTTTTTATACAAGCATCAGTTTATGACTCATCAAAATCATATAAGGCTTTTAGGAGGAATTTACTGGAAAGACAACTGAGATAATAGTATGAAGAATTATACTGTTCTTTTTAACATAATCTTCTTAATTTGGGGAAATATTTCAACATTTGCAATTCATGTTGGACTGTATTTTTACCATTATATAAATGGCTTAGCAGTGCTGTTTTCTGACAGTTGATTATTTCTTGATTATTTAAATACTATTTATTTAGTTTAAAATAAATTAAAGATGCCAAGAAATTATATTCTTGGTTTTATCAATGTGTAAGCAAACAAAGTTTGTGCGTCAAGTGACTTCACACACAAACTTTGCCTTAGTATCCCATAATGCAATGCACGTATCCTTACTGACATGTATAATGCTATGCATTATGGGGAGGGTCACTATCCAGACTGGTTTTAACCTTTATTGAGGTGAAAAAGTAAAGGATTGCTCATCATAGGCCTAGAGTAGTCAGTATAGGATTGCAAGAGAGCCTGATAGTATTAGGAGAAAGTAAAATATAGATAGATAGAATGAGAGATAAAGAAAAGGCCTCAGCTCTTTTATATCATCATATAGCCAAAAGCTATCAGTTTTCCTTTTTCACCAATCTCATATAGATGAACAACCAAAAGACTAATTGAAACTAAATGGCAAGGATGACTGATACCCATCTGAGTTAACTGCTTGGCCTTCTCTGCCTGGGATTTCTCTCCAGTCATCCCTGCAATTGACTATAAGACCACATTGAGTAAAGAAGATGGAACTATTTAAAAAAACCTCTCATAGCAAGAATAGACAGAATTTTATCTCCCACTGGTGAATATTGTATAATGTGCGTAGTCTATACCATCTAGTCATAAATTTGCTATTTCCTAGAACGCTTCTTTCTAAATACAAAAATCATCTGACTGAACAATAAAATTTCCACAGTACAATATTATAAAGCATTTGGATGTCATATTGCTTTTCAAATTTATCATCATCATCATCAAATTCCTGCCATGTACCCTCAAGGGGTGTACAGGATATGACAGTACTACATGAAAAAATTACATCATTACTAACTTCCTATCTACAATTTTCCTCCAAATCAGTCTGTTACTTGTCAAGACAACAACATTATCAGATCTTATATTTCTATCGTCTAAGGCACTTTGTACCGTATCAATCCACCTATATCTTGGTCTTCCTCTGGGTCGTTTTCCTGCCAACCTGGCAGAGAACACTTGTTTTGCTAATATTTCCTCTCCCATTCTATTTAAGTGACCAGGAATGTGTTAGCAGAGATTAGCTCTGCTAACACATTCCTGGATGCTGCCAATGTCAAGTCCTTTCCTAATATCCTCATTTTTAATACGATATTGCCATTGATGCCATCTGTTCACGCCTCTAATCTTTCTCAGGACGCTCATATCTGCAGTCTCTAGTCTTTGGTCAAGTGTTTTACTTCTGACCCAGCTCTCAGATCCATAAGTTAAAACTGGTTTGAACACTGTCTTGTATACAGCTAATTTAGTGTTCCGACTAATTTCTCTTATTCCATATGAATTTATTCAATTGACTTCCCACCATACCAGCTTTGCTGATTCTGTTGTTTATTTCTATATTTAATTTACCATCTTCAGTAAAAATCGTACCTAAGTAGCTGAAATGTTTTACTTGTTCCACAGGTTCTTCATTCACAACACAATTGACATTTTCAATGATTCTGCCTATTTTCATTGTCTTTGTCTTTTTATTGCTGACCTTCATACCATATCTATTACAACAGTTATTCAATTTAGTCAGAGAATCTTGCAGACTTGTAGTGGATTTATTTAGAAGTATAACATCATCCGCATAATGCAAAGAGCTGACATTAACATCTCCAATTTTGATATCAGGTTTAATACCACTTTCCTTCATAATGTGATCCATATAGATAATGAATAACAGAGGGGATAATGTACATCCTTGTCTCACACCAGATCTAACATTAAATCATCTTCCTGTACTTCCTTCAATTCTAACTGCTGACTTACAAATCAAATAAAGACTAAGTATTGCTTGATATAATGCCCCATTGACACCATATAACTGCAGCATATTGAATAGCTTCTGTCTTAGCACCTTGTCATATGCCTTTTCCAAATTGACAAAACTTAAATACAGATCTTTGTTATATTCCCATGCTTTCTCGACTATTTGTCGTAAAGTGAAGATCTGATCCTGACAGCCTCTATTTGGCCTGAATCCAGCTTGTTCTTCACCAAGCTTTTCTTCCACAATTCTTCTCAACCGTTTCTCAAGTATACTTGCATAGATCTTGCCAGGAACACTCAGTAGGGAAATACCTCTGTAATTCTCACATTCAAAATGTGAGAATTACAGAGTTTTATTTCCCTTTTTATATATGGGTATTATGAGAGCTCTACTCCAATCATCGGGAATTCGTCCCTCTGTCCAGGCTTTCTGAACTATGCAGTGCAGCCACTGTAAGACTTTTATACCACCATACTTCAGCATTTCTGGTCGAATATCATCTACTCCTGCTGCCTTTCCACATTTCAAGCCTTTGATGGCTTTTTCTACTTCAAGTATGGATATGTATTCCTGACTGCATGCCTGGTCAGTGTTTTTTACAAATGTGCTGTCATCACTGCTTGTTTCATTTAGCAGTTTTTCAAAGTAATTACTCCATACTTCAAGGATATCTTTTTCTCCCGTTTTCATGTCACCTTTATCATGTCTAACTCCTTTTACAGCGCTCTTTCCTGAATTCCTAAGCTTCTTCAACAACCTCCAGAATATTTTGCCACCTTCTTGATATTTATTTTCTATATTCTTGCTAAAGTCCTCCCATGACTTTTGTTTAGCTAGTTTTACACACTGTTTAGCTTTCTTACATTTGTCTCTGTATTCTGTAAGAGTAAAAGCTGACTTATTTGCCAGGAACTTTTGATATGCTTTCTTCTTTTCCTTCACTGCCTCTTTAACTTCCTGCGTCCACCAGGGAGTTCTGATTTTTTTATCCTTGCACACAACCTGCCTCTCTGGCAGAATCAATCAATGTTTTCTTCAAAGTTTGCCACTGAATCTCCAAGGTTTGATTCCTGTTCTCAAACTCTTTCATTTACTTTTCAATAATCTTTCTGTATTTTAGTCTACAGTTCACATCTGAGAGCTGCTCAACTTTTATTTGCTTTAAAACTTTCTTATATGTTATTCTTTTCAATATGAAATTCAATTTTATCCTGCCCACGACTAAATAGTGATCACTTCCAATTTCAAATCCTCTGTACACTCTGGTGTCCTGCACCAGGGAGAAAACATCACTATCAACAATAACATAGTCAATGAGACTTTTCTTATTCCTAGCCTCTTCTCTCCATGTGAATTTGTGCACATTTTTATGTTGGAACATGGTGTTAGTAATAACCAGTCCATGTCCTGAGCAGAAATCCAACAGATATTTGCCATTATTATTAGCTTTGCTCTTTTCTCCAAATTTTCCCAAAATATTTTTGTATGTCTCACAATCATTTCCTACTCTGCTATTTAGATCCCCAACAAGGACCAACTTTTCCTTTTTCATTATGTCAGTTGCTTTTTCTAAAGCGTCAAAAAATTCCTCCTTAGTAGAACCTTCTGTGGGACCATAGGCACAAATAAGTCTCATTGTCCAGTTCCCCATTCTCATATTTGCCCACATTACTCTACTTGAGACTGACTGCCATTCAAGAAGATTAGCCTCGTATTTTGTGTTGAATACTATGGCTACTCCTTCTTTTCCTTGATTGTCATTGCCTGAATATAACATTTTGTATTTATTGCTCAGAAAGATCTCACCAGTTTTGGTCTTTTTTGTTTCAGTCACCCCTGTTATGTCAATCTGGTACTTATCTAATTCCTCAGCTAGCTCCATTTCTTTGCCATTCAGGCTTCTTACATTGATAGTACCGATCTTTAACTCTGGTGATGTTGAGTTGGGGTTTGTTTTCAGATTTCTTTTTTTTTGTTTCAGAAGAAAGCATTTCAAATTTATGTGTTTTCAAATTCATGGCATCTTTAATTCATGTTTCTTTCTAACCTTCCATAAATGGTATTTTAATTCATTACTTATAAAAATCAAAATTCTCTTCCTATTGCTTACAGGTGATGGATATTGCAAAAAAAAATAATCTGTTCTGTTGTAAGTAATGAAATGCCCAATACATTACATAATCTGTTTCAAATACGCAGGGCAAGAGAGCAGCTATAGAATGCATGTTTTACTGTTTCCAATTGTTAACAGATGTCACAGATTGGATCTCCAATGTTGATATACCTCCATTTGATGGTGTTGACTGGAAGGCAGCCATGTGCAATTCTTCAAGCAAGATCCCTCCTGTTAGGGTATCCTTGGGAGTTCCACAAATTGTGAAACAAAGTATTGTTGTCAGTATCCAACTGTGGAATTTTACAGTGAAGATGATTAAAGATTTCTTTATTCCAATATCAACCACCTTTCCATAAATTTTTTTTATGGAAAGAATGTCAATGCCAGAGTGTTTTAGCAGTCTTAAAGTTAAGCACAAAGTGTTGTAGTGTTCAGGAACAATTTCAGCTTTTGGACCTTTATAATCATTAACTCCAAACAGGGGGAGATTAAAACCTAGATAGTACAGGAGAAGGTCAGTCTGCAATATTTTATGGATTTTTGACACTATTGCTTAAATAGCGAATTTTAAAACTCGAAGCCCAAATCCTCCATGCTTCTTTGATAGGTGAAGAAATTCCTTTTTTTTTAACTTCTTGGTATCAGCTGGACCAAAAAAAATTGCACAGGCTTACTATATAATTGTTTTTCTTCAGCTTTTGTGATGTCTATAATATTATGTACAACTGAGCAGGAAAGATTATGGTTTTGAGTACTATGGTTTTAGAAGAAAAGGAAAGTGGCCCTATTTTCCAGTTTTCTAACATTTCTAAGTTCTTGTATATAAGTGCTTGGACTGGTCATATTGGGTAAGTGGAGAATGGAATTCCAAGTATAATGAGGGGTTCTCTCTTAGTCCAAAAGGAATGCTCCAAGATCCCACTTTCCAAAAATTTTTAATTTTGTCTTGTCTGGATTAGTGGTTAATCCACTGATCTTGCTGAATTTTTCCAAAATACCAAAATATATATATATATATATGGAATCATTATCCTTCAAAGTGCTCACTACTTCATCAGCATATGCTAATGCCTTATTTTCCTTCATAGTTGAAGGAACTGTTATTCCTCGCAAAGCATGTGTATTGTTGACTTCCTGTAAGAACAGATCAAGAACCAACGCAAAGAACAGTGGACTAAGAGGGGCAACCTTGCTTTACTCCCTTTTGAATTTTGACTGGGTCTGACAGGAACCCATTAACTAGGAGGCTGGTAGTTGAATTGGCATAGGCTCCTTTGATAACAGATAGCAGCTTTTTTTACCTACACCAATTTGCTGGAGGATGTGCAATAGAAAGGGATGCCAGACATCAAATACGTGAGTAAAGTCTACTGATAGCACTACAGGGCTGTCTGCTAGGTGTTGCTGTGTTCTTATCTTAAAATTTCTTTCTTCTCCTTGTTTCTGTCTTTCCACTTCTATTTCTATGTTAGTGTTTTTATAATGATGTTGCTACATTCTATACCATTGCTTTGGTTTGTTACGAACCAGCTTCTCTCCTTAAACAAGTCTTTCAACTTTTTCCTTTTGAGGAAAGCCTGTTCCTTTCCCTATTCTATCATATTCTATCAAAGGGATGCCAGACATCAAATACGTGAGTAAAGTCTACTGATAGCACTACAGGGCTGTCTGCTAGGTGTTGCTGTGTTCTTATCTTAAAATTTCTTTCTTCTCCTTGTTTCTGTCTTTCCACTTCTATTTCTATGTTAGTGTTTTTCTAATGATGTTGCTACATTCTATACCATTGCTTTGGTTTGTTACGAACCAGCTTCCTTCCTTAAACAAGTCTTTCAACTTTTTCCTTTTGAGGAAAGCCTGTTCCTTTCCCTATTCTATCATATTCTATTGCGGTCTCATCATTGGGAGCCACACCCAGAAGTGATATCTAGGTTGAAGTAATGCAGAAGTTATCTTCCCATATACAAGTAGCCAAAAGGTGTCACACCTTATTACTAAAATACTCTGGATTAGAAATAGCCGTTGAAATTTTTTCACTTGGTTATACTATAAATTAAAAATGCCAAGAATTTATATTATTGGTTTCATCCTTTATCCAAGTGTAAGCAGACAAAGTTTGCACTTAAAGTCACTTCATGACTGTGCTACTTTTATTTATTTAGCTTTTCTAAATTTCATAAATATCAAACAGTTGAAATGAATTATTTAAAAATTCTTTCCTTAATGAATTGTTCTTTTCACAAATCGCTTTTTATTTATTTTTTTTTATTTTTTATTGCAGCTTGAACAAGCAGGAAAATTACTAAGGAAAGTTGCAGATAATGTAAGTGCTCCTCTGTCCTTCACAAAATAAGTTTAAAAATGTCTACACACTAATATTTAAAAAAAATTATATTAAACATATGCACAGAAGATTGTTAAACATATAGCACATCAGTGTGCCATGTACAGTTAAGGGGAAAGCAAAAAGAACCTTGTTGATGTGTTTCTTGAACAATTAAAGATTTAAAATTATCCTGAGAAGAAAGTGAAAAAGGCTGCTTCAAAAAATAGAGAAAAGAGTTGTTTCAGTTGGTGTGAAGCTGGGCAATAAATGGATGTTGACCAGCAACTGATTATATTTTTATTTAACATCACTTCTCTACTTTCTTTTATCAAAATGGAAGAATGATATTTTGTTAAAGGTAAGTAGAGGAGTGATGTTAAAAAATTCCATTATCCATGGAATTACTTGTAGAAGAAAGCAGAGTCAGACAACAGGATGTCTGTGGGAAAATGATTACAGTGAAATTCAGAGAAGAGTTATTAATTGATCAATTTCCCTCTTCTGGATAGCATCAGCATTCCTAGGGAATTCGTGATGCTATCCAGAAGAGGGAAATTTTTTTTGCTGCATTACCAAAATGTGTCAGTAGTATTCCAAATTGGACAAATTTGGGATATGTATTATTTCATTCATTTACAGATGAGTAGTGTCTTAAGCAAAAAATCACACCTTGTTTTCTGGAAGCTGAAGAATCTCTGACTAAGATCTGTTTGTGCTAGAAAGGCTAGAGATTAAGTCAGAAAGAGAAAACTGATTGTGTTTGGAAATTGAGTTTTTCAAAAGTAAGAAGAAGAAGTGAGGTGTGATCTTTCTTGTAAGAAATAATAAAGGACCATAGTATAACTAAGATGAAAAGCCAAATGGCTATTTTTTTCTGGCGAGGTTGATCAGTTAAGGGAATAAAAATCCCTTATTGTTTTTCAGCCAGTAAGCGAAACTAAGATCGAAAACTACGATCTGAACGTTTCATGCCGACGAACTGTCAGCGTATCCAAGCATAAGTGACCACTTGGTAGTGCCACACCACGGCAATTCGTTGCAAAGGTGGAGCAAGCTCCCTCACTGTTCTTGATATTTTCTCATAATGTAAAAACACACAGCTCTTAGGAGATGTAGTACTGTTTTACATTATGAGGAGAGGTCACTACCCAGACCGGTTTCAACCTTTTTTGAGGTCTCATCAGTGAGTAGCTAGACCTAGAATATCAGAGTTTAAGTGAAAAGAACTTACATACTTTTGCTATACGATTGCCAGAAAGGTGTGTCACTATATTATATTATATATTATAACATAGTATAACTAAGATGAAAAGCCAAACGGCTATTTTTTTCTGGCGAGGTTTTAACTGATCAACCTCACCAGAAAAAAATAGCCGTTTGGCTTTTCATCTTAGTTATACTATGTTATAATATATAATATAATATAGTGACACACCTTTCTGGCAATCGTATAGCAAAAGTATGTAAGTTCTTTTCACTTAAACTCTGATATTCTAGGTCTAGCTACTCACTGATGAGACCTCAAAAAAGGTTGAAACCGGTCTGGGTAGTGACCTCTCCTCATAATGTAAAACAGTACTACATCTCCTAAGAGCTGTGTGTTTTTACATTATGAGAAAATATCAAGAACAGTGAGGGAGCTTGCTCCACCTTTGCAACGAATTGCCATGGTGTGGCACTACCAAGTGGTCACTTACGCTTGGATATGCTGACAGTTCGTCGGCATGAAACGTTCAGATCGTAGTTTTCGATCTTAGTTTCGCTTACTGGCTGAAAAACAATAAGGGATTTTTATCCCCTTAACCGAATAAAGGACCATGTTGTATTAGTATTAAAGTTCACAAGGTTATCTTCCCATGGAGTCAAGTATTGGTTCTGGGAGATCTTAAAGTTTTGAATGACTATGTTCACTACAAGGTTGGTCAAGTGAAAATGAGGAATGGAGTTATGTCATCATCAAAACTGTAGTTATAGGATGAAAAGTGGGTGAAAGTATAGAGCCATGGGAAATCTCAATACAAAAATTTAGTTTTTCAAAAAGTAAGCTGGAGTTTATTTGCAAATACCAGAATTACTATGTACTCCTATTCCATAGAAGTACATAATAATTCTGGTATTTTATTGATCAAAATGTTAAGTTCAGATTTGGTCAAAACTGTATATTGTTTTGCATTTGTGTGGGTGTTCCTGCTTGGTTAAAAGTATAAAGGTTACTGTGAAATATTTGCAACTGAAATTTCAAGTGAAAAAAACAACTTTTATTGAATCTTATAATAGCAATATAGAATACTCTGCCATTTTGCAGTAGGAAAAAATAAACACTTTTGGAGTTGAAAAAACAAGAAAAAAAGAAATGTACTGGTATATATGTGTTATGCTTGTTTGAAAAAAAAAATGCAGTAAATTCGTTTGCACCTTGGATGTTAAAATATTCTAAATACATTTATTATTACAAATAAATAATAAAATTTTACTTACATTATTTATGGATATCATGATAAAAGCAAAGCTAAAGCTATCCTACAAAAAGTCAACGAACTATTATTTTTTAAATCAAACTTATGCATCCGACATACATTTTTTCCATGTTCAAGGAATTAGAGATTTATAACTTATTTACTTTAATATTACTGCTAATTTAGTTATGAAACATTATACAAAAATGCTACTTCGTGTTAAATGCAAAATTTCCTGTAATCACCTCAGTGTATATGTAAATGAAATATATCAAGCATCTTATATTTGTATCCATGTTTCAATAGAATTTCTATGGTATTGCAATTTTAATGGCCACTTTGCATCAATGGCAAAACTGACATATATATCCATCAAGGCTAGTTGGATCATTAAAGAATAGTAGATGAATAACGACTGACCAGTAATTACAGCTTACCATATTGATAGGTGAATTTTTTTTTAGGGTGGGGGGTATTAGCAAAGCAACTAAGACTGTGATGCCATTGTATTATGTTTATTAATTGTATGTATTCTTCTGACTGGATTGCCTGCTTGTAAAATGAAAAACCTAAGTTTCTGGTAGAGAAAAAATTCTGCCACGTCCTCATGAGACTAGCTATCTTACCATCAGCTGAAAAGTCAATATAAAGGTTTTTCATGTTATATTGGATTTGATCTGAATGAGGTTCTGATTAATATAAAGGACAGAAATCTTATAACTAATAAGTACATTATTCACTCTATGGTTGAATATGTGTCTGAGTAATATCTCAGCTATGTTTATGAATTTCTACTAATTTTTAATTGTAGTTCTACTTTGAAACTGGAATAAAAAGCTAACATTTTGTTTTTGAAAAATATATCTTGCATAAAATTGAATTACTAGTTATAGCATTATCAAGTATTTCAAGTAAAATTATCATTTTTAGCATTATCAAGTGCCATGTATTTCAGTCAACAGGACACCACTTCAGCAGTCAAGAGTTTCTACAGAGCACCTACACATTAGGTAGTTTTGTAATAAGGTCCTCGAAGATGGCCTTGCTACAAAACTGCTAAGTTCAGGACACTCATGTCATGTTTGTGTGTGCGCGTGCATATATACAGTGGCCATAAAGAGAAGGTGTTCATATCCCTGTAGCAAAAAATGCATTGGACGAAATTCAACGAAACTTGGTGTATGTATGCTCTGGAACATTAGGGGGAGAGGGTTATTTACAGAAGATATACAGGGGACATTTGTGCTATAACCTCATAGTTTGAAATTAATTAAACAGTAATGAATAGAAGAGACACAACAAATCAATTTTCATGTTCATATAACTTACAGATGTGGTTCAATATGTCCTCCTTTCTGATGACCCCACAACCAAATGTCACAGTGGTTGAGATCAGATTGAATGAGGTGGCCATTCTGTGAGAAATGCATGACTAATCGCTGTGTTCTGTGAAGTACTTTTGTAACATTTGCTGTATTGGCAATCCAATGTGAGGTGGTGCTCCATCCTGCATGAATAAAGTAGAGTCGAGGCATCTTCACTGCTGCAGTTGTAAAACAAAAAAATTTCACAATATCTCTTGATACCTAACAAGTACAAGTCATTCACTCTGTTGGGCAAAGTTCTTCGAAAAAGTACAGACCTGTAATAAATGATGCAGTGAAACAACACCACATTGTGACTTTCAGTGAGTGTAAAGGGGTCTGATGAGACACGAGGGTTATTCGCAGCCCAAATGCTCCAATTATGTAAGTTAACACTACCATTCAGATAAAAACGTATCCCATCACTTTACAAGATCTTTCATTGCCATGCATCATCCACCTCCATTTAAGCTGAGAAGCAAATTTGAGTGGGTGATCTTGTAGGAGAAAAACCTCAGCATTTGATGCAGGATTTTCGGCACAGTTGAGTATGGCATGTCCAGTTGCCTTGTTATTGCTCAAGCACTGCTGGATCCTCGTGCATTATTCATTCTGTGTTCTATATTCTACAGTGGCAGTTGCAACTTTTTCGACTTGCTGAGGAATAATCCATTTGTGCCTTCATCTGGCCTCACTATTTTCAAATTCTAAAATCATTTTTCTAAGATTTGTTATTGTTATTGGATCTTTTCTCATCATCATCATCATCATCAAATTCCTGCCATGTACCCTCAAGGGGTGTACAGGATATGACAGTACTACATGAAAAAATTATATCATTACTAACTTCCTATCTATAATTTTCCTCCAAATCAGTCTGTTACTTGTCAAGACTCCAACATTATCAGATCTTATATTTCTATCGTCTAAGGCACTTTGTACCGTATCAATCCACCTATATCTTGGTCTTCCTCTGGGTCGTTTTCCTGCCAACCTGGCAGAGAACACTTGTTTTGCTAATATTTCCTCTCCCATTCTATTTAAGTGACCAGGAATGTGTTAGCAGAGATTAGCTCTGCTAACACATTCCTGGATGCTGACAATGTCAAGTTCTTTCCTAATATCCTGATTTTTAATATGATATTGCCATTGATGCCATCTGTTCACGCCTCTAATCTTTCTCAGCACTCTCATATCTGCAGTCTTTGGTCAAGTGTTTTACTTCTGACCCAGCTCTCAGATCCATAAGTTAAAACTGGTTTGAACACTGTCTTGTATACAGCTAATTTAGTGTTCCGACTAATTTCTCTCTTATTCCTAACTGGTAATTAATTTACGGAATTAACTCTCTTATTCCATATGAATTTATTCAATTGACTTCCCATCATACCAGCTTTGCTGATTCTGTTGTCTATTTCTATATTTAATTTACCATCTTCAGTAAAAATCGTGCCTAAGTAGCTGAAATGTTTTACTTGTTCCACAGGTTCTCCATTCACAACACAGTTGACATTTTCAATGATTCTGCCTATTTTCATTGTCTTTGTCTTTTTATTGCTGACCTTCATACCATATCTATTACAGCAGCTATTCAATTTAGTCTGAGAATCTTGCAGACTTGTAGCGGATTTATTTAGAAGTATAACATCATCCGCATAAAGCAAAGAGCTGACATTAACATCTCCAAGAATCTTGCAGACTTGTAGCGGATTTATTTAGAAGTATAACATCATCCGCATAAAGCAAAGAGCTGACATTAACATCTCCAATTTTGATATCAGGTTTAATACCACTTTCCTTCATAATGTGATCCATATAGATAATGAATAACAGAGGGGATATTGTACATCCTTGTCTCACACCAGATTTAACATTAAACCATCTTCCTGTACTTCCTTCAATTCTAACTGCTGACTTACAACTCAAATAAAGACTAAGTATTGCTTGATATAATGCCCCATTGACACCATATAACTGCAGCGTATTGAATAGCTTCTTTCTTGGCACCTTGTCATATGCCTTTTCCAAATCGACAAAACTTAAATACAGATCTTTATTATATTCCCATGCTTTCTTGACTATTTGTCGTAAAGTGAAGATCTGATCCTGACAGCCTCTATTTGGCCTGAATCCAGCTTGTTCTTCACCAAGCTTTTCTTCCACAATTCTTCTCAACCTTTTCTCAAGTATACTTGCATAGATCTTGCCAGGAACACTCAGTAGGGAAATACCTCTGTAATTCTCACATTCAGTTTTATTTCCCTTTTTATATATGGGTACTATGAGAGCTCTACTCCAATCATCGGGAATTCGTCCCTCTGTCCAGGCTTTCTGAACTATGCAGTGCAGCCACTGTAATACTCTTATACCACCATACTTCAGCATTTCTGGTCGAATATCATCTACTCCTGCTGCCGTTCCACATTTTAAGCCTTTGATGGCTTTTTCTACTTCAAGTATGGATATGTATTCCTGACTGCATGACTGGTCAGTGTTTTTTATCATTGTGCTGTCATCACTGCTTGTTTCATTTAGCAGTTTTTCAAAGTAATTACTCCATACTTCAAGGATATCTTTTTCTCCTGTTTTCATGTCACCTTTATCATCTCTAATTCCTTTTACAGCACTCTTTCCTCCATTCCTAAGCTTCTTCAACAACCTCCAGAATATTTTGCCACCTTCTTGATATTTATTTTTCTATATTCTTGCCAAAGTCCTCCCATGACTTTTGTTTAGCTAGTTTTACACACTGTTTAGTTTTCTTACATTTGTCTCTGTATTCTGTAAGAGTAAAAGCTGACTTATTTGCCAGGAACTTTTGATATGCTTTCTTCTTTTCCTTCACTGCCTCTTTAACTTCCTGCGTCCACCAGGGAGTTCTGATTTTTTTATCCTTTCACACAACCTCACCACATGCCTCTCTGGCAGAATCAATCAATGTTTTCTTCAGAGTCAGCCACTGAATCTCCAAGGTTTGATTCCTGTTCTAAAACTCTTTCATTTTCTTTTCAATAATCTTTCTGTATTTTAGTCTACAGTTCACATCTGAGAGCTGCTCAACTTTTATGCAATTTTATTTCTCTTATCCTTCAAATACTGGAATTCTTGAAGCACGGCATTATTGATAGTAAAGCTTGACTAGCAATGCACATTCCAGTAAGGTGAGATCCACATCACTTCAGTCTTATCAGAATTATGCAAATCCATTTTGGTCTTCCTTATATCCACCAACTCATCAGTAGAAAGTGGGTTTATGCAAATATCATGCCAATTGTCTGCTAGTTGCAGAATTTTGTACTTTTTTTTTTTTTTCTGTAAATCAAAACCCCATGTTTCAGAGGATACTTACGCCAAGTTTAGTTGAATTTCATTCAATACATTTTTTGTTACAGGGTTCTGAACACTTCCTCTTTAATTATGGCCACCCTGTATATAGTGAGAGAGAGAGAACCAATAGTCTCTCAAGTCTTTCTCGTTGAATGTCCACTATAGACATTCAAACATTTAAAATTTCAATTTAGAAAAATTCTAAGTTTAGTCTGACTATTCATTTTGGACTAACTCGTCTGTTGCCAGATTGTTATGCTATTTTTTTAAAATAGAATTAAGATATTCTGATCATTGGGTAAATATGCATAAACAAATTTGAAATTATTATTATTATTATTATGTGACACCTCCAGGGAATTCAAAGACTCATCGAGGGAGGGCACCTACTCTATAACTATCTGTTTCCACCACTCAATCCACCAACTACAACGAGCTCACCAACGCCATCTACCGCACCCCATCACCACTGGTATTTTCACGGACAATCACAAACATCCATGTCCACAGCAGGATTCGAACCCACAGGCATTTGGCTGGAGAGCAGATATGCTAACCACTCGGCCAACCAGGCTGGTAAAAAATGTTCAAGTATAATAAAAAAAACTATATTATATGACTAAATGAATGCGCCACTAAGTGCATGAAGTGATACACTGACTGAGCCATGATGAGCACATATGACGTGTGTTTGCATACCTTAGTCATGACTCAGGTGATGTTGTGTAATTGGGGCATTGATAGTCACCAAGACAGAGTGTTTCATGCAAGTGTTACACCTGATATCTTAGGAATATAGTATTCTCAGCCATCATGGTGTAACATGAAGAATAAATATCATAAATTAAAACCCCTGCAAAAAAAAAATGAATTATTTAATGGAAAATTTCTTGCATCCAGTAATATGTATAAAACGTAAGGGTTGTTGTTAAAGTAGCTGATAAAGGAAGGAATGTATTAATATTGTAATATGACTTAAAATAAGGAATTCTAACTAAATAAGTTGCTAACAAAAGAAAGTATAGATTAATATTGTAATACGATTAAAAATGAGAGAGTTAAGTAAATAAGTAGAAAGGGGTGAATCATAAAATACGTTATGTGAGAGATTAAGTTATTAAGTAGAATTCATAGAAAAAGTTTGAAAGGGGATTAAGTCAGGCTAGCACAAGAAAAGCAAAGCTATCGCTTAGGGCCGATCCCTGGATTGAAACATTGAGAACGGGCTTGCCGATCAAATGACGTTTGGCGAGAAAACGCCACCTTAATTGGTTGATGATTAAAAAACAAGTAGAAGGAGGAGAAAGGAAGTAAGAAAAGGTGCCGTTAGGGAAGCAGCTATAAAAGGGTTGGTAACCCCCTGGAGGAGACTCTTTTTGGATATTCGCTTTTGGCCTTGGAGTTTGGTTTTGGTTCCGGTGGAGTTCACGGGGTTTTCCTGAGTGGCGACAGGGGTGATATCTCCTCGTCACAACACGGAAACGAAAGTGAGCGGGATTTTGATTCCCGTTTTCCCGAGTAGGAAGCAAAGGAAAAATTGCCATAGAGTCCTAGAAAAGGAGGGATCTTCTTCGTTTCGACGCTAGTGATACTACGCAAAGCAGAAAACTGTAAAGAGATCGATGTCCTCGTTGCTGATAGTAGATCAAATATATGTGTGTTAAAGTATTCCAGAGTTACGAGAAGTTATACCTGAGGTTCATTTGGAAAAGAATAAAAGCCCATACGAAGAGCTCAAGAAAGGTACTGTAAATCATAACCTATGTTAGCTAGAAATTTGTCTGTAAAAAGTATCGTGATTCCAATACAGAACTGTTGAAGTTATACTAGGACTTTAGTATATGATAGAATGTGTTATGTGTAGATTGACTAGTGTTAAAGATTTGTGAATGATTAAGAGTCCTAAGGTATTTTTGCATGTCTATTATATTGCACAAGATATTTAAATGACATAATTGTGTGTTTGTGCAAATAACGGTATAACGGAATAGTGTGAATTAAGTAATTACGTATCCTAAGAATTGAATGCCTAATGTAATGTATAAAATAATTGAAATGTCACAAGTATGTGTTAGCAGTGAATGATTTGTTAATCTACTTCAGTATGAATAATCAGGTAGTGTGAATTGATCTAATTTGTTCACATCAGGTGCATTTATGAATTAATGTGTATGGCGGCATAATCACAAATAGCCATATTGCTTGTAATGATTTAATGTTAGTCTATAAGTATTTTAGTTTAGTATTTGAATTGTACCATGTTTAGAAACTTAATAAACCTTTTGTTCAATGATGAAAGAGTTGTCTGATGTTGCTAATCCAATGCACCGCTTAAAAATCATCGTACCTAATCACGCGGGAAATTTAATGTTGAGGAAAGAGATTAAGAGTCACGACTGCAATAATATTTAAATACTAAGAGATATATTCGAGATTGACTTTCTCCCTATTTATGACAACATAAATGGTGCAGTTGATAACCACTTGAAAATATTGTACGTAGTCACGCGGAAAATTTAAGTTGAGAATTGAGTTAAGTGTCACGACTGCAATAGTTACACTTTAAGATATATTTGAGTTCTTTCTCCTTGTTTATGTATGTAATATCCTAAACTAAATATCCTAAAAGGCGCAGTATTAATACAAATATTAGGGGTACTATGGGGAGCAATAACTTAGATATTGGTATAAGTTTTGGTAAAATCTTGGGCATAGAAGTTAGAAGAATATAGATAAAAGGAATTTGTAAGATTAGAGTAGAAATCGTAAATTGGGACACAACACAAGGCAGTTAGCATTGGTACACTTCATTTTCAATACTCAGAGCCACAGAGAATAAAACTGTGGGAAACTTACAAGAAGTGAATAATGCCACAGAGGCTAGAGCCAAGCATTCATAGAATAAACTGACAACCAAGGCATTAGGTTGTTGATCATTGAGGACAGTCAAGAATTGTAATGGTGCTGAGGATGAATGGTTTGGGCTTGATATAGAGACATTCTTTGGAGGTGTAGCTTCCTGTTATAATGATAGGAGCATGCTAAGTACCGACAACAGAACCAGTCTGCAATTCCTGAAATATCAAGAAACAGACAGTTCCTTGATATTTCAGAAAACTCCACAAAGCAACTGTCTGTTTTTTATATAATTCCCACTCAAGAATGGCTGTAGACCTATGGGCTATGGATATTTTTTCTACTTTTATTATTTTTATATTTTTTATTTATTTTATTTTTTATATAATTTGGAGGCTCCCTGCTCAAGAGAAGAAATAATGAACTTTTTAAGCCACTTCAGCCTACTGATAATCAGTTGGATGGTCTCACACTGGGCAATGAAATTGATCTTCTTCTTCTTCTTCTTCCTTTTTATTGTGCTTTTATCCTGCTTGGATGCAAGGTCCACTATGATTATGCGACTGGGAGAAACCCCCAACCAGCTTGTCGCAGAGTCTGGCATTGTAGAAGGGGGGGGGAACAATTGTTATGATTGTAGATGTGTGTTTATGGGGCTGGCTTGTCTGTTCTGGGGATGAAAAACCTGAGCTTCCAGGTAAAAAAATCCCCTGCCTCTGTGTGAGACCAGCTAACTCACCTTTAGTTGAAAGAAACCAGATAAAGGTTCCTGAGGTCTTTCCTATCAAAGGGCTTCGTCTATACTGACTGAGCAGTAGAGGCTCAAAATTAATGCCAGCAGCACCCAGGATTCCCAGGTACTAACTGAGCTCAGGTTTGCTTAACTTCAGATATCAGATGAGAACTGGTGCTTTCAAACTGATCTGGTCGCTGACCACAGTGCAGTGGAATTCATCTTCCCTTACCCCCCCCCCCCCAAAAAAGAATTCTGTCTATCTTTTCCTAGATTCTACTCTGTTATATACTATTCTTTTATATCTGCCCATCAACTGCCCTGTTACATATTCATATCTAGCTGCATATTCATCCCTGTTTACTCTGATTTATGTAATATAGTTCTATAGTATCCTATCAGATGCCTTTGCTCTCTCTCTCTCGAAGTATCCTATAAATAAAAATAAATGCAATGGAACACCTTTACTTTTTTTAATATTCATTCCGTACAGAAGAGGTTGATGAACCTGTAAGTGTATTAGTACCCGTGTGGGATTGAGAAAGAAGTATATTGGCTTTTTTTTTTTTTTTTTTTTTTATATAGGAGTTCCATTTGTTTAGGAAGGCTGTTCCAGAGGACAGAAGTACACCCTCTATCTAAAAAGAAACTGAACTTTTGATAGAAAATAAAACACAGGCCAATTATAATTATTCAAATCATTTATTTCAATCTATATACTCCCTCTCAGCTTCGATACAGCATTTGGCACGGTCAATTAATTCGTTAAATGAGTTTTTTATATCGGTTTTTGGGATACTGTTGAGGATCGTGGTTACTGCCGCTTGAACGTTTTCAGTGGTGTCATATCACTTTCCTTTCATCGGCAAATCAAGTTGGGGGAAGAGAAAGAAGTCACAGGGTGCTAAATCAGGTGAATACGGTGAGTGATCCAACACACAAACTTGGTTTTTGCTCAAAAACTGTCTCACAATGTTCGAACGATGAGATGGTGCATTATCATGCAAAATTGCCCCGCTGCCTGCATCACGACATTCATGCCAAATGCGACGAATTCTCACTATCAGTCACTTCAAAACTTCAAGATAAAATTCACCATTGACCGTTTGGCTAGGCAGAACGGATTCTTTGTGGATAATGCCCTTGGAATCGTAGAAACAAAATAGCATTTTCTTTACTTTTGACTTCTCCAAGCGACTTTTTTTTGGATGCCCCTCTTCTGGTGGTCTCCACTCAGCACTCTGGCGCATTGCATTGTTTCAGGCTCATACTCAAAACACCATGTTTCGTCACCAGTAACAATCGTTTCAAGGAAGTTTGAGTCCTTACGAGCGGTTTTAATGAAGTGTTTGCAGTGTTCAGTTCGATACATTTTTTGGTCGTCAGTCAATTTGTGGGGAACCAATCACGAATTCAATTTACGAAGGCCCAAACTCTCAGTCAAAATGTTGTGCACAATTGATTTTGGAATCCCCAATTCATCTTCAATCAATCTCATGGATGATTTCGGGTTTTCTTTGATGAAATAATGCACTTTTTGGATGTTAACTTCGCTCAGTCCAGTTTTTGGATGGCCCAGCTTTTCATCATTCTGAAGTGTCTCACGACCACTTTGAAATCACTTAAACCACTCGTAAACTTGAGTACAGGATAAGTATTCATCACTGTATGCTTTTTGAAGCATTTGACGTGTTTCAGTAAAACTTTTACCAAGTTTAACACAAAAGTCAATCATCGCAACTCTGTTTGAAACTCATTTCTCGACCACTCGTCAAAACACACTGTCGCTCTTGGCAGTATAACTCGGCTTCTAATGAAACAAATGTTATAAACAGTTGACACAAGGAAGGTTGTCACTTTCGACAACAAAAAAAGATACAATAGGTGGTGCCACTAGTTTCTTTTTTTTCTAGTCTATTTTCGAAAAGTTCAGTTTCATTTTGGACAGAGGATGTAAATAGCATAAAAGATGAAGAAAAGAAGTTGCACTTTACAGGCCCAACAGAAAGTGGAGAATGATGGTTGCCACTTTGGGATTTATGTAGAGTTAATAGCTGTGTGAACAAAAAGGGCATCTTGAGCTGAAATGAATGTCTAGTTTTTTTAAGATGCTGAGGAAGCTATTGATCTGATCTGTTTATGTCAGCCTCTGGTGGCATAAACACATCTGATCTAGTTTGGTGATTTTTGTATTTAAGAGTATGTGATCTGAGCTTCCTTTTGCGAGAAAAAACGTTAGACTGTTCTTTGATAACATTGAAGCTGTCCAGAATTGTCCTTGTCCCATTGAAGGATGATAAGGGAGATCACTGTTTAAGCACTGGTTGAAGATGGTCTTGGAGGTTATGATGTCTGAGCACTGCATGGTTTGTCATATGAGTAGAGTAATATCAGTAAAGCTGTGATAGAATTAGTAGTGATTGAGAGTAGGTCATTTATGTATAGGAGAAAGAGAGTAGGTGATAGAACAGAGCCCTAAGAAACTCCTGCATTGGTGATGAGACTTGAAGAGAGGAAACTATCCAACATGACATGCAGTGAACAACCAGAGAAAACAGGCAACCCAATGACAGGTAGACAATTTGGTCTACCTGTCATTGGGTTGACCAAAAGATGGCAATTTGATTAGCAGACTTTGATGCCAGATGTGATCCGAAGGAAAATTTGTGAAGGTGCCATCACAAACATGTAACTAGTATTCTATGGATGTCAGATTTTTGATTTGTGTAGAGTTAGTAGCTGTGCAGAAGAAAAAGAGCATCTTGTGTTGAGCACATTTCTCTGAACCTTTCCATGTCACTTGTTCAGTGGTGGATGATGTAGGCCAAGAGGTCAAGAGTAGATCTTGAATGGACAGAATCTGTACTGGTGGTCACTAATTAATTGGTGGACCCCTAGTTAGTAGAAAAGCTGACTATTAATGACTTTCTCCATTATTTTGGAAAGAATTGAGGCAATGGTAATTGGTTGGTAGCTTGACATTGGGATAGTATCCTTTTTGTAATAGGCTCGATATACGATTGCTTCCGTCTGTTGGGATAAGTTCCAGCTAAGTATAGAAGATTGCAGAGATCTAAAGACAGTCAAGCCTGTTGGTTGGAGAGTAGATATGCTAACTACTCAGGCCAGTGGCCTTCCATTGAACTTCTTTATATATTTAATTGATAGTTATATTGACGCTATTTGTGAATAATTAAAATGACATTAATAACAGCATTTTGTTTGAATAAGTAAATATACTCTGAGCGTAAATAAGGATTAATTTAATTAAGAACTATGATACTGTGATACTAGAGAATATGATACTGTGAAGTGATGAAATGTGATTACAATAATAAATTTTAGGTTTTAGGTGCTGAAGCTAAAGAGATCCACAGACTCAAAGGCCATAAACTCTCTATTACATGTATGGTATTATCATCAGATGACAAATATCTTTTTAGTGGTTCCAAGGATTGTTCCATTATTAAATGTAAGTACCTTCTTATTTTATTCTTCCTTAATATTTTATTTCTGAATATGTTCTCATGTATTTGTTGGTCTTGAATTAAATTCCAAGATTTCAGTTTGTGTCTTTCTTCATTTGTTGGTATGCCATTTAAGTGCCTAGGTAATAACACCTTGAGCTAGAGAAACATTATATTGGAGATATTTAATTTTAGTAATTAAAATATTGTAATCCCTGCATAGTATAGTGGGAGGTGATTTTCCGTATAGAAGACTATTGCAAAGAGGTTAAGCCTTATCTTTTCGTGATGCATAGCACATCTTCATCACCATCAATTTCCTGATATGTACCCTCAATGGATATACATGCTACTATGACAGGGCTACATGATTAAGTTTACATTATTATTTATCTCCTATAAATAGTTTTCTTCCAAATTAGTCTATTACTTTTCAGCATGCCAATATTGTTGTAGCTAACATTTAAATCTTCCAAGGCACTTCTGAATCAGTCCATGAAATGGTCTTCCTCTGGGTCTTTTTTCCTGCCATCTTGGCATCAAACACCTGTTTTGCTAACCTTTGTTCTCTCATTCTGTTTAAGTGACTGCACCTTAGATTTCCCCGTCGATGCAGTCTTCAATGCTAACAATAAAAAGAAAAAAATTATAATTATCTAGTTATCTGATAATTATCTTTTAAAAAGGTTTTGGAACTTGATTTTTTTCCCCACAGCAACCAGTAAAAAAATGTTTTTATTATAAGATCACCTTTCTATGCTTGCATAACACTAAATAATAATGTGACATTTCCATAATGTAATGCTTTTTTTTTTTGTGACGAAAATTTCTGGATGATGTCAACAAGATTCAGTAGGCAGGTGAACAAAACAGCTGAAGAAAGAATTTTAATGCCTCATAGTCTAAAGAGAAATAGATGATGCTTTTAGCATGTTAATTAGAGCTTTATGAGGAGGAGAAAGAAGCCACTGTTCAGTTATCTGTTGATAATTTTAACTTATTGAAGTTCGAAAACTGCAGAATTAACCTTTATTTTTTGTTCTATTTTCTCATATTATATATGCTTTATTATATTTATATTACTTTGCATTAATAATTACCTATATTGAAATGTAATTTGTGTGTGCATCCTATAAACAAAACTAACAGAAATAACCTTTAGAATATGTTAATGCACTGCCACCTACAGTACATTTTCTATAAAAACATAAGCAATAGAATGTGATTAACGAGTGAGGGAGGTAAACTGACTTAGGTCAAGTTTGCAGAACATAACTCTTATGTAAGTCTGGAACTGTATATTGTATATGGGTTTTTAGTTATGATGAAAAATAAGTTTGAACTATTTTCTTAGTTTTTATTGATCCACAGTAGTGAGAAAAGAGAGAAAGAGAGAGAGGCTGAACTTTAAGATTAATTGAATTTGTTAGATTTAGCCCTTATTCAGTCTACTTGTGAAAAAACAGTGACGGGACTACTATTTAGGAAATGTTTATGCTTGTGCATATTTTGGTTTAGATAACTTATTAAATAGAATGCTTTAAAATTTTGTAAATTTCAGAAATTTTAAATTTTGTAAATTTTTGCCATGCCTGTACTCACCAATGTGAGCCCCTTTCTCAGGGGCTCACATTGGTGAGTACGGGCATGGCAAACCCGAGATACCCAAGCTAGACCTGATCTTACTTCGTACAATATACACTTGGTATATCATATCTGGAGACTGATCTTCTACTCTTCTTCTCTCTACTCTCTCTTACTTCTTACTCCCCCCCCCCAGTGCTATTAGAGCAATGCGAGGGGGGTGACTCTTTCCTTACAAACTGTAGTTTCCACTATCTACTAAAAAGGCAAGCCCAGTTGTCTTAAGGGGGCAGCCTAGGGTATCTATTGTCATGCTGGTCACTTGACATAGGGAAATGCATATTACTTTCAACAAAATCCAAACTGGACAGAAAACATGGGAAATGATTGCAAACTGGAAAAGGTTAAGAAACTTTGGAAAAAGGAAAATGTGGTGAAATATGCTACATGGAACATTAGAAGCATAGCACATAAAGAAGAAGAATTAGATAAAATTTTAAATGACAAAAATATAGAAATTGCAGTTCTTACAGGAGCAAAAGAAGCAGCTAACTACAATATCATATACAGTGGAGTGGATAAACAAATACATGCAAAAGCTGGTGTAATGATTTGGATCCATAAATCAATCATTACATTTTCTATAAAAACATAAGCAATAGAATGTGATTAACGAGTGAGGGAGGTAAACTGACTTAGGTCAAGTTTGCAGAACATAACTCTTATGTAAGTCTGGAACTGTATATTGTATATGGGTTTTTAGTTATGATGAAAAATAAGTTTGAACTATTTTCTTAGTTTTTATTGATCCACAGTAGTGAGAAAAGAGAGAAAGAGAGAGAGGCTGAACTTTAAGATTAATTGAATTTGTTAGATTTAGCCCTTATTCAGTCTACTTGTGAAAAAACAGTGACGGGACTACTATTTAGGAAATGTTTATGCTTGTGCATATTTTGGTTTAGATAACTTATTAAATAGAATGCTTTAAAATTTTGTAAATTTCAGAAATTTTAAATTTTGTAAATTTTTGCCATGCCTGTACTCACCAATGTGAGCCCCTTTCTCAGGGGCTCACATTGGTGAGTACGGGCATGGCAAACCCGAGATACCCAAGCTAGACCTGATCTTACTTCGTACAATATACACTTGGTATATCATATCTGGAGACTGATCTTCTACTCTTCTTCTCTCTACTCTCTCTTACTTCTTACTCCCCCCCCCCAGTGCTATTAGAGCAATGCGAGGGGGGTGACTCTTTCCTTACAAACTGTAGTTTCCACTATCTACTAAAAAGGCAAGCCCAGTTGTCTTAAGGGGGCAGCCTAGGGTATCTATTGTCATGCTGGTCACTTGACATAGGGAAATGCATATTACTTTCAACAAAATCCAAACTGGACAGAAAACATGGGAAATGATTGCAAACTGGAAAAGGTTAAGAAACTTTGGAAAAAGGAAAATGTGGTGAAATATGCTACATGGAACATTAGAAGCATAGCACATAAAGAAGAAGAATTAGATAAAATTTTAAATGACAAAAATATAGAAATTGCAGTTCTTACAGGAGCAAAAGAAGCAGCTAACTACAATATCATATACAGTGGAGTGGATAAACAAATACATGCAAAAGCTGGTGTAATGATTTGGATCCATAAATCAATCATTACATTTTCTATAAAAACATAAGCAATAGAATGTGATTAACGAGTGAGGGAGGTAAACTGACTTAGGTCAAGTTTGCAGAACATAACTCTTATGTAAGTCTGGAACTGTATATTGTATATGGGTTTTTAGTTATGATGAAAAATAAGTTTGAACTATTTTCTTAGTTTTTATTGATCCACAGTAGTGAGAAAAGAGAGAAAGAGAGAGAGGCTGAACTTTAAGATTAATTGAATTTGTTAGATTTAGCCCTTATTCAGTCTACTTGTGAAAAAACAGTGACGGGACTACTATTTAGGAAATGTTTATGCTTGTGCATATTTTGGTTTAGATAACTTATTAAATAGAATGCTTTAAAATTTTGTAAATTTCAGAAATTTTAAATTTTGTAAATTTTTGCCATGCCTGTACTCACCAATGTGAGCCCCTTTCTCAGGGGCTCACATTGGTGAGTACGGGCATGGCAAACCCGAGATACCCAAGCTAGACCTGATCTTACTTCGTACAATATGCACTTGGTATATCATATCTGGAGACTGATCTTCTACTCTTCTTCTCTCTACTCTCTCTTACTTCTTACTTCCCCCCCCCCCCCCAGTGCTATTAGAGCAATGCGAGGGGGGTGACTCTTTCCTTACAAACTGTAGTTTCCACTATCTACTAAAAAGGCAAGCCCAGTTGTCTTAAGGGGGCAGCCTAGGGTATCTATTGTCATGCTGGTCACTTGACATAGGGAAATGCATATTACTTTCAACAAAATCCAAACTGGACAGAAAACATGGGAAATGATTGCAAACTGGAAAAGGTTAAGAAACTTTGGAAAAAGGAAAATGTGGTGAAATATGCTACATGGAACATTAGAAGCATACCACATAAAGAAGAAGAATTAGATAAAATTTTAAATGACAAAAATATAGAAATTGCAGTTCTTACAGGAGCAAAAGAAGCAGCTAACTACAATATCATATACAGTGGAGTGGATAAACAAATACATGCAAAAGCTGGTGTAATGATTTGGATCCATAAATCAATTAAAGCAAAAATAACTCATTATACATACTGGAATGAAAGAATATTAGAAGTGCGATTAAAATTAAATAAAGAAAATTTAACAGTTGTTGGAGTGTATGTCCCTGAAGAAGGAAAAGAAGAATAAAATGATTACTTTTACAAAGAGTTTTGAAAAATTAAATAAAACAGACATATAATTATAGCTGGAGATCTTAATTCCAGAATAGGAATGAAAAAAATTAACAATATTCAAAAATTTGGAGAACCAACAGTAAACAAAAATGGAAAGCGACTCATTGATTATACAATATATAATAATTTAAAAATAATGAATATATTTTCTTCTTCTTCTTCTTCGTCTATGATCTCTTATGCTTTTAAGCATCGAAATTTCCATGCCGTCCTGTCCAAGGTTTGACAGGACGGCATGGAAATGTTTGACAGGACTTTTGCTTCTTTCCAGTTAATTCCCTTCTTTCCAATTTTTCTTTAATTTCCTTTTGCCAACCTTTCCTGGGTCTGCCCATGTTTCTTTTTCCTATTTTCTGGCTTTCATATACAGTTTTTGCTATTCTTCCTTCTTCCATTCGATTGAGATGTCCAAACCATCTCATTTGAGCTTGTGTTATGAATTGATTCAGAGGTGCAACTTGAAGGCTGTCTCTTATGGTTTGATTTCTTATTCGGTCTAGTCTTGTTTTTTGTGCCACTTTCCTGAGATATTTCATTTCAATTGTTTATAGTTATTTGTGTTTCCTGTTGTTAAACACCAAGACTCACAACTGTATGTTAATGTTGGTAGAAACACTGAATGGTACACTGCCATTTTGGGTGACTTCTTTCTTATCTAGGAGTGGGCCTTTCATTGCATAGAATAGATTTGTTCCCCCTCTTATCCTGTTGTTAATTTCCGTGTCTAGTCTACCATCTTCTTGTATATATGATCCCAAGTATTTAAAGGAGTGGACTTGTTCCAGTTGGTGATTCTCTATTTTTATTGTGTGTTTTTGTTGGTTTCTAGATATGATCATTGTTTTAGTTTTATTTATATTTATGGTCATATTCCTTTTCTTTGTTTCTTCATACCAAATGTTGATATTGTACTGCAGATCTTCAGCTGTATTTGCTAGAATCACTACATCATCTGCAAAAGCCATATGTGAAATCCTGGTTTCTTTCAGTTTCCTGTATCCTAAGTGGAATTTTTTTGTTTTTGTTTGGCATGCCTTTAAAATTTCATCCATTACTACGATGAAGAGAAGAGGGCTGAGGATACAGCCTTGCCTCACTCCTACATTTGTTTCAAATTCTTTTGATCTATTATTACAGGTTCTTACATAATTTCTATTACTTTTGTAGAGGCTTTGTATGGCTGCTATTAAGTTATATTGTATCTTGTTTTTCTTTAATGTTTGCCATATTAAGTGTCTGGGAACTCGGTCAAAAGTCTTTTCAAAATCTATAAAACATGAATGTAGTTCTTTTCCATATTCCAATGTTTTCTCTGATATTTGTCTAAGACTGAAGATAAGATCCTGTGTGCTTCTATTTTTTCGAAAGCCATATTGCATTTCATCCAGTGTGTCCTCTATTTGATTCCTCAGCCTCGCTTCTAAAATGCGGGTATATAATTTTCCTGGAACGCTTAAAAGCGAAATTCCTCTATGGTTTTCACATTTTAAATTTAGTTTAATCCTTTATCCAAGTGTGAGCAAACAATGTTTGTGCCTGAAAGTATCTTCAGGACTGGGGTAAGGTGGTACAACACCAGGGCACTCCTTGCAAAGGTGGAGCAAGATACCAACACTCCTATCTCAGTATCTCCCATAATGCAAAACACATCTCCTTGCAGATATGTCTAATGTTATGCATTAAGGGAAGGGCCACAACCCAGACTAGTTTCGACCTTTATTGAGGTCTCTTCAGTGGGAGCCAGGCCCAAGTGAAGATACCAGGCAGAAGCATTAGCAGGTCATCTCTACCTATAGGAGTTGCCAAATGGTGTGCCACCCTTTTTTAATAAATTACTCTGGATTTAGAGAAAGATGTTGAAAGTTTATTTTTCACTTGGTTAGAGCATAATAAATTTAGTTTAATCCTTTATCCAAGTGTGAGCAAACAAAGTTTGCACCTGAAAGTATCTTCAGGACTGGGGTAAGGTGGTACAACACCAGGCATTCCTTGCAAAGGTGGAGCAAGCTACCAGCATTACGGGAGATACTGAGATAGGAGTGTTACTCTAACCAAGTGAAAAATAAACTTTCAACAGGTTTTCACATTTGTGGTTGTCTCCTTTCTTAAATATAGGGATTATTATAGCTACTTCCCAGTCTTTGGGAATAATTTTCTTTTTCCATACAACATTGAATAGGTGTAAAAGAAATTTTATGGCTTTTGTTCCTAAATTCTTTACCATTTCTGGTGTTATTTGGTCATGGCCTGCTGATTTGCCCAGTTTTATTTTATTTATTGCTGCTAACAGTTCATTTGCATGAATTTCTTCACTCTGATCTATTTTGCTTGTGTGTCTTGCTCTTAGGGTTCTATTTTTTCCGTGTCCTGCATCTTCCAATAATTCTTGAAAGTACTGTTTCCATCTTTCCATGATGTCTTCGGAATTTGTGAGTAACTTTCCATCCTTATTTTTGATAAACTTTATGGGGCATTCTTTCTCTGACCTTATTCTTCTTAAAACATTATAGAAGAGTTTTTGGTTGAAATTTTGTTCTAAAGTATGTCCGAAGCTTCCCAGCATTTTCTTTTCTCTGCTTTCACTAAGGTTTTAACTTTATTTCTTTGGTTGTTGTATAGTTCTCTATCAACCTGCAGCTTTGATGTTATATATCTCTTCCATAATTGCTTTTTCTTTTTAATTTCTTCTTTTAGTTCTTCAGTCCACCAGGGTGTTTTATGTTTCTTCTGTTTATTATTTAATGATACACCACAAATTTCTTTGCTTGTTTCTAGAAGTGTTTTGAACCTGTACCATAGGTTTTCTACATCTTGGTCTTCATATATCTCTTTTTCTACTTCTTTCATCTTCTCTTCTATTTTACTTTTATACTCAATGGCTGTTTCTTCTTTCTTTAGTTTGTAGTTCTTTATCTTAATATATATTTCCTTGCTACTTTTTCTACATTTTTCAACTTTTATTTTATGGTTTGTTTCCAATACTAATAAGTAGTGGTCACTGCCTATTTCAGGACCTCTGTAGACTCTTGCATTTTTTGTATACTTCCAGTACGATCTGCTTATGATGGCTTAGTCAATTATAGATTTTTCGTTTCTATTGGGCTCTTCCCTGGTAAACTTATGGATTTCTTTATGCTTGAACATAGTATTCGCTATTACTAAATTATTTGTAAGGCAAAGATTTATTATTCTTTCTCCATTATTATTCCGGGTTATTTCTCCTTGCGATCCCAACACTTGTTTCGTTTCTTCATCTACTTGATTCCCTACCCGGCCATTAAGGTCTCCTAGTAGTATGATATGCCCTTGAACTTCTTCAATTGTTTTTTGTAAGAGTTCGAAGAATTCATCTTTAATTTCTTTATTGGCATTATCATTTGGGCCATATGCAACAATTACAGTGAATACTTGGTTGTCTGATTTAAAATCTATACTAAGTGTCAACAACCTTTCGTTTATTAGTTGCCATTTAGTAATATATTCTTTGAGATCTGGTTTAATTATGCAAGCTACCCCTTGTTTTCCTCATTCTCTTGGGTTTACCCCTGAATAGAAAAGTATATATCCATCTTTCATTTTCTGGCAACCTTGATCTTTCTTTTTTGTTTCTGTGACTGCTAGCAAATCCAATCTTGATTTTTTAAATTCATCAATTAATTCGTTTTCTTTTCCATGTAGACTTTTAACGTTCCATGTTCCGTATCTCATGTACCTTTTTCCTCGCTTTGTCGTTAACCATTTAGGCAGTTCGGCTATCTCTTTGTTATTTCTTTTAATGAGTGAAATTTTAAGGTGTGCAGGGGATTAGCCTTCAGCACCCGAGTCTGGTGGTGGTGCTGCCACCTTCGAGGCCCCCAGACCGGCCTATGAGGGAAGTGCTATTTTGTTGGTCCGCGGGAGGTATTTTATTTCCCTCCTACCCTTCATAGTAAACTATGACGAGCATTCACCGATCCGCCACCAGGGGACGTGCCCGATGGGGGTTACAGGTGTCCCCACACGGGATGAATATATTTTACAAACATAAAAATATACATAAATATATGGTATGCAAGAGGACAAAAATCAATAATAGACTACTTTATAGCAAATGAAAAAGCAGCAAACCTCTTCCTAGACATTAAAGTTAGAAGAAGGCTAGAAATTGACACAGATCACTGTTTAGTACAGGCAAAACTAAGATTTTCATCAAACTGGCTACAAAAAATACAAAAAAAATAAACAAACTAGAGAAACAAAATCTAATTACAAAGTAAGACTACTAAATGATTCAAATATAAGAAATTTATACCAACAAAGGATTAATAACTACTTAGAAAAAATACAAGAAAATGAAGACATTGAGAAAGAATGGAATAATATAAAAGAAATTATTGCATCAGCAGCATATGAAAATCTAGGAACATACAAAAAAAAATCATAAAAAAAATACATATATGGAACAATGAAATAAAAACAATAATTGAGAATAAAAAGCTGGCTTTTAAAAGATGGTTAAGTAGCAAAAAACAAGAAGATGAAATTGAATATAAAAAAAGGTGAGCAATAGTCAAAAGAGAAACCAGAAAGAAACACAGAGAAAGCTGGGAAAAATTTGTATCATATCTAGAAAATGACATATATAAATTAAGACCCAGTGCATACAAAATAGTAAAACACATGAATCCAGATACAAAAGCAACTGCAAATATAAATTGTGAAATAGATGTAAAAGTATTGTTGGATTACTTACAGATCTTTCGATGAATAATACTGGCATCAAAAATAATTACACCAAAAACTTACAAAATTCCTTAAGTGATATGATAACAATGAAAGAATTAAAGGACAACCTAAATAAAATAAAAAATGGCAAATCAGCAGGAGAAGATGGAATAAACTCCGAACTGTATAAATTTGTTGGAAAAAAATTTCTTCAAAGATTACTAAAATTTTTAAATGAAATATATATACAAATGGACAAATATAAATAAAATGGAATACAAGCATAGTAATAACCTATATTTAAAAAAGGGGATAAAACAAAACTTATTAACTACAGAGGTATTAGTTTATTGAATACATGCTACAAAATATATAGCAGAATAGTTCATGAAAAATAAAAATATACAGTGAAAAAATATTATTAGAATGTCAAAATGGATTTATAAAAGGATGCTCTACAATGGATGCAGCTTTCTGTTTAAAACTACTTATAGAAAAAAGATCATCATCATCAAATTCCTGACATGTATCCTCAAAGGGTGTACAGGATATGATAGTACTACATGAAAAATTTACATCATTACTAACTTCCTATCTACAATTTTCCTCCAGATCAGTCTGTTACTTGTCAAGACTCCAATATTATCAGATCTTATATTTCTGTCGTCTAAGGCACTTTGTACCATATCAAACCATCTATATCTTGGTCTTCCTCTGGTTCGTTTTCCTGCCAACCTGGCAGAAAACACTTGTTTTGCCAATCTTTCCTCGCCCATTCTGTTTAAATGACCATACCACCTGAGATTAGCTCTGCTAACGCATTCCTGGATGCTGACAATGTTAAGTTCTTTCATAATATACTCATTTTTAATATGATATTGCCATTGATGCCATCTGTTCACGCCTCTAATCTTTCTCAGGACTCTCATATCTGCGGTCGCTAGTCTTTGGTCAAGTGTTTTACTTCTGACCCAGCTCTCAGATCCATAAGCTAAAACTGGTTTGAACACTGTCTTGTATACAGCTAATTTAGTGTTCCGACTAATTTCTCTCTTATTCCATATGAATTTATTCATTTGACTTCCTACCATACCAGCTTTGTTGATTCTGTTGTCTATTTCCATATTTAATTTACTATCTTCACTAAAAATCGTGCCTAAGTAGCTGAAATGTTTTACTTGTTCCACAGGTTCCGCATTGAAAACACAGTTGACATTTTCGACAATTCTACCTATTTTCATTGTCTTTGTCTTTTTAATGCTGACCTTCATACCATATCTATTACAACAGTTATTCAATTTAGTCAGGGAATCTTGCAAACTTGTAGTGGATTTATTTAGAAGTATCAATGTTTGGATAATTAAAATAACTCATTATGATTACTTTTTTTTGCACCCATCATCATTATTTTCTGATGCATTTCGTCATCACTAGCAGACAATCCACTAGGTCTGTAACAGTACCTCACTATGTATTTAATCTTGTTTGACTCTACCAGATGTGTAACAAGAAACCTGCTGCCACATGAAAAACTGTTACTAGTATTACAGTCACTTCTCAATGCTAACTGGATTCAAGTCATCCAATATCATTAGCACTATGCCCTCTCTTCTCTTTTCCATGTATCTTTTCTGAAAATACTGTACTATTTACACTTGGTGGCAATTAGTACATCTGCTTGTGATAGCCAGGTCTCACTAATGCATGCATTTTGAGGTCCCAATGTATTCACCAAGGCAATAAATTATACTCCTTTGTTTTTGATACTCCTAGTTTCATGTATAGACAATAAATTACCTTAATACTTTTTTATATGTTCTTGCCTGTGGTCTGCATGCAGTTGGATAACTTTTAGATCTCTATCTATCTAGTGCCTTACTTATGCAGAACATCCTTGCATATGCTTGACAAGTCAAAACCAGATGAACACCAAATCATTCTCTTCTTATAATCAATTCCATGATAATGCACATTTCCATCATTAACGCAGCTACATAACATTGTCTCTTTTACAAACAGATTGTCACTATTCCTTCTATCATAATTTAGTTTCCCTGATGCTCTTTCTTAGGTATCATACCATTTAATAAATTTTCAAGACTCCTGATATCAAATGCATTCAATTGTAGGCCATCCTTCTTATACAAATCCATTCTTTCCTCAAACTCACTTCACACATTCAAAAAACTTGCATCCATTTCTTCTATGCACAGCTTAAGCATTTAATCATTTGCCATCTTAGCCCTTCTTCGTAATTCATTTATATTCTATATAGGTTATAATTTTGACTTTTCCACTTTTCACTCTAGCCTGAACAATTCTTTCATATCCTCTCTCATACTGAATTTATCACTAAATAAGTGATTTGTACCTACTAATATTATGATCTCTCTTTTTTTTTTTTTCCAGTTGCATGTGCTATATTTTTAATTTTTGATTAGGGAAACTTGAATTTATAACTTGGCCATCAGTGTGTTAGATCCTGAATGAAGGAATCTTACAAAGAAATCATTCATTCAGAATCCAACATATTAAACTTACCAACAAAGAGAAATACCTGCACATAAGCTGAAATTAAAAGTGAAACTTCTTCACTTTATGTATAAAATTTGTATTCCTTATTTCATGTACCATATATTTAATCTATTGTGATCATATTAAGATTTTTTAGAGTATGTCTTAAAAGAGGAATAATCTGATTTAATTTAAGCTTCATTTAAGCTGTGTAAAAATAAATGTGAGTCATCAAATAGTTACTAAATAATAATTCTTGAAAGTTATAAAACTACACGTGTACAGTGTAACGCTGGCGGCAGTAGCATACATGGAACATACTTTGATGCGAATTCTGGGAATGCAAGAGCATAACGTCAGGAGAGCAAGGGGAGAAAAGAGACGGGTTGTGTGCAAAAGGGGACTCCGAAAAAGAGGGTGCTCTATTGAAGAATATAAGGGGACGAGTGTTGTATCGGAGATGTTTCTTGTTGTATCATTTTCCTGTTTGGTGGCTCGGGAGTTCGCGTAAAGGGGGAAGGGGATGAATAAGATGTCGGACAGCAGGCTTTCTTGAAAATGGAGAAGAATAAGCAGTCCTAGCAGAATCAAGCTGTCGCTGAGAAGTCCCATTGAGTTGTTCCTGACACGCAAAGATTTAAGTCCATTTTCGGCAGAAATAATGAAGATAGCGTAACCCCTACGTTGGCGTATGGACAGCCAATAGACAAGAAGTAACCAGACGTACACGTGGTGCTGAAAGATGTGGAAAAAGTTCGGTAAGGTGAAATTACTATATTTTGTGTATAAAATTCATTAGAAGAGAGAAGATTGTTTGCGAATGTGAAATTAAGAACAGTATTCTAAAGAACTCTGTGGACAGTCTCTAATTAGAAAGTTAACCTCCTTTGAGAGAGTAAGAAGAATTGTTTGGAAAAGGTCTTTAGTAATTGTATGTGATAGGATTAACTTAATGAGATCAGAATTGTGGATTTTAGTAACTGAGTAACATTAGAATGTTTGTTTATATTATCTTATGAATAACATTACAGAAAGGAATTTTAGTTTAACTTCATATCATTTGCTATCTATCCCAGTATGTAGTTATTGTTTCGCATGCTTTATGATGTTTCTTAACCTTTGATTTAATTTAGAGCATGTTAACCTCTTAACTCGAGTCTTTTCATTTAGTATTGAGTCATATTAAGCGTATGAATTTTTTGTGTATTCTGTTTAGATATTCCAATAAACATGTCATATTTACTTAAACCTGAGTCATGCCTGATTATGATTCCAAACTACCACTTATAAAAATAGAACCTATTTTGGAAGGAAGGAATTAGAAAGTGTATATAATTATAGATTTAGGTCATGACTGCAATAATCTGAATCTATACGGCAGTGTTAAAGTAAGATATTGTGTAAGAAAGCCTCAGAATCTAGTATTGTCTCCCTGAGCAAGGATCCTTTTCTGCTATAGGATACTGGCTGGCGCAGCAAAATATAAATTTGCCAGTATCCAAAAAGGAAACAATCCTAGATGTAAGCATATTAGGCCCGATATCTGAAGAAGTAAAATAGCGATAGAAAGATAGAACAGGAAGATATAAGGCAGTAAATTATAGAGAAAGCAACGGCATAACAATAGAGCAGCTGGTAGGATTTTAATTGAATAAGGTTTTGAGTAAGAAAGGATTTAATCACATAACAAACTCTTTAAGTATAAATCATATAAATAAAATATTTAACAAGTGGCATGCCTGTTTTATGATAGAGTCACCATACCGAATAATATCTTCTTTTTACAGTTGACTTTAACTACTTGATTATCATCACACAGTAACTTGCTGATTTTGTGCTTTGTTGTTTCTCATTTTTATTATTATTATTAGTTGTAGTATTATATGAGCACCTTCATGGAGTCCGAAGACTTATCGCGGGAGACCCAATCTATCCACACAATCTATCATACCTCTCTTTGAACTCATTAATAGAAAAAGCACTCACAACTGACTCTGACAACCCATTCCACTCATTGACCACAATTTTGCTGCTCAACTTTATGTAATTCCCTCATTTGCTTAATAATTTGTTTTAACTTTGTGATTTTGGAGGTTAATTCATTTTTGATATCCTCAAGTTTGTCTTGGGGTGGGGAGGCAAGCTTTATTGTTCTCAATTTTGCTGTTCTTGTTAGTATTCTGTTTTCTTTTCTTATGTGTTTTTGACACCATTTTCCCACTCTGTTTAATATTGCAGTATTATCAGTAAAAAAATGTTATAAAAATACTTAATGCTATAAAAAATCTACACTAATACTATAGAACACCAATTTTCTAAAAAAAAAAAAAATCACCAATTACCAATGTAGTTTCAATTTTTCTTCCTTAGGGTCACTTGAGACTGGAAAGAAGTTGAAAATTGTAAGTGGTGGAAGAAAAGGAACCGAAACAACTCACATAGGACATACAGCACATATACTTTCTATGGCACTGTCATATGATAATAAATTTCTAGTAAGTATTTATTGTATTAAAAACATTTTATTGCTTCATACTGAGTGAAACTTTAGTGAGCATTCTCAGAATCTTTAATCATCTATTTAATATCATTAACATACAAGTTCTACAAGTTTCTTCTTTTCATTATTGTGCAGTAAGAGTATCAACATGATACTGAAAAATATTGATATAAACTAGACAATTTGCTATGTTGCAAAGAAGTTTTTGTGGAGTTACTTATTCTCAGTATTGTGTAGTAATAGTATCAACATGATGCTGAAAAATATTGATATAAACTTTGGGAAAATTTGAATAATATATTGTTCAAACATGAATAATTATAAAAGTATTTATTTTTTAAGATTTGTATTGTAATAAATTACAAACATGAAACATTTTTTGTTAATGAGATGAATAAAATTGTTTCTGTTGAGAAGAACTTAGTTTGAAATCCAGTTCAAACTATTTTAAATTTTTAATGCAAACAGTTCAAACCATGTTATGCTGTGAACCACACATGGCTTTAACAGAAGTCAGTCAATACGTTTTGTTTGAAGCTTCCTTTAGATTTTTTTATTTTTATTTAATTATTATTCAAATTAATTATAGAATAGACTTGCACTTATCTGTCAATATGGCAACAAAAATATAAAAGAGAAAAAAAAAGTGTCACATGCCCATAGACTTTTGCTAACCCCTGGGGGTATGAGTACCACATTTTGGGAAATACGGTTCTATAGGAATCATCTCTTGTATTGTTTTGTTTTGGACTGCTCTGATTGCTGGATTCATTCAGACATCCATGTTTAATTTGTCTCTGGATAATAGAGGGATTACTCTGGACAAATTTAACTTATTATTCTGCTTATTTATTTAGATAGAAATAAGCAGATTTTTTTTTTATCTAAAAGAAAAACAAAACAAGAAATTTTGTTTTTTTTCTTTAAATAGGAAAAACAAAATTTGTCGAATTAAAAATCTTATTCAAATGTGTAGTCCTTGTGAATTTAAGCAGTTTTGGTCTCATTTTTATAGAAATTCTTGGTAGTCCAGTGATCTCTTGATTATCCAACATTAAAATGAACAAACTTAATTAATGATCCTTCAATGGGTTAGTGTGTCATGATATAATGCCATATAATTGCACCTCCAGTTATCCATTTTCAAATTGCTCTCCCACTGTGGTTGATAATAGAGGGATTACTGTAAATATTTTATTCCATACCAAATTGATTGCAACAGTTATTCAATTTAATTAAGGAATCTGGAAAACCATGTACTAGATTTATTTAAAAGTATAATATCATCTGACCAAGTGGTTAGCGTATTCATTCTTCA
Source organism: Typopeltis vanoorti (assembly GCF_054136105.1). NCBI lineage: Eukaryota > Metazoa > Arthropoda > Arachnida > Uropygi > Thelyphonidae > Typopeltis > Typopeltis vanoorti. The sequence goes on from NC_143564.1 coordinate 60,113,037, forward strand.
GGTTGTGGGTTTTCTATCCTTGCAGACTACCTCACCACATGCATCTCTGGCTGAGTCAATCAGGGTTTTCTTCAAGGCTTGCCACTGAATCTCCAAGGTTTTCCTGCTCTCAAACTCTTTCATTTTTCCTTCAATAATCTTTGTGTATTTTAGTCTACATTTCACATCGGAGAGCTGCTCAACATTTATTCGCTTTAAAACTTTCTTACATGTTTCCACTTTTTATACCATAGCTAATGCCACTTTCTTTCACAATTGTTCCATATAGATGGAACAATTAAATCTTGTTTTACAGCTGATTTTGCATCAAAACCTTCTATATCCTTTTGTTCTGTCTGCTGACTTCCAACTCAAATAGAGGCTATGTAATTGCTCAACAAGACTCCCATTGATTTTCTGACATAATAGATACAGACTTTCAAGAATTTATCATTCCTAATAATATGAGAATAATGCACTTAATATTTAAATATAAAGAAATACACAAATATGCATGGTCAGTCAGCAGATTTAAATCCTCTGGCTAACCATGTATCTTGTTGATTACATTATTGTAAATTTTAGCTAGATGAGTTAATCCTGAATGTAAGAGTATGATCATGATTTTGAATTAAATTGATCATTACATTGTATGATATTAGCAAAAATTCAACTTAAACTCAAGTGGTTAAAATAAATAAAATGGAAAATGTCTATCAACAAAGTGACAGAATTTCTTCATTACAAGATTCCCATACTGTGCATCAAAATCATCAGAAACCATACAAAAATCAAATGACATAGAGGAGGAATAGGAAAATCTGAAATAAATCCTGACGAAAGCAGCAGCAGAAAACTTAGGAAAAACTGCAAAAGAAAATTACGCAAACAGGATGGCCAAAAACCACCAAAACAACCCAAGTACCAAAACAAACTTCCCGACACACAAAATTTTCAAACTACCATACACCCAAAACACATACAAAGGCTATAAATACATCTTCAAACATACTGACTACAAACTGGTATTCACCACAAACCAAAAATTGGCAAATCTCCTTAAACCCACTAAATCTCACGTACAAAAAGAAATATTTGAACACCACAACGTAATCTGTGAATTTCCCTGCCAAAAAGACTGTGATATCATCTACACAGGTTCCACCATCAGGTCTTTATGGGCAAGACTACAAGAACACTTCCGCGATTGTAACATCCCAATTCCAGAATATTTAAACACTAAAAATCGCAACATCAACAAGAAAAATCGAACACAAAGCACAGGAAAAACGGAAATAGCTGTTCATGCCCTTGAACAAAAACATATCCCGCAGATCGACAAGGCCATCATAGTAGACAGACAAGACAATGAAACAATGCTTAGAATATCAGAAACAGTAGCCATAAAATGTGACGCAAACTCTATCAACGTCCACAGGCTCTACATAATCTCTGAGGTTTGGAAGCTTCACAACATAAAATTGAGGTTACAACCCGACCAATAGGTGATAATACAAACACTTCAAAAGCAGAAGCACCCACCCGACCTGACATAGCATCCACTTCCTCCATGTGTTCAGACGACGACCAAGCATAGTCGAAACGGACCGCACCCCATCAACCCCCCCCCCCCTAAAAATCAGTTGCTGTTTTCAACCCCTTTCACCTTTTCCCGCCCTATATAAATATAAACAAAATGCTCCGCCCATCCCTAATAATATAATATATATGTATATATATCTTATTCAAAAAACCTCGGGTTTTTTCCATTTCTATTTTAATTCTCCCACATTGCCTAACTCCCCCCCCCCACACACACACACAGTAGTTTGGACATCGCAGAAAGAAGAAAAGCCACAACACCCAGAAAAAGGTATGTGTAAATTTCTCTTCTTTTATGCTACATATATTTATTGGTAAATATACATCTACAATGCTCTAAAAATCCGTGAGTAAAAAGCCAATGACATTTAAACAGGGGCACTCCTAAACAGAAGCAGACAAAATAGCCGTAAATATAATAGTTTGTTAAGAGGAGTAACATGGGAGTTTTCCAGAAATAATATCCATAATCCTACAAAAGAAAGACTATAGGACTACAAACTAGAAAAGAAAATGGGACTATATAACTGGAATGGAGAAATAGAAAATATATTAAAAAATAAATAAGTAAATAAAAAAGACAGTCACAGCAAAAAATGACTATGTTCCGAGACAATAGAAGCAAAAATAGAGTACAAAAGAATAATGTGATTCCAAAAGAGAATTAGAGAGTGGGAGGGGGAATATAGAAAGAGGTGGAATAATATTATAGCAGAACTGGAAAAGGATATTTCAAAGCGACAACAAAAGCCTATAAAATAAAGAAATAAAAGAAAATGTAAAAACACAAACAATAGACTTAGAAAGGCATGGAACCTATTTTCAAAACCTCTGGGCTGATAATAATAAAAAAAATTAGAAAACAAAGAATGACTTAACAGAAACTATTACAATGTCAGAACTAAAAAATACAATGAATAAAATCATTAATAGGAAAACACTAAGAGAAGGAAAATATAAATATGGAGCTGTACTAAAATGCAGACAAAAAATTTAATGAAAGACTTCTAAAATTCTTTAATAAAGTTTGGATTTCTGGAAAAACTTCTGACTCTTGTGGGAAAAAAAAGAGCGAAGTAATGATGACTGCAATAACTATAGGCAAATTAGTCTACTAAATGCAGGGTGCATAATAATATATGCAAGCATATTAAAAGAAAAGCTACATAGGATTGTAGTTGACAAACACTAGTAGAAGAACAAAATGGATATTGAAAAGACTGCTTTTGAATATACTCGATTTTTGCTCAAAGATTAATAGTTGAAAAGAGAAAACAATTTTAAAATGAAATATGGGTTGATTATGAAAAATCCTTTGCTAAAATTAACAGACAATTTGTTTAAAATATTAGCTAATTTAAATATGTCAAACCAAGTCCTTCAGTTTATTGAAGAAATATGTGCAGGAAATAATGCAGTAGATGATCACTATAGTGAACTAACCCTTAGGGACCAGAGATAACTAATAGTTCACTATGAATTAGGGTAAAAATACTAGCCTCTACTCCATTCCCATGAACCAAATCATGAGGAGAGAAAAAAAAAGAAAGAAGAAAATCATGGGAAATAGAACAAAGGAAATCATGAGAAATGACACAAAAGTAACAAAGAAAATTGTGCTGAATGGAACAAATGAAATCCAGAAACAACAGTGGAAATAATGAGAAGTAAAAGAAATTGGAAGGAATAAAATAAATCATCAGAAATAATACAGAATAAACCATAAGAAAATTACCAGAAAGAGAACAGAAGAAATCACCAAAAACATTACAAAAACTTACAAAGGAAATCCTGAAAATAAAAGGAATCATGGGAAATAATATAAAACAAAGTGCAAAAAAACTCAAAAGAAAATTGCAGCAAAACATAACAAAGAAAATCTTCAGAAATGCAAAATAAATCACAGGAAACAACACAAAACAAGTTATGAAAAATGTATCAAAGGAAATTGTGGGAAAGAACAAAGGAAAAAGCTAGAAATAGAAGCTGCAAGAAATAAAAGAAATCTCCAGAACCAGAACAAAGGAAATTGTATATTGACAACAGGAATTGCATGAAACCAACAAAATGACAACATCAAAAAATATAAATACAAACAATAATGAGAGACAAAGGAGAGAATTACAAGAGTATGAAATTGTTTCCTCTGTTCTACCCAGGTTTCTTTTACAGCAGAACTCGTTTTTATTTGCCAGACCTTCCTGTCTAGGTCACGATGCCAAAAAACTACAAATTAGCTGTCTCTGCCACCTCCTCACATCCCTTTCAACATACAGACCACAGTAATGCTATTACTATTCCCTGTATCTGGGGCACTTCAAATAAAAAGCCAGAACTTAAATAAAATCTCTGTATCACTTTCAAGCTGGCTTCCATTCTCTGCTCTCCTAAGCATTCACCCCTCCCTCTCTGTTCCAGGTGTTTACAAGGCTCCTTGTTCTTGCAACTTATCAGATTATGGTCAAAGTGGGAGAGCTGTCAGTAACTGCCTTGATGAATACAAGAAATATATCCCCCACCACAACTATGGTCAATCAGGTCTTGCTGACCTTGCTTTGGATACCTTTCATAAGATTAGATGAAAAAAACTACTATTCTTCATCATAACAAATACAAACTTGAGAAACTTTTAGAATCAGCAGTAGATTTGAAAAACCAACCTAATCTAAATGAACATTGTTGTGTTAGGCTTCCAAAGATTTGGAAAACTTTAATTTTTAGGTCTTCTGCCTAACAGCTAAGAAGACTAGCCAACAGCTCCATGTATGGGTGCTGTTGGCTAGTCTTCTTAGCTGTCTCCCCCCCCCCCCCCCCATGGGACTTTAAACTTAAAAATAATGTAAATTTTTCCCAGAAATTAGACTATTATTTTGTGTATTATTACAATTTTAATATTGTATTCCTGAAGATGTCTCTCTGACAGAGATAATATATCAGAACAATTAAACCTGCTGTTTTCATTCCATTAAATTTTATTGAGAGTTTAAACCATCCTCTAAATCTAAATATGAAGAGCTTATTTCCAAACAGACTTATCTCCTTCAAATGAAAAATTTCAGAAAACATCAACAACAAAATGTGTCACATTGGAAACATTTTCATTATGTTTTCAATGGGATTTACACCATTTTGGAAATAAAAAAAATAAATAAAAAAACATGGCAACAATATAAAGCAGCATCTTAGCAATGCAGTGACGTAGTCAGCTCAAAAAAATTAAAAATTGGAGATAATCACTTTTGAAATAAACTCTTCATATGCTTTTAAAAGAAAGGAAAATTTATTTTGTTTTCTACAGAATTTATTTTTGTCTTTCTAAAATAATTATTTAATTCATTAATGACAGTCAGTACATATAGGTTTGTGTAGTTGAAGAGGAACAAAATTAGCAGATAGGAAAGAAAGACATATGGTTGACTCTCACCATAAGATACTTGTAAGTGCCAGTGGATTACTTTTGTTAAGTTGGTTAGTTTTGCTGCAGCAAATTTCTTTTGGTATATTATTGATGTCGCAACATGGATTTTCTTCGTGCTTTGTTATAGTAAAGGAAGTTTTAATGGAGTGGGTTGCACTAAAAACTTTGTTGATCTTATTACTTTCAACAAAAATAAAAGTCACTCAACAATTTAAAGAATTTTTAACTGTTCATACACTCCAACACAACATCACCAGAGTTAAAGATTGGTACTACCAACATAAGAAGCCTGAATGGCAAAGAAATGGAGCTAGCAGAGGAATTAGATAAGTACCAGATCGACATAATAGGGGTGACTGAAACAAAAAAGACAAAAACTGGTGAGATCTTTCTGAGCAATAAATACAAAATGTTATATTCAGGCAATGACAATCAAGGAAAAGAAGGAGTAGCCATAGTATTCAACACAAAATATGAGGCTCATCTTCTTGAATGGCAGGCAGTGTCAAGTAGAGTGATTTGGGCAAATATCAGAATAGGGAACTGGACAATGAGACTTATTTGTGCCTATGGTCCCACAGAAGGTTCTACTAAGGTAGACTTCGAGGAATTTTTTGAGCCTCTAGAGAAAGGAAAAAGGACAATGAAAAAGGAAAAGTTGGTCCTTGTTGGGGATCTAAATAGCAGAGTAGGAAGTGATTGTCAGACATACAAAATTGTTTGGGGAAAATTTGGAGAAAAGAGCAAAGCTAATAATAACGGCAAATTCCTGTTGGATTTCTGCTCAGGATGTGGACTGGTTATTACTAACACCATGTTCCAACATAAAAATGTGCACAAATTCACATGGAGAGAAGAGGCAAGGAATAAGAAAAGTCTCATTGACTGTTATTGTTGATAGTGATGTTTTCTCCCTGGTGCAGGACACCAGAGTGTACAGAGGATTTGAAATTAGAAGTGATCACTATTTAGTCTTGAGCAGGATAAAATTGAATTTCACATTGAAAAGAATGACATGTAAGAAAGTTTTAAAGCAAATAAAAGTTGAGCAGCTCTCAGATGTGAACCGTAGACTAAAATACACAAAGATTATTGAAGGAAAAATGAAAGAGTTTGAGAACAGGAACCAAACCTTAGAGATTCAGTGGCAAGCCTTGAAGAAAACTTTGATTGATTCAGTTAGAGAGGCATGTGGTGAAGTTGTCTGCAAGGATAGAAAAATTAGAACTCCATTGTGGACACAGAAAGTTACAGAGGTAGTGAAGGAAAAGAAGAAAGCATATCAAAAGTTCCTGGCAAATAAGTCAGCTTGTGCTCTTAGAGAATACAGAGACAAAAGTAAGAAAGCTAAACAGTGTGTAAAACTAGCTAAACAAAAGTCATGGGAGGACTTTGGCAAGAACATAGAAAATAAATATCAAGAAGGTGGCAAAATATTCTGGAGGAAGATGTTAGAGATGATAAAGGTGACATGAAAAGGGAGAAAAAAGATATCCATGAAGTATGGAGTAATTACTTTGAAAATTTGCTAAATGAAACAAGCAGTGATGACAGCACGGTGGTAAAAAATGCTGACCAGGCATGCAGTCAGGAATACATATCCATACTTGAAGTAAAAAAAGCCATCAAAGGCTTGAAATGTGGAAAGGCAGCAGGAGTAGATGATATTCGACCATAAATGCTGAAGTATGGTGGTATAAATGTCTTACAGTGGTTGCACATAGTTCAGAATGCCTTGACAGAGGGACGGATTCCAGATGATTGGAGTAGAACTCTCATAGTACCCATATATAAAAAGGGAAATAAAACTGAATGTGAGAATTACAGAGGTATATCCCTATTGAGTGTTCCTGATAAGATATATGCAAGTATACTTGAGAAACGGTTGAGAAGAATTGTGGAAGAAAAGCTTGGTGAAGAACAAGCTGGATTCAGGTCAAATAGAGGTTGTCAGGATCAGATCTTCACTTTATGACAAATGGTTGAGAAATCATGGGAATATAACAAAGATCTGTATTTAAGTTTTGTCGATTTGGAAAAGTCATATGACAAGGTGCCAAGAGAGAAGCTATTCAATACGCTACAGTTATATGGTGTCAATGGGGCATTATATCAAGCAATACTTAGTCTTTATTTGAGTTGTAAGTCAGCAGTTAGAATTGAAGGAAGTACAAGAAGATGGTTTAATGTTAAATCTGGTGTGAGATAAGGATGTACATTATCCCCTTTCTTATTCATTATCCATATGGATTACATTATGAAGTGGTATTAAACATGATATCAGAATTGGAGATGTTAATGTCAGCTCTTTGCTTTATGCAGACGATGTTATACTTCCAAATGAATCTGCTAAAAGTCTGCAAGATTCTCTGACTAAATTGAATAACTGTTGTAATAGATATGGTATGAAGGTCAGCAATAAAAAGACAAAGACAATGAAAATAGGCAGAATCATAGAAAATGTCAACTGTTTTTGTGAAAGGAGAACCTGTGGAACAAGTAAAACATTTCAGCTACTTAGTCTCGATTTTTAGTGAAGATGGTAAATTAAATATGGAAATAGACAACAGAATCAACAAAGCTGGTATGGTAGGCAGTCAATTAAATAAATTCAAATGGAATAAGAGAGAAATTAGTCGGAACACTAAATTAGCTGTATACAAGACAGTGTTCAAAGCAGTTGTAACTTATGGATCTGAGAGCTGGGTCAGAAGTAAAACACTTGACTAGAGATCGTGGATATGAGAATCTTGAGAAAGATTAGAGGCGTGAACAGATGGCATCAATGGCAATATCATATTAAAAACGAGGATATTAGGAAAGAACTTGACATTGTCAGCATCCAGTAATGCATTAGCAGAACTAATCCGAGGTGGTATGGTCACTTAAATAGAATGGAGAGAAAAGATTAGCAAAACAAGTGTTCTCTGCCAGGTTGGCAGGAAAATGACCCAAAGGAAGACCAAGATATAGGTGGATTGATACGGTACAAAGTGCCTTAAACAATAGAAATATAAGATCTGATAATGTTGGAGTCTTGGCAAGTAAGAGACTGATTTGGATGAAAATTGTAGATAGGAAGTTAGTAATGATGTAAATTTTTCATGTAGTACTATCATATCCTGTACACCCCTTGAGGGTACATGGCAGGAATTTGATGATGATGATGATGAAGAAAAATTGATATGGCTTCATTTAATTTGTGTTATTGAGCTTAAAAATTTCAATAAACTGAGATCACAAGAAAATTGTATAGCAGAAAGAAACTGCTATGTATTTGAAATGATCCTCAGTATCTCAATATTCTCTTCAGTGGTCCTGTTTAATGATACCCCATCTGTATGATATGGAATTTTTATTGTTCATTGATGTATGTGGGGGAAGGGATGTAGCTATGCATGATTAATTGTATATAAAATTATTCATTAACAAATATATAAAATTATATATTATCAATATTTTCTTTTACACTTTGTAGGCTACTGGATGCCATAACAAGCTTATTCATATTTGGAATCCAGAAACACTAGAGTTAATTCATACTTTTAAAGGACATAAAGATTCAGTGTCAGTAAGTAGTAACATTACTATGATTGGCATGCACTGTAGATCAGTTACATTGAAGTTATTAAAATGGTAATGGTTTTTACAATGAACTCATAGAAAAAATGAAATAGTTATTAATAATTTTAAAAATTATGTATAATTAAATTTGGTAACATCTATTGAGAATTTCTATAGGATTTCACTTCACTTCCCCTTACTTCTGATAATGTCCAGATCTTCAAACACATTCAGATTTCTCTTGGGCTAAATTTCACTTCTGTACTTGTTAAAGTGGGTAGTTTTGCTGTATCAAATTTTTCTTGGTGTAGTATTGATGCTGCAAGATGGATTTGTGGAACTATGTTTTTTATTTTATTTTATTTTATTTTATTTTTTTTTTGCTCAAGCCATTACTTCTCACCTATGCAACTGCACAGCTGTGGAATACTTGATGCTTTCTGGATGAGACCACATCAGTTTATTAATGATCTCTCTCTCTCTCTCTCATAGATTCACTACAATCACTGTTTTTCATAGATGCTAAGTTTCTACCTTAAGTCTCTCCTATAGGTATTTTCATAGTGTTCTACTTAACTGATCACCATTATTATACTTCCACTCCATGACTAAGAAACAAGTAGCTGCTAGTCAATTTTCTATACAGTTTGGAGCTTACTAAAGCAACTTCTCTTTTGTTCTGATCTATCTCTGTTTTTTGGAACATTCTCTCTTTCTCCCTCTCCTCCAGAGACTTCAAGAAAGAAATCATCAGTTTTTCTTTCTCCTTCATCTCTTATCCACACACATTCACACACACAGTATTAATATGTTATAGGACTGCCAACCTTTTGTGTGTATAGGTTTGGATATATTTAAATAAAAAGTATTCTTTCAAATGCAGTATAGAATAGTTCTTCAAAAGTAGTAAAGATTTTCTTCAATATGGATGTCTTATTATTATTATATTTGTCCCACACATGAGAGGTAATAGAACCTTATCACATTAGCACCGTGTGTAGGGTATAAGCAGTAGCAGGAAAGAAGGAAACCACTTGATGTTTTTCTTTAAAAGCTGGAGGTTGTGGTTGTTGGTGAGAAAGACATTTCAGGAAAGCAGAGACAGTTGGAATAAAATAGGAAGTGGAGAAGCAGGTGTAATGAATTTACAGTTGGGACTGTAAAAGGCTATTAGGCAACTACTTCTCTTGACTTAGTAGGACCAATGGAAAGTCAAGGAATGATAGATTCAAAGTTCGCAGTATGACACAGAGCTGAAACAGACTTTCTGTGGGATGGTGGGTGAAGTAAGTAAGTCAGAAAGAGAAGGATAATCTGCCAGCCGAATTGTTCTCTGGACAGATTAAGAAAATTTAGGGAGTTTTATAGTCCATCACCTAAAACATGTAAACAGTATTCTGAGATTGGGGAAATTTGGGATTTGTATAGAGTACTTGGATGAGTGATAAGTAGCATCTTGAGTAGTAAAAAGATGCCTGGTATTTTAGAGGCTGAGAAAGCTATTAATGTAGTTGTGTTTATGCCAAGAAGAGATAGAGGTTAATGTCAGTCCAAGAAGAGAGATTTCATCCTGTCAGATGATTTATTTATTACTTTGAAGTTAAGGAGAGTGAATTGAACCCTAACATCAAGTTTCTGTGGTTTGTGTTGTTCACAACACTCCTTCCAGTATACACTACACTGTAAAAAATACGAAGCAAAAATTGTTTTATTCAATTTGTCTGTTATATACTACATTATACTTCGGGAATAAAAATTTTTGAATGCGCAGTAGAGTGATTTTTAATACATAAATTGATGTTGATAGAATTGTAATTAAACTGAACAGTGCATATTGTGTTGTGTCATACATATGATTGCAAAAATTTATGACACAACACAATATGTGCTGCTTCTCACCAACATAATGTGTAGATTACAATCGAGAATAGCTACAAATCTAAAAGCTATCAAAAATATTTTATAAGAACTACAGAATATCTCAATACACATGCAAGAAAACATGAACTTAAAAAGGTGCAGTTATTTTGCTGTTCATCAAAAATTTATCTGATAAAATAGCTAACGTACATATTGAAACAGTGTACCCTCGTAGTTGCCTACCTATCACACAATTCTGTGTTGCTTTAGGTCATTGAAACATACTGATTCCTTGATTAAGAGGCCAGGTGTTTATAAAATTTTCTGTTTATGTACATCAGACAATTCAATTTTAACAAAATAATTTAACAAATCAAAAATATAGCTGTTAAATTCAATAAAATTGAATGAAGAATTTAAATCATATTATTACATGATGTAATAATAAAAATCAAAGCCTTATCTTAAACCACGTTTGGTCAGCTTACATAAAAGACCTAAGAGACTCAGAACTAGTTTATTACAGATATTATATATCACAGTTCAACAATGAATCATGTGTATGTCATCTCGACACAACATCCACCATCAGTTTAACAGCAATTCTATTAAACATTAGTTTAGGTATTAAAAATTATTCTACTGCTTTATATTTTCAATTAAACATATCTTTATTCATAACGAAGTATCCCATAATGCATAAAAGATTAGTAGAATTAAACAATTTTACTTCATATTGAAAAGAAAAACATGTAAACAAGTTTTCAAGTGAATAAAAGTTGAGCAGCTCTCAGATGTGATGTGAATTTTGAATGAATAAAATTCATTAGGAATTTATTCAATCACAATTTAACAAGTTAAACCCTGAAAGGACATGCTTGCATCCTAGTATATATTTATATATATATCTTGACAAATATAGGATACAGTGATTAAGAAGAAAAATTGTGAATATTTCAGTGTAAAAAAATTTCTACTAGATTGTATATTTGATAGTGAAGTTTGGTAAATTTTATATTGTTAAGATTGATACACAATGAATTGCTGTATAAATTGCATGTAACAAAGTGAGAACACAAGATCATAGTACAAGGGCAAACCATCGCATTAAGAAGTTGCCCCAAGCGATCTCGCGCCATTCGGCACGTGGAGACCTAAGCTTTTCGGAGAAGATGCTACGGAAGCGAGACCCACGTGTACAATAATAACAGGACGGGTGAACAACTTAGGTTACAGAGAGTACCGGTAGGGGGTTAATATAAAAGGGTTAGGGGAACCCCCCCCACACACACATGTGAGGCTTTTTTGTGGTTTTCTCTTCTTGATTGTCTAGATGTGTAGTTCACGGGGAGTTCTGCTCTTACTCCCGGTAGTAGCAGTCAGATATGCTGCATAGTAGATGGAAGGGTTGTGGGTCTCAAGCCCTATGATGAAAGGATAGACTTTTTACAGCGATAGTAGGCAACTCGTGGGAAAGCTCAGCGACTCGGTAGCATGCTATGCGAATGTAGAATCACCTTTAACCAAGAATGTTCTTGACATAGGCTCGATATACTAGCAATGTGTGGACTACCCAATGATCGCAGGAATCCCAGCCGTAAAACCGACGGAAAAGAAATAGCTTGAAGAAAAAGAATCAAGAATCGAAGGGACAAGTATAAAGGATCATCGAGTACGGTATTGTAACCTTTTTGTCAAGTAATGTGTGTGTGAGGAAGAGAAATTAACTGTAATTTAAGGATTCTGATTAGAATAAGACAGGACTATAGTGCTTTGATAACAGTTAAGCTAAAGAAAAAGGAATGTTCTTTACATGTGCTGATTGATAATTATGTCTTAAATGGTATTGAAGTGTCTTTATTTGAGTAATTTAGTCAAAATCTGAAGTTTCAATTTTGTTTTATGATCTAAGAATGCTAGATCATGATTCTTTTAGAGAAGTGTTTCTATGATATTCATATTTGTTTAAAATGTCATCATCATCAAATTCCTGCCATGTACCCTCAAGGGGTGTACAGGATATGATAGTACTACATGAAAAAATTACATCATTACTAACTTCCTATCTACAATTTTCCTCCAAATCAGTCTGTTACTTGTCAAGACTCCAAAATTATCAGATCTTATATTTCTATCATCTAAGGCACTTTGTACTGTATCAATCCACCTATATCTTAGTCTTCCTTTGGGTCGTTTTCCTGCCAACCTGGCAGAGAACACTTGTTTTGCTAATCTTTTCTCTCCATTCTATTTAAGTGACCATACCACCTCAGATTAGCTCTGCTAATGCATTCCTGGATGCTGACAATATCCAGTTCTTTCCTAATATCCTCGTTTTTAATATGATATTGCCATTGATGCCATCTGTTCATGCCTCTAATCTTTCTCAGGATTCTCATATCCACGGTCTCTAGTCTTTGGTCAAGTGTTTTACTTCTGACCCAGCTCTCAGATCCATAAGTTAAAACTGGTTTGAACACTGTCTTGTATACAGATAATTCAGTGTTCCGAGTAATTTCTCTCTTATTCCATATGAATTTATTCAATTGACTTCATACTATACCAGCTTTGCTGATTCTGTTGTCTATTTCTATGTTTAATTTACCATCTTCAGTAAAAATCGTGCCTAAGTAGCTGAAATGTTTTACTTGTTTCACAGGTTCTCCATTCACAACACAGTTGACATTTTCAACGATTCTATTTATTTTCATTGTCTTTATCTTTTTATTGCTGATCTTCATACCATATCTATTACAACAGTTAATCAATTTAGTCAGAGAATCTTGCAGACTTTTAGCAGATTCATTTAGAAGTATAACATCATCCGCATAATGCAAAGAGCTGACATTAACATCTCCAATTTTGATATCAGGTTTAATACCACTTTCCTTCATAATGTGATCCATATAGATAATGAATAACAGAGGGAATAATGTACATCCTTGTCTCACACCAGATCTAACATTAAATCATCTTCCTGTACTTCCTTCAATTCTAACTGCTGACTTACAAATCAAATAAAGACTAAGTATTGCTTGATATAATGCCCCATTGACACCATATAACTGCAGCGTATTGAATAGCTTCTCTCTTGGCACCTTGTCATATGCCTTTTCCAAATCGACAAAACTTAAATACAGATCTTTGTTATATTCCCATGTTTTCTTGACTATTTGTCGTAAAGTGAAGATTTCATCCTGACAGCCTCTATTTGGCCTGAATCCTGCTTGTTCGTCACCCAGCTTTTCTTCCACAATTCTTCTCAACCGTTTCTCAAGTATACTTGCATAGATCTTGCCAGGAACACTCAGTAGGGAAATGCCTCTGTAATTCTCACATTCAGTTTTATTTCCCTTTTTGTATATGGGTACTATGAGAGCCCTACTCCAATCATCAGGAATTCATCCCTCTGTCCAGGCTTTCTGAACTATGCAGTGCAGCCACTGTAAGACTTTTATATGACCATACTTCAGCATTTATGGTCGAATATCATCTACTCCTGTTGCCTTTCCACATTTCAAGCTTTTGAATGCTTTTTCTACTTCAAATATGGATATGTATTCCTGACTGCATGCCTGGTCAGTATTTTTTACCACTGTGCTGTCATCACTGCTTGTTTCATTTAGCAGTTTTTTAAAGTAATTACTCCATATTTCAAGGATATCTTTTTCTCCTGTTTTCATGTCACCTTAATCATCTCTAACTCCTTTTACAGCACTCTTTCCTCCATTCCTAAGATTCTTCAACAACCTCCAGAATATTTTGCCACCTTCTTGATATTTATTTTCTATATTCTTGCCAAAGTCCTCCCATGACGTTTGTTTAGCTAGTTTTACACAGTGTTTAGCATTCTTGCATTTGTCTCTGTATTCTCTAAGAGCACAAGCTGACTTATTTGCCAGGAACTTTTGATATGGTTTCTTCTTTTCCTTCACTGTCTCTTTAACTTCCTGTGTCCACCATGGAGTTCTAATTTTTCTATCCTTGCAGACAACTTCACCACATGCCTCTCTAGCTGAGTCAATCAGGTCTTTCTTCGAGGCTTGCCACTGAATCTCCAAGGTTTGATTCCTGTTCTCAAACTCATTTTTTCTTCAATAATCTTTGTTTATTTTAGTCTACAGTTCACTCTGAGAGCTGCTCAACTTTTATTCACTTTAAAACTTTCTTACATGTTATTCTTTTCAATATGAAATTTAGTTTTATCCTGCTCATGACTAAATAGTGATCACTTCCAATTTCAAATTCTCTGTACACTCTGGTGTCCTGCACCAGGGAGAAAACATCACTATCAACAATAACATAGTCAATGAGACTTTTCTTATTCCTTGCCTCTTCTCTCCATGTGAATTTGTGCACATTTTTATGTTGGAACATGGTGTTAGTAATAACCAGTCCTTATCCTCAGCAGAAATCCAACAGGTATTTGCCATTATTATTAGCTTTGCTCTTTTCTCCAAATTTTCCCAAAATATTTTTGTATGTCTCATAATCATTTCCTACTTTGCTATTTAGATCCCCAACAAGGACCCACTTTTCCTTTTTCATTGTGTCAGTAGCTTTCTCTAGATGCTCAAAAAATTCCTCGATTTCTACCATAGTAGAACCTTCTGTGGGACCATAGGCACAAATAAGTCTGATTGTCCAGTTCCCCATTCTCATATTTGCCCACATTACTCTACTTGAGACTGCCTGCCATTCAAGAAGATTAGCCTCGTATTTTGTGTTGAATACTATGGCTACTCATTCTTTTCCTTGATTGTCATTGCCTGAATATAACATTTTGTATTTATTGCTCAGAAAGATCTCACCAGTTTTTGTCTTTTTTGTTTCAGTCACCCCTATTATGTCGATCTGGTTTAAAATGTATGTAAGTTATTTTGTTTAACATTCTAATGGTAATGATTGATTATTCTTTACACTGTATGACAACAAATACGATAAGTAAACCTTTTGCTATATTTAATTTGATTGCCTGGGTCTAAGAATCTGATGCACCACTCATAAGTTATTCGTATCTAAGCGTGAGGGAATAAACGATAATTAAGTTTACGACTGCAAACAATGATCAAAATTGGGTATATCTGCAAGTTCACTTCTTGGTTGTGAAACTCTTTTCTTAATCTAAGGGTTCTGGGTGGTGCAGCAATAAAAAACAAATTTTCCCAGAACTTGAAGAGAGGCAAATTTCAGAGGCTTTGTCACCTAGGAATTAGCTCGTCCCTGAGGCAATTCCTTTGTGTTCTCAATAGTACCTTGTGACATCCAAGGAGAGGTATACTATACAACATAAAGATATATAATAAGAAAATTTAGGACATAACAGTGAACTGTAGACTAAAATACACAAACATTATTCAAGAAAAATTGAAAAGTATTAGATCGGGAACCAAACTTGGAGACTAGATTCATGGTAAGCAAAACAAGTGTTCTCTGCCAGGTTGGCAGGGAAAGACCCAGAGGAAGATCAAGTTATAGGCGGATTGATACAGTAAAAAGTGCCTTAGAAGACAGAAATATAAGATCTGGTAATATTGGAGTCTCGACAGGTAAGAGATTGATTTGAGAAAATTGTAGATAGGAAGTTAGTGGTGATGTACGTTTTTCATGTAGTACTATCATATCCTGTACTCCCTTGATGAGGATACATGTCAGGAATTTGATGATGATGATATAGTTTTCCAAACTCCCTAAATTTCCATTTTTTTAAAATCTAATTTGCATGGTCTACTCTGCAGTGATATGTTTTTATATTTGTAATACAGCATCCCACTACTGTCACCTAAATTATCCTGCATTGTATGACATTAAAAACAACCTGAAAAATTTTCCATTTGTTGTTAGTTTACTAGGTTTGCATTTTTATCAGTACTCTCCTTATTGGCTGAAATTTATGATGAATTCAATTAACATACATTTTGATAATTTATAAATTGATTATTTGATAACTATTTCGATGCTTAAATGAGTATTTATAGTAATTTCCATTTCATTTCATTATTTAGGGCTTAACATTTCATAAAGGTACTCATCAACTGTTTAGCTCTTCACATGACAGATCAGTAAAGGTGTGGAATTTAGATGAAATGGCATATGTTGAAACTCTGTGAGCATGTTTAATTTTTTTTTTTCTTCTTATTATGAGAGAATTTCATTAATACACAGTTAATATATGAAAGGTCTCATTTATACAAGCATCGTTCCTCTGCTAATAGATTTTTCTACATAAACATCTTTATTTTATTTCAAAATTCATATAATATTACACGAGTCCATCATTTTTATTTTATGAGAAATGAATCCTATTATTTTGTATGGCCAGTACAATGTTTAGTACATTTCTGTAAATGTGCCAACATTGGAACATTAACAGGACATTTCTGTAAACTGTGATTGTAACATTGAGGAATTAGGTTGAGAAGCAGAACATGGATTGGGGAAAATTTGAGGAATTTATTAAGGTGTGTATGGAGGGGTTGGTGATGACGATGTTACCTCAGCAGTGCCAGCAGCAGAATACCTGCTAATCACTAATGTTTGCTACCAGTGATGAATTGAAGAAGGAAGCACACAAGCTGGCCAGAATGCATGAAGCATATTAGAGATTGTACTGGCTTCGTATAATGTTGAGAGGAAACATCTGTTGTATCTGATAATGTCTGTGCTGTAGGTAAGAAGAACATAAGACAAACAACATAGATGAAATCAGATTTTTTTTTTTTATGTTCAATTAATTTATTAAAGAGTTAATGGGCCAAAATTCATCAAACATATACAAATTTGAAACATTTCGTATAGCTCCTAAAATTAGATAGCTGTATGATTTGCAAGGCTTTTAAGCATGCCACTACCCTTAAAATACCAGCATTAAGCTATTTATTAATGTTTTATTTATAAATGAAACTGAACGTATTGTAAACAATACAAATTTGAACATACCTGTATGTCTTGGAGGTAGGGATGATTTCAGTATAGTACTGAGTTTAAAATTGAGCCAAAAATTAATATGAGATTGGAAACATTTTGGAAGATAGAGACTATATTATGTGTGCATGGAATTATGAAATGGAAAGAGTGAAACAAATAAATGAGGTGAAAAAGACAAAGAATCAAAACTATGAATTATGAAAAATGTAAAAAATAAAAAAACAACACAAGAAATAGACATGACAAGCCAGCAGTGTAAATGATAGTGCACTGGCTATCATCGAGAAATAATAGCCAGCATGGCATTGTTCCCACTGCTGCTCACACATCATTCTACTGTCTGATGGTGAGAAATCGTCATCAGATAAAAAAGGGGAAAACTGACGAGTTATTGCATAGTTCACACAAGATTTATATATTGTAAAACATAAATGTTTCCTTGTAGTATAATTTCATTTCAGTTATATTGTTTCTGTTAAGAATATCTACAAATATTCTTCTTATTATTATTTGGTTATAGCTTAAATACATCATCATCATCAAATTCCTGCCATGCATCCTCAAGGGGTGAACAGGATATGATAGTACTACATGAAAAATTTACATCATTATTAACTTCCTGTCTACAATTTTCCTCCATCCAAATCAGTCTGTTACCTGTCAAGACTCCAACATTATCAGATCTTGTGTATCTATCTTCGAAGGCACTTTTTACCGCATCAATCCACCTGCATCTTGGTCTTCCTCTGGATCTTTTTCCTGCCAACCTGGCAGAGAACACTTGTTTTGCTAATCTTTCTTTGCCCAATCCTGACTATACCACCTGAGATTAGCTCTGCTAACTTATTCCTTGATGATTAGTGGTTCTTTCCTAATATCCTCATTTTTAATATGATATTGCCATTTATGCCACTGTTCACACCCCTAATCTTTCTCAGGACTCTCATATTTGTGGTCTCTAGTCTTTGGTCAAGTGTTTTACTTCTGACTCCGATCCATAAGTTAAAACTGGTTTGAACACTGTCTTGTATAAAGCTAATTTAGTGTTCCGACTAATGTCTCTCTTATTCCATATGAATTTATTCAGTTGACTTCCCACCATACCAGCTTTGCTGATTCTGTTGTCTATTTCTATATTTAATTTACCATCTTCAGTAAAAATCGTGCCTAAGTAGCTGAAATGTTTTAGTTGTTCCACAGGTTTTCCATTCACAACACAGTTTACATTTTCTATGATTCTGCCTATTTTCATTGTCTTTGTCTTTTTATTGCTGACCTTCATACCATATCTATTACAACAGCTATTCAATTTAGTCAGAGAATCTTGCAGACTTGTAGCGGATTTATTTAGAAGTATAACATCGTCTGCATAAAGCAAAGAGCTGACATTAACATCTCCAATTCTGATATCATGTTTAATACCACTTTCTTTCATAATGTGATCCATATAGATAATGAATAACAGAGGGGATAATGTACATCCTTGTCTCACACCAGATTTAACATTAAACCATCTTCCTGTACTTCCTTCAATTCTCACTGCTGACTTACAACTCAAATAAAGATTAAGTATTGCTTGATATAATACCCCATTGACACCATATAACTGTAGCATATTGAATAGCTTCTCTCTTGGCACCTTGTCATATGACTTTTCCAAATCGACAAAACCTAAATACAGATCTTTGTTATATTCGCATGATTTCTCCACTATTTGTCGTAAAGTGAAGATCTGATCCTGACAGCCTCTATTTGGCCTGAATCCAGCTTGTTCTTCACCAAGCTTTTCTTCTACAATTCTTCTCAACCGTTTCTCAAGTACACATGCATAGATCTTGCCAGGAACACTCAGTAGGGAAATACCTTTGTAATTCTCACATTCAGTTTTATTTCCCTTTTTATATATGAGTACTATGAGAGCTCTGCTCCAATCATCGGGAATTCGTCCCTGTGTCCAGGCTTTCTGAACCATGCAGTGCAGCCACTGTAAGACTCTTATACCACCATACTTCAGCATTTCTGGTCGAATATCATCTACTCCTGCTGCCTTTCCACATTTCAAACTTTTGATTGCTTATTCTACTTCAAGTATGGATATGTATTCCTGACTGGTCAGTGTTTTTTAGTGCTATCATCACTGCTTGTTTCATTTAGCAGTTTTTCAAAGTAATTACTCCATACTTCAAGGATATCTTTTTCTGCTAACTCTTTTTACAGCACTCTTTCCTCCATTCCTAAGATTCTTCAACAACCTCCAGAATATTTTGCCACCTTCTTGATATTTATTTTCTATATTCTTGCCAAAGTCCTCCCATGACTTTTGTTTAGCTAGTTTTACACAGTGTTTAGCATTCTTGCATTTGTCTCTGTATTCTCTAAGAGCACAAGCTGACTTATTTGACAAGAACTTTTGATATGCTTTCTTCTTTTCCTTCACTGCCTCTTTAACTTCCTGTGTCCACCAGGGAGTTCTGATTTTTTTTTATCCTTGCAGACAACCTCACCACATGTTTCTCTGGCAGAATCAATCAATGTTTTCTTTAGAGTTTGCCACTGAATCTCCAAGGTTTGATTCCTGTTCTCAAACTTTTTCATTTTTTCTTCAATAATCTTTGTGTATTTTACTCTACAGTTCACATCTGAGAGCTGCTCAACTTTTATTCACTTTAAAACTTTCTTACATGTTATTCTTTTCAATATGAAATTCAGTTTTATCCTGCTCAAGACTAAATAGTGATCACTTGCAATTTCAAATCCTCTGTACACTCTGGTGTCCTGCACTAGGGAGAAAACATCACTATCAACAATAACATAGTCAATGAGACTTTTCTTATTCCTAGCCTCTTCTCTCCATGTGAATTTGTGCACATTTTTATGTTGGAACATGGTGTTAGTAATAACCAGTCCATGTCCTGAGCAGAAATCCAACAGAAATTTGCCATTATTATTAGCTTTGCTATTTTCTCCAAATTTTCCCAAAATATTTTTGTATGTCTCACAATCATTTCCTACTCTGCTATTTAGATCCCCAACAAGGACCAACTTTTCCTTTTTCATTGTGTCAGTTGCTTTTTCTAAAGCCTCAAAAAATTCCTCCACTTCTACCTTAGTAGAACCTTCTGTGGGACCATAGGCACAAATAAGTCTCATTGTCCAGTTCCCCATTCTCATATTTGCCCAAATTACTCTACTGGAGACTGACTGCCATTCAAGAAGATTAGCCTCTTATTTTGTGTTGAATACTATGGTTACTCCTTCTTTTCCTTGATTGTCATTGCCTGAATATAACATTTTGTATTTATTGCTCAGAAAGATCTCACCAGTTTTGGTCTTTTTTGTTTCAGTCACCCCTATTATGTCGATCTGGTACTTATCTAATTCTTCAGCTAGCTCCATTTCTTTGCCATTCAGGCTTCTTACATTGATAGTACCGTTGATTACGTTGATAAATCCTGAAACACACTCAATCTCAACATCACCAGCATTCAAGATTGGTAGTATCAACATAAGAAACATGAATGGCAAAGAAATGGAGCTAGCTGGATGAGTACTAGATTGACATAATAATAGTGGTGACTTAAACAAAAAAGACAAACACTGGTGAGATCTTTCTGAGCAATAAATACAAAATATTATATTCAGGCAATAAATCAGAGAAAAGAAGGAGTATATAATATTCAACACTAAATATGAAGCTAATCTTCTTGAATGGCAAGCAATATCAAGTAGATTGATGTGGACATATATCAGAATGGGGAACTGGTCCGACAGAAGGTTCTACTAAGGTAAAGTGGAGGAATCTTTTGAGGCTTTAGAGAAAGCAACTGACACTATGAAAAAGGAAAAGTTGGTCCTTGTTGGGGATCTAAATAGCAGAGTAGGAAATGATTGTCAGACATACAAAAATATTTTGGGAAAATTTGAAGAAAAGAGCAAAGCTAATAATAATGGCAAATGCCAGTTGGATTTCTGCTCAGGACATGGACTGGTTGTTACTAATCCAATATTCCAACATAAAAATGTGCACAAATTCGCATGGGGAGAAGCCGCTAGGAATAAGAAAAGTTTCATTGACTATGTTATTGTTGATAGTGATGTTTTCTCCCTGGTGCAGGACACCAGAGTGTACAGAGGATTTGAAATTGGAAGTGATCGCTATTTAGTCTTGAGCAGGATAAAATTGAATTTCATATTGAAAAGAATAACATGTAAGAAAGTTTTAAAACGAATAAAAGTTGAACAGCTCTCAGATGTGAACTGTAGATGAAATTACACAAAGATTATTGAAGAAAAAATGAAAGAGTTTGAGAACAGAAACCAAGCTTTAGAGATTCAGTGGCAAGCCTTGAAGAAAACACTGATTGATTCAGCCTGAGAGGCATTTGGTGAGGTTATCTGCAATGACAGAAAAATCAGAACTCCATGGTGGACACAGGAAGTTAAAGAGGCAGTGAAGGAAAAGAAGAAAGCATATCAAAAGTTCCTGGCAAATAAGTCAGCTTGTGCTCTTAGAGAATACAGAGACAAATGTAAGAAAGCTAAACTGTGTAAAACTAGCTAAACAAAAGTCATGGGAGGACTTTGGCAAAAACATAGAAAATAAATATCAAGAAGGTGGCAGAATATTCTGGAGGTTGTTGAAGAAGCTTAGAAATTATTATTATTATTATTACAGGTGAGTCCAAGGAGTCTTAGACTCATCGAAGGAGGGAGGCAATAAACATCATGTCCATCACAACTATTCGACATTCACACAGTATCTATCATACTTTGCCTTGAACTCATTCACTGACCTATGACTTGCTCATTCACTGTCATAGCACAGTGAATGAGTTCACTGTGCTATGACAGTGAATGAGTTCAACACAACACAACAGACTCTGGCAGCTTATTCCACTCATTCACCACTCAAGTAAAAAACCTAGCTCTAACACCCTTACTAACCACACCCTTGCCCAGCTTCCATGGATGTCCCCTAGTCCTCCCACCACCAGTTGTGTTCTCAAAAATATCCTCTGAATTAATCCTATGGAAACCCTTCAGCAATTTGAATGATTCAATCATATCTCCCCTTTTCAGCCTATCAACCAATTTTTGGTTCATAGGCTGAAAAGGGGAGATATGAGAGGAGAACCCACAAATCTTCACCCTGTTCTCATAAGGTTCATTCCATAGATCTCTCATCTATGGAATGGATCCTCTCAACCTCATCCTCATCAAGAAGAAAGCTAGGTTACCAAATCTGGACACAGTAGTCAAGATGGGGGTCTTATCGAGGCTCAATGCAGAGGAACAATAACTTGCTTGTCTCTGGTCATCAAAGTATTCTTCAGCATCCAAGTGATTTGATGGAGTACAGTTTCACCAGTGTGATATACTGCTGCTAATCTTTTCACCCCAAAATGCATAACCTTACATTTTGCCACATTGGATGTCAATTTAATGTAGCAAAATTAAATTGACTCACCAACCCTATATCCATTCCCATTCTCCTTAGCCCAGACCTCCAATCTATCCAAATCATCCTGCAAAATTTTGACATCTCCATTCACTATTGCCCTACCCAACTTTGCATCATCTGCGAACAAATGAACCGTTCCTCTCAGATCCTTCCCTATATCGTTAAAGAACAAATTAGACAGCAGTGGTCCAAGAACAGAACCTTGTGGCACACCACTAGTCACAGGCCGTCTTTTGGACTCTCCTAAGTAAACTAATCTCTGATATCTCTCCATCAATCACCCTCCTATCCATCTCACCAACCCTATATCCATTCCCGTATGTTGCAGCTTAGAGATTAGAATTCCATGTGGTATCCTGTCAAAGGCCTTAGCCAGGTCCAGCAGTATCACTGTAAACCCATTACCCTTATCCAGTTCAGCCGTCACTGTGTTATAAAACCTGGGCAAGTTACTGAGGAATGATCTACCCTTCACAGAACCATGCTGTCCCCCATACAGTATCTAATTTTCATCAATCCATTCCTGTATTTTTCCCTTGAATACTTTCTCCAAGACCTTGACAACGACTCCTGATATGCTGATCAGTCAGTAATTTGCAACCGTAGTCTTGGATCCTCCTTTATGCAGTGAAACTATTTTCCCCTCTTTCCATCCCTTCGGGACTAAACCAGACCCGAGACTCAGATTAAACAGTATGGTCAAGGGCACTGACAATTCTTTAGCTGCTTCATTCACCACAATTCCCATATAAACTAATGGTTCCTTCATTCCTTCAATGTCACCACCTGGATGATATACGCTTGCAAAGTGCTCACTCAGTAATTCCACTATATCGACTGATTCAGTGACCTCCCAACCATCAGCATTCCTTTAAATTCTGCTGTGTACAGTTTTTCTTTTACTTGCAGCATATTGAAAGAACTGTTTGGGATTCTCTTTAGCTTGCATGGCTAATTTCCTTTCATAATCCGCTTTTGCTTTTCTTACCACACTCGTTACCCTTCTGGCCTGCTCTTTATACCGTTCATGTGCCTGCAGTTCACCCTTCTCCTTAAATTCCCTCCACAGTTGTTTCTTTTTTTTTTTTTTTTTTTTTTTGCAACTCGAGCTTAATGGTGTTATTCATCCATTTAACCCCTACTTGATTTACTATTCTGACTCTAGGTATACAATCAGCCATAACCTCCTGCAAATGCTCCTTGACCACTTCCCATGCACTATCAACATCCAGTCCTTGCAGTTTTATATGCCATGGCACTGAGCCAAGCAATCTCCTAAGCTTGTCATACTTGCCAGCCTGGTAATTCCACATGTACCCTGTCTTAATCAAAAAAAAAAAAAAAAAAAAAAAATAAAATAAAAAAAAATAAAATAAAAAAAAATAGAAATGATAAAGGTGACATGAAAACTGGAGAAAATGATATCCTTGATGTATGGAGTAATTACTTTGAAAAATTGCAAAATCAGAAACCTGAAATGTATAAAGGCAGCTGGAGTAGATGCTATTCTACCAGAAATGCTCAAGTATGGAGGTATAAAAGTCTTACATTGGCTGCACTGCCTAGTTTAGAAGGTCTGGACAGAGGGGCGAATTCTAGATAGTAGAGCCCTCATAGTACCCATATATAAAATGGGAAATAAAACTGAATGCGAGGATTAGAGAGATATTTCCCTACTGAGTGTTTCTGATAAGATTTATGCAAGTATACTTTGGTAAAGGTTGAGAAGGATTGTGGAAGGGAAGCTTGAAGCTTGGTGAAGAACAAGATGGATTCAGGCCAAATAGAAGCTGTCAGGATCAGATTTTCACTTTACGACAGATAATTGGGAAATCAATTACTTTATGGGAATATAACAAAGATCTGTATTTAAGTTTTTTAGATCTTGAAAAAGCATATGACAAGGTGCCAAGAGAGAAGCTATTCGAAATGCTACAGTTATATGGTGTCAATGGGGTATTATATCAAGCAATATATAGTCTTTATTTGAATTGTAAGTCAGCAGTTAGAATTGAAGGAAGTACAGGAAGATGGGTTAATGTTAAATCTGGTGTCAGACAAGGATGTACATTATCTGTATGGATCACATTATGAAGGAAAGCGGTATTAAACCTGATATCAAAATTGGAGATGTTAATCTCAGCTCTTTATGTGAATGATGTTATACTTCTATATCATAAAATTCTGCAAGATTCCTTGACTAAATTGAATAACTGTTGTAATAGATTTGGTATGAAGGTCAGCAATAACATGACAAAAACAATGAAAATAGGCAGAAACATTGAAAATATCAACTGCATTGTGAATGGAGAATCTATAGAACAAGTAAAACATTTCAGGCACTTAGGCACAATTTTTAGTGAAGATGGTAAATTAAATATGGAAATAGACAATGGAATCAACAAAGCTGGTATGGTAGGAAGTCAACTGAATAAATTTATATGGAATAAGAGAAAAATTCAAAACACTAAATTAGCTGTATCCAAAACTGTGTTCAAACCAATTTTAACTTATGGATCTGAAGCTGGGTTAGAGTCCTGAGAAAGATTATGGGTGTGAACCAATGGCATCAGTGTGTTGGAACGTCCTCCTTGTTCTATTTGGTTCGCCATCTTGTTGTAATGTTGTTCTTAATAAAATCAATTAATTGCTGGTTGATAATAATCAAAATATAGGGAAATTTATATTTATACTGCACCACCCTATATTTAGATTAGTCTATGTAAAATAGTAGAATCAATCTTCAATTAACTTAGCAGTCTCCTTATTCATACAGGCTGAATTTAATAATTTTCACTTAGGGCTCCCGCAAGGTTCGAACTTTTTATGAACAGTGCAATGAAAAAGAATCAGGCACACACAATATTGAAATCAATAAAACAAAACATTTAATACAAGGTTATATGACAAATACATAAATTTAACTCCTAAAATAAGATAATACAATTAATTTAGTTCTTCAGGTCAAAACATTCATATTAAATTAGACTTCCAATCTTCAGATACAAAATTCTCAGTTCTCTCAATAACAAAGATTGTTCATGCTGATCAATAATACAGAATTTCTTGCTAAATAAATTTGCTGGTATCACTCAGTTACACTTTATATTTAACACTTAGCAAGCACTTATAACATTATTAATCACAGCAGTTATTGCTTCAAGGGGAGTTATTTTCAACTTCTAACTTTGGCTAAATTCAGTGAAACGCCACAGTAAATGTTAGGATATTCGAGACGGAACTATCACTTAAACCTTCACACTGAAATAAAATAAAAATAGGATTGTTCTTACCGGGATTAATCCTTAGCACATCAGTTTCAATGTGAGCACATTACAAACTTATATTCACTTATTACTCCAACGGAACACTATTCAAAAGAATTCTTCAAGGAGATAACTGGATTATTATTTATTGCGCTACACAATTCTTGATGGGCTTACTATAAGGCAGAATAATTATTCCATGTTTGCTACGGTATAACAAGTTGAGCTTTGTACAATCCTTCCTTAAAGCGATATAGGAATATGTAGTAATCTTGTGGTCTTTTAGTTATCCTATTATGGGACTAAATTTCCTATTACTGCCACCGCTGACTTTACTCTCAGCTATCTATAAGTTTTCTCCTCATCTCCGTACACTTCTGAATGCTACTCCCTTGAATTCCCTGCCCTTCAGTCTCCTTGTTTACTTTTACCTCTCGCTTCTATGCCTTCCTTCTTCCCGCTCTCTAACTTGTTCCTTGTCCAACTCAGTAATTTCTCTTCTCCCAATTATCGAAGCTCATGCTCTATCTCATGCGTTCTGTTTTATTTCTCTCTCCATGGCAACGATCAAAACAGAATGTAAACATAAGCATTAGTGTTACATAAGGTTATACCTTTACACTGAGTAATGAAAAATAATAATAAAAATATTATATTTACTTAATTTCTCTTTCATTTCATTTACAATTAATAATAATAAAATACATGTTACAGTTTATATAAGGCACATAAAAGTTACATACATAGAATTCCTCATAATATTATTGAAGGAATAAAGTAATAAGATAAATGTTATTTACTACAGAGTTCTTTCATTAGTATAATTTACATTAAATTACATAATGTAATATATAATTAAATAATAACTGATAAAAACCAAGGATAATACATGAATATTAAATCTTAAGCAAGGGACTAACAAATAATATTGAAACAAGTCTTGCTTAATATATGGTAGATCATGTTAAATGTGAATGAAGAATAAAAACATACAAAACAATTTCATTCACAGTTTAACAAATGGCAATATCATATTAAAAACGAAGATATTAGGAAAGAACTTGACAACTAGCATCCAGGAATGTGTTAACAGAGCTAATCTCAGGTGGTATGGTCTCTTAAACAGAATGGGAGAGGAAAGATTAGCAAAATAAGTGTTCTCTGCCAAGTTGGCAGGAAAACGACCCAGAGGAAGACCAAGATATAAGTGGATTTATACAGTAAAAAAGTGTCTTAGAATATAGAAATATATGATCTGTTAATGTTGGAGTCTTGACAGTTATCAGATTGATTTAGAGGAAAATTGTGGTTGGGAAGTTAATGATGTGCGTTTTTCATATAGTACTATCATTATCCTGTATCATGTCAGGAATTTGATGATGATAGTCCTCTTTAAATACTGGACAGTCAACTTCCAAATTCTGGAAGCCTATGAGTGATGACAACTTCTACTATGGATTCCACCACTTTAGATTCACAACAAATCTAGCTTCATCTGCATTTGGACATTTGTCTTGGAAAAGTTTATAGAAATCTGGGTAAGCTTGTTAACTGGTTTTCTATGCTTTCCATTGTTTCATGGTGATGGTTCTCCTAACATCTCTTTTGATTTTTCATGATAACTACCTTCTTTCCTAAGTGTTTCCTACTAATAACAACCTCATGTCAAAAGAAAAGGTTCCTTCTCTCCTAATTGAATTTAATCCAGGGAATTTTCTGCATGTCATAGTGAATGGTTTCTCTCTTCAGACTTCACACCAATGTAGAAGTTCTGCAGGATTCTTTCTGTTACTTACCTTCTCTTTCATTGACTTCTGATTCTTTCTTTTGTCCATCCTAAGATATTCCATTCCGTGTGTGTGTGGGGGGGGGGGTTAACTTGGGTTTATTATACGTTAAAAATACCAAGAAATTTTTTACTTGGTTTTAATAATTTTCTCAAGGAAGCAAAACAATGTTTTGCACTTGAAATATATTCACGTCTGAGCTACTTGTATATAGAGGCTAATGACTTCATATCACTTGCCTTAGTATGTATCCCATAATGCAAAACACCCCACCTTTCAGATATGTATAATGCAATGCATAATGGAAAGGGTCACTACCCGTACCGATTTTGACCTTTACTGAGGTCTCATCAGTGGGAGCCAGACCTGGGAGAGATACCAAGGTTGAAGTAATGTAGAAGTCGTATATATCTCATGTACAAGTAGACAAAAGGTGCTTGACCTTATTAATAAAAATTTCTGGATGAGAGAAAGATGTAGAAAGTTTTTTACTTTGGGTTTATTATATGTTAAAGATACCAAAAATTTTTTATGCTTGGTTTTAATCCTTTTTCCAAGGAAGCAAAGCAATGTTTTGTGTGTGAAATATATTCACATCTGAGCTACTTGTATAGAGGCTAATGACTTCATATCACTTGCCTTAGTATGTATTCCATAATGCAAAGCACACCCCTTTCAGACATGTATAATGCAATGCATAATGGAAAGGGTTACTATCCAGACCAGTTTTGACCTTTATTGAGGTCTCATCAGGGAAAGCCAGACCCAGGAGAGATACCAAGGTTGAAGTAATGTAGAAGTCATATGTATCATATTCAAGTAACTACTTGTTTCTACTTTGCATTATGGGGATATATATACTAAGGCAAGTCATATGAAGTCGTTAGCCTCTATATACAAGTAGCTCAGATGTGAATATATTTCATGCACAAAACATTGTTCTGTTTCTTGGGAAAAGGATTAAAACAAACTGTAAAATTTCATTATCTGGTCTCTTTTGACTAAAGGTGAGTTTTCCAGTCTCATATTGAGGTAGGCGTTTTTTCACTCAGAAACTCGGGTAACCAACCTATTCCGTAGGATTTCAGTTCTGAATACCTACACAGTAAAATATGTAGGTCTACTCATGAGCATAAATTAGGATAGGATAGGATCTTTAACATACATGTGTGTGTGTGTGTGCATATACCCATACATGAAAAAGTTGACCCATATATGAAAAGTTGCAAGCCCTATAGCATGGCAGTGCTGTTGTTGGGACTCTTGGCAGTTTGTTATAGTGGTATTTACTATATTGATAGTTGACTGTTTGAAGGTTTTTTGCATCTTAGAAATTGAACCTAGTTCTTTTCTATCAAAAGCTATCATCAGTACCATCTGATCTCTAGAAGTTTCCAGTCAGTGATAAGAAACTTATTGCTTTACTAAAATGCAAGGAAATAATGTTGGATTTAACATTCGCTTTACTTATATAATTATGCTTTTAATTTTACCAACTTTCTCTGTAAAAAAAAAAAAAAAAAATAAATAAATAAATCTGTTCATCATTGCATATCTTGAAAATATTCAGTTCTTTCTTTCTTTCTCCTTTCTCTCTCTCTCTCTCTCTCTCTCTCTCTCCTTAGTATGACATTTACATCTAGCTTTTAATGCCCACAAATTCATATCAACCTCCAAACATTTTTTTTTTTTTTTTTTTGCTGCTCAAGATGCTATTTTTCAACTCATGTTTGGAGGAAGCTTTCCTATTGGAGATTCATTCCCTCTCTGTCTTACTCATGTCATTCATTTATTGCTAGTGATCTGTTTCTGCTCTATGTTTTTGAGTTCATTGTAGCATATCGTAAATTCTTGTAGTTCTTGCATTAGCATTCCAGAATCCAATCTTTAGAGTTTGCCTTCTGTGTTTGTTAACCATCCACTAATGCAGTAAGGATTGTTTGTATATGTCTTACATACTTGCTGAACTCAATTAAAAATCTAGTAGCAAGGCTTATACATTGGTCAAACATAACTGGTAATTAGTTTATGGAAATAACAACGCATATAAAGTATATTAATTAAAGGTAACTTTAATGAATAACTTCTATATTTCGGCAACGTCACGTTGCCATCTTCAGGAACATAAAGATATGGTATGTGCACACAGGCACTAACAAAAGCAAATGAGGAAGAAAGCAAGAAACTAATATTGTTCCTAAAGTCCTAATGGTGCCCTCTGGCGGGCTAATTTGGTTGTCTTGGCAGTTGGGCTGAAGTTCTCATAATGTAAGTCTCCCAAATTTGGGGTAGTTTCATGCACCCAAATTTGTTGGGGTTAGGAACGTTTTTTAGAGCTACTGATGATTCCTTGAATAATGTTTTGTATTTAAATTTCAATTAATTCCATTAAAAATCACCCAGAGTGGCTGCTGTGATTTGCAGCTTTGCTGGATTTGATTTTTTTCTGAAAGTTTTGATACCACCACCATCTCTGCATATGAGGCACTTACTTGGGTGGTTTGTTGTGCTAGATTATCAGCATCTGACTGAGTTGGGGCTTTTTGGTTTTCTTTTGCAGTTTTTTTGGGTGACCTAGTATTGCTTGTGTGTTCTGTAGTTAGTGGGATGTGGTCTACTGCAGTTGGCACATTTAGCTGGCTCAGTTTTGATTTTTTGCAGGAAGCCGTTGCACAGTTTTCACTGCATTTAATGTAGCAGAAATTGGCTTTGCATTAGCATTGCAAGTGGCAAAATTTTTGACAACAGTGTATTGTACAGTTGATGCCTTCCAAGTAATGGTTCTGGCTTTATAGCCAGGTTGCTGATGGGTTTTAGGTCATTGATCCCTTCCTCTGTATTGTTTGCTGATTTCCACTAGAACAAGAGGCATTAACCATTTATCTCCTTTGAGCATACTGCTAACTTTTAACAGGAAGATGTACTCCATGATTTTGGTGTCTCTTGTGACTTCTTTTATGGTTACAGATTCTGTTATACTGTGCAGTACTACCTTGTAGGGTTTTTTTTTTTTTTTTTTTACTTAAAGTGTGTGGCACTTGTAATCTAAAATCTTGGCATGGTAGTCGGTTACCATCTCTGGCTGCATTTGGACCCTGTAACCCATGTTCCTGGCTTCTGTGAAATTTATTATTTTTTTTTTTTGAGGACTGTGGCCTCTGTTGTTCATTATTCCTTATCATGCAGGATAGCTGTAGGAACTCTTTCTTTAGAATGATTTGTTTCTGCTTCAGTGTGGGTTGTATTTTGTTTAAAGTTGGCTCTTTGCATCATTTTTTCCTGAACAGAACCCATCCTGTTCCTCAGCTGCTTCTGAGCCAGATTGTGAGTACAGTCTGGAATCCTAGGTTTGTTGTCAATGTCTGGAGCAGTTGTTGGCTTCTCAACCTGCAGTTTGTTGGATCATTTTTTCTACAAGAAATAAAATATTTTGAATTGTGCAAACACCTACTCAAACTCGAGACTTTCCCATTTAAAGTTGCTAAATCAGTTGTAATTATAAGGTAAGATAATGAAATGAAAACAGAAGAGAAACAGTGTAAATCTAGTAATAACTATCAGATACTTAACCTCTGGAGTGTTTTAAACCCAAATTCAGAGGACAGTGAATCAGAGTCTCACTGAGTCATGATCCAATCAATAGATCAGTTATGTTCAGATGGGAAACCAAGATGCTCAAGTTAAATCAGTGCAGAAATTATATTTTTCATATACAAGTAGAAAAAAAAAAAAATGGTGTATCAACATAGTATTAAAATATTCTAGATCAGCGATAGGTGTAAAAAATGTTTCCGCTTGGTTACAAGGTAAATTAGACTTGACAAGAAATTATGTTCTCATTTTAATTCCTTTAGTCAATCATAAGCAAACAAAGTTTGCATGTGAAGTATTTTCACAACTAGTTAACCTTACCTGTATCTAGAGGCTAGTGACTTCACATTGGTTGCTTCAGTATCTCAGTCAGTTTCCAGACTAGTTTTGACCTTTATTGAGAGCTCCTTTAATAGTAGCTAGATCAAAGAAAATGCTAACATTAAATTGATGCAGAAGTCAGATATTTTACTTATGCAAGTAGTAAAATGGTTATCACCATATTATTAAAATACTCTAGATCAGAAATAGTAGCGGAATTTTTTTTGGCTTAGTTACAAGCAAAACAACTTTCTACAACTGTCTCTAATTCAGCATATTTAAGTTCATTATTTTTTTGGGTCTAGCTCCCACTGATGATACCTCAATAAAGGTCAAAACTGGTCTCTAATGACCCTTTTCATGATGCATAGCAATATATATATATATATATATATGTCCAAAAGGAAGTATGCTTTGCATTATGGGATAGTGCTGAGGCACTTGATGTGAAGTCTATGGCCTCTTGTGCAGACTTGCTTATGTTTGGCTAAAGAAGTAAATCAAGAATATAATTTCTTGTCATCAAGTTTAATATACCTTGTAACCAAGTGAAAAAAAACTTTCCACAACTTAGAAAATGTATCAATAATGCAGCATTGCACTTAAGTTTGCAGTATCAAGATATATTGCTTCGTAAGCAAAATGTGAGAAGACAGTTGTAAGATAATGTTTACAGGGTTATTGAGAGCACAATTAAATCATCTAGCTCCATTGCTTACGTCATGAAAAATATATTTGGTTTTCATATAAGAAGTATTCTATTATTGTTCTGATTTTAACAAAATTAAAATTTCTGAGTAGTTTTTCTTCTAAATCATATGCCAATATGTGTAATTTTTTTTGCAAAAATATGCATGAAAAGAAATTTTTTAGTCTTCATAATTTTCAAAAAAATATAAATGGATGTTCTCCAAACTTCCTTACTTTTAAATAATGCCGTATTTGTTGTAATAGATTTAACAGTATTGATATGAACACAGATGGATAAGAAAATAACTATTTATTAACTTAAAAGCTAATATTTCGCTAGTATTATATCCAGCATCTTCAGAGCACACAACACAAAGTTTGTTACAAATGCAAGACAACCACAATCTGGTGTAACAGTGGGGCTAGTATTAGTAATTGCAGCGTGCAACACAAGACTAAAGTCCTAATAGGGCGTCATCTAGGTTTAAAAAAAAAAAAAGTTCAAAGTTTTGAAATAGTAGTCCAAATAATAGTCTTAGAAAGTTTGAAAAAAAATAAAAGTAATAAATATTAATTTGGTCTTAGGATGACTGCCTCCCAAATCTTTGGTAGATTTATACAGCCATACTTGTTAAGGTTTGGGGTATGTTTTAAGGCTTCTGTTGATTCCAGGAACAACCTTTCTGACTTGTAGAAGCTTCTGTGCATTACTTTTGTTTTTTTTTCCAATTGATCCTGTGTGCTAGGGTATCCAAAGCATGGTCTGCCAGACCCGACTTGCCATAGCGAAAGTGTCGGATGGCAAGTCGGTCAGGCAGACCATGCTTTGGATATCCCAGCACACAGGATCAATTGGAAAAAAACAAAAGTAATGCACAGAAGCTTCTACAAGTCAGAGAGGTTGTTCCTGGAATCAGCGGAAGCCTTAAAACATACTCCAAACCTTGACAAGTATGGCTGTATAAATCTATCAAAGATTTGGGAGACAGTCATCCTAAGATCAAATTAATATTTATTACTTTTATTTTATTTTATTTTTTTTTCAAACTTTCTAAGACTGTTTTGGATTACTATTTCAAAACTTTGAATTACTTTTTTTTTTTTTTTTTTTAACCTAGATGGCACCCTATTAGGACTTCAGTCTTGTGTTGCACGCTGCAATTACTTATACTAGCCCCACTGTTATTACACCGGATTGTGGTTGTCTTGCATTTGTAACAAACTTTGTGTTGTGTGCTCTGAAGATGCTGGATATAATACCAGCGAAATATTAGCTTTTAAGTTAATAAATAGTTATTTTCCTTATCCGTGTTCATATCAATACCGTTAAATCTATTACAACATGTCTGATGAACAAATAAGCCTATCCACGCGTTTAAATGCTGTATTTAGTATTGATCAGTATTTAGTCAATTATCATATCTGATCATATTTTTCTCTCACAGAAAGAGCTGTATAATACACAATTAAATTTACAGGCATAAACATATAACTATCACTCACATCCCATTGATATTATTAGAGTAGGTCAGGTTATTTAGGTAGGTCATATTATTAGGGTAGGTCATGCCTCAGTAACTTGCTCACGTATTATAACACAGTGATGGCTGAATTGGATAAGGATAATGGATTTACAGTGATTCTACTGGGGCCTTGCTAAGGCCTTTGACAGGATACCACATGGAATTCTAATCAGTAAATTGCAGCATATGGGGGATGGATATAGGGTTGGTGAGATGGATAGGAGGGTGGTTGACGGAGAGATATCAGAGAGTGGTTTATTCAGGAGTAGAGTCCACAAGATGGCCTGTGACTAGTGGTATGCCACAAGGAGCTGTTCTTGGACCACTGCTGTTTAATTTGTTCATTAATGATATAGGAAAGGATCTGAGAGGAACAGTTCATTTGTTTGCAGATGATGCAAAATTGGGTAGGGCAATAGTGAATGTAGATGATGTCAAAATTTTGCAGGATGATTTGGATAGATTAGAGGTCTGGGCTAAGGAGAATGGATGTCAATTTAATGTGGCAAAATGTAAGGTTATACATTTTGGGGTGAAAAGATTAGCAGCAGTTTACTACATGGGTGGAACTGTACTCCAGGAAATTGATGAGGCACAAAATTTAGGAGTGTTGGTGGATAAGCAGTTGAAGTTTAGGGGGCACATTGCAAAAGTAACCAAATCAGCTTATCAAATCACTTGGTTGCTGAAGAATACGATAAGACCCCATCTCGACTACTGTGCCCAGATTTGGTCACCTAGGTTTCTTCTTGATGGGGAGGAGGTTGAGAGGATCCAGAGGTGAGTGACCAAGATGATAGCATGTCTGTGGAATGAACCTTATGAGAACAGGTTGAGGATTTGTGGGTTGCAAAAATTGGTTGATAGGGGGAGGAGGGGAGATATGATTGAGACATTCAAATTACTGAAGGGTTTCTATAAAATTAATTCAGAAGATATTTTTGAGAACAGGGCTGGTTGTGGGAGGACTAGGGGACATCCATGGAAACTGGGCAAAAGTGTGGTTAGTAAAGGTGTTAGAGCTGGGTTCTTTACTTTTAGAGTGGTGAATGAGTAGAATGGGCTGCCAGAGTCTGTGGTGGATGCTGTGACAGTGAATGAGTTTAAGGCGAGGTATGATAGATACTGTATGAATGTCGAATAGTTGTGATGAATATGATTTGGGGCCTCCCTCGATGAGTCTAATGACTCCCTGGAGTTGCCCGTAATAATATACCAAGCAACTAAAAATAATGACATGGAGTACTCGCCTTTCAGTATCTGTTGCAAAACTTTGGTGATACTTAAATTCTTCATTGTCATTGTTTCAATATACATTGTAAAGTTAAGTCTGTATTCCTTTCTTTTAGAGTTACACAGTGATCAGCATTCATTTTAAAAATTTATGGAATTTACAACCGTTTTAAAAAAAAATCTTTTTTATTATCCCGCCATTTCGATCTTCACATCAAGATCATCATTTGGAGCATACATCAATATACAAGACAAGCTGAGTTACATTATTAACTGTAAGCTAAAGAAACAATGATATAATCACATGTTATTCTACTGGCATGACCTCTAGTGAAAAAAAAAATTAAATTATCAAGCTAAATTCTATTTACAATGACAGGAATAAACATTCTTTCAGAAACAATGTTGTCCTATTTTTAGTTACTATTCTTATTTTTGCTTTTAAGATACTGGATTTTTCTACAGTCCTGTTTATAGTTGTTTTTAGTGAGAAACGTGACGTGGGTTGAATATATACTTTCCATATGTTTGGGATTTTTAGACCATCATTATTGCTCAGATTGGGGGTGGTTGATAATAATCTCGCATGCTTCCTTGAATTTTCGTTCATACCATGTTTTAGTGCGATGTAGACAGCTAGTGCTTTTCCAGTCAATTCTGTGTAAGGAATTCAGGGCATGATCAGAAAGGCCAGCTTCACCATAATTGTTATATTTAATGTGTCGTTTATGTTATTTTTGTCTGATAGGAATTGTGCGTCCTTGTTTCTCCTATATATGGTATGTTGCAAGTACAATAAATGCGGTATACTCCAGGGTGAGCTAGTGGAGGGAGTGGGTCTTTGGATGAGTTGAGTAAGCGTTTTAATTTTACAAGAGGTTTAAAGGTGGCTTTGAGGTTGTATTTTCGTAGTACTCTGTTTATTTTGTCTGATGTTCCTTTAATGTAGGGACCCTACATTAAAGACATCCCTACATTAATCCCTACATCCCTACAGCAAAAATAAGAATTGTAACACTAAAAATAGGACATCATTGTTTCTGAAAGAATGTTTATTCCTGTCATTGTAAATAGAATTTAGCTTGGTGTAATTTATTTTATTTATTTATTTTTTTTTTTCACTGGAGGTTATGCCAGTAGAATAACATGTGATCATATCATTGTTTCTTTAGCTTACAGTTAATAATGTAACTCAGCTTGTCTTGTATATTATATTGATGTATGCTCCTGATGATGATCTTGATGTGAAGATTGAAATGTCGGGATAATAAAAAAGTTTTTTTTTTAACACAGTTGTAAATTCCTTAAGTCTGTACATTTACATTTAGATCCTTTTTACCAGTTTTTGTTGAAAAAAGATGAAAAGTGATATTTGATTTGTAGGTTTGATCATGTGGATAGATAACTTCAATTGATAGTCTTACTAGAGAAATATAGATAAATAATAACTCCAATAATATTTGATTTGTAGGTTTGGTCATCAAGATCAGATAACTGCAATTGATAGTCTTACTAGGGAAATAGCTATTACTGCAGGTGGAAGAGACAGAACAATCAGAATATGGAAGATTGCAGAAGAATCACAGTTAGTTTTTCAGGGTGATGGGTTAGTTTTCTTTATGTTACTCAATTTATTTTAATTTATGTGTAACAAAAGTAAAATAAGTATAATTGTATATGGAAAAAATTTATCATTTGTCTATATCAGTGGGTCTTAACCTTTTTTAGTGATCGGCACCCCCTTGAAAAATGTGCTTCTATTTCTTTATTTAGGAAATTACATCCATTGCAAGATAATTTATTTATTGAAAAATAAACACATATATTTACATATACATACAAAACAATATCTCAATTTTTAATGGCTATGTTGTTGTTGTTTATTCATAATAATACTTTTGAAGCAAGGCTCCATTTTTGAAAGAGCACGCGTAAGTCATCACTTGCATTTAAGCGATTTCTGGCTTTTGTTTTTATTTGCAAAAGTGATGAAAATCCCATTTCACACAGGTAGGTGGTGGCAAATGGTAAAAGTGTCTGCAATGCTGCTTTTGCCAGCTGTGGATAAGGTTCTAACTGTGTACATACACCAGAATTGTTCTAAGTCCAGTTTTTCAAATTCCATTTGAATACGTGCATTGGCTTGTGTGTCAATAAGATCGTCTTTTATTAAATAGGTGTTGTCCATTGAATCTGGGTCAAAATTTAGAAACTTCTCTTGAACCCCAGGGGTGCACATACCCCAGGTTAAGAACTACTGGTCTATATTCTGATCAGAATATGAAGAGTTTCATATGTTATGTGGTAACCATGTAGGTTGCTTGTTATTTGCATCAATTCTAAATTTCAGATCTATACCCAGTTAATTATTCCTAATTAATTTCCTCTGATAATCACTGAAAACTCACAATTGTTATGTATATAATGATCAGGGCTTGCAAAATGCATTCATCCAGTCATCAGTGATTAGTGAGAATTTTTAGTTGATGTTGTTATTTAGTTTTGGTTGAAAAAAAAAATAGAGGAGGAGTTTCTTTAAATGTCAGTTTTATTTACATAATGCCATGTTTTATGTCATAAACAGTTTTTTTATATTATCTTTTTGTATTTTTATTTTTTTCTGTTTACCTTAGTTATTGCATCTAGTGGAGATTATTAGTTATTACAAATGCTTATTTTGTTGTAATATGATCAATGAGAAGATAGGATATGCATGCATCATTACAGAGCACTTGGTCATACCTCAGTCACCAATTAATCATGACATGACAGCCTAAAATAGATATGCAGTGGACACCGATAATTACTTTATTTCCTCAGTAGTGGAATATGCAGAATTTGATCATTAATAGTAGATCTAAAATTTGAAATGTTGAGAAAGAAATATTCATTTTCTGAAATATATATTTTTTATTTTGATTCTAAATTAAATATTTTTCGATTGTTTTTTGTTACTGCTCTGTCATATGACATTGCTGGTTCCATCCATCCATCCAATAATATTTCAGAGAAAATCATAATTCAGAAAGGCACCAAGTTGTTATATGTGTAGGCCTAAAATTTTTTTAGAGTTTTATTATTTA
This sequence comes from Typopeltis vanoorti, assembly GCF_054136105.1. Classification (NCBI taxonomy): domain Eukaryota; kingdom Metazoa; phylum Arthropoda; class Arachnida; order Uropygi; family Thelyphonidae; genus Typopeltis; species Typopeltis vanoorti. The sequence continues at coordinate 60,151,342 of NC_143564.1, forward strand.
ATTTTTAATTTTAAAACTCTCCAGTTTTTTTGTTTTTTTTTTCTCATGATGCCCTTTTGCCATAAACTACATTTGATTTTTTATATTCGAAACTTAATTGAAAAATGTATGGTAATGGAAGAAATTTTGCTAGTCTCATTCATGTTATTATCATAAAGCACAACAGCTGCAAATACTGTTCGACCCTTATAGAAATTGATTGGATCCAAGTTATTAATTTATGACTTTGATATGTCGGTGATGTGTAAGTCCTAATTTAGTTTGAAAATCAGGAATGAAACTTGGTAAAAATGTGATTTACTTAGAAATAATTTTCTGTTTCACAAAAGTATTTTACTTATTTATTTATTTAAAGTAGAAAAAAAAGCATAAACTGTTGTTAATATCTTCAGAAAGTGCAAAAAAAATACGAAATTTAAATGAATTCTTATCCTTCCAGTGTCTGTTTTCATAGCACTTGCTGATTTAAGAAAGACCTTTATTATAGTTTTGACTCTAGTCACTGACTAGATAAACTTTTTATGAGGCCTTTCTTCAGCCACTTACTGAGTTAGTTAATCATTGACTTGAGCAAATAGCCCCCCCCCCCCTTGCTTGAAACCATGCCTTCTGATCCCTTGCTAAGGCAATTGGATGCAACTTCTGTTCACCTTTATTATATAGTGAAACCTGTGGCATATTCACAACTTAAACATACACGTGTGACCACAGCACTTAAATTATATAATAAGCAAATATTTTGTCCTAAGTATCTTAGGACATCGTCAGTACACTAATTTCAAACAATAACATACAGTTATTGTTTGAAATTACTGTATAAGGAAGTAATAAGAGTAACATACAGTTAGGGCTTATGCTTACAATGGAATCCCACTATGCGTGCATTAGTGTGATATAGAATTAAATTAAAATATATCTGATAAAAAATAAATTAGATTAAATTAAATTAAAATAAAATAACATACATAAATTTATTTTACAAATTAAGGATGACAATTTCCCAAACTTTAGGAATAGTAAGAACGTCATTACAGTTTAAATTGGGTTTGTGACATAGGGCTTCTTTTTTTTATATAAATGCTTATGTTTATATAAGGGTCTATGTAGAAGTTTGGTGTTTTTTCACTGTTCTTCTCCACTTCTGTCTATCATAAATTTACTTTTTCAGGCTGTTACATTCACAATTCATCTACCCACCATCCATCTCAAAAATTTGGCATCATTAAATCATTAGTAGTCAGAGCACACAGATTTTGCTTCTCCGAAGAATCTTTAAACCAAGAATTGGAAATCATGAAAAATACAGCCATACTAAATGGATACAATCCAAAAACAACTCAAAAAATCATCAGTCACTTCCCCACACATCAACCTAGACAAGAACAATCCCACAGGATTCCCATACCGTATGTCAAAGGCATCTCCGAACATCTGTCAAAAATTATGAAGAAATACAAACTTGCTGCTACCTACAAACCAATCAACCAGATCTATAATTTGCTACCTTATCCTAAAGACAAACTCTCACCTTTGATGTCACCTGGTGTTTACGAAGTTCCATGTTCCTGTAAGATGTCTTACTATGGACAGACAGGGAGATCTATTAGTAAACGCATCTCTGAACATCAAGACCATATCCGTCTTATCAAACCATGTAAATCTGGTCTCACACAGCATCGAGTTGAAAACCCAGACCATAGGATCCATTGGGAAAAAAAACACCATCTACATAGATCCTTATATAAACATGAGCTTTTATATAAAAAAAAAAAGTGCTGACGCCCTACGTCACAGACTCAATTTAAACCGTAATGACATTCTTACTATCCATAAAGTTTGGGAAATTGTCATCCTTAATTGTGTAAAATAAATTTATATATGTTATTTTATTTTAATTTAATTTAATTTATGTTGTATCAGATATATGTTAATTTAATTATATATCACGCAACTGCATGCATAGTGGGATTCCATTGTAAGCATGTGCCCTAACTGTATGTTATTCCTAGTATTGTTTGAAATTACTGTACTGATGATGTCCTAAGATACTTGGGACGAAATATTGACTTATTAAATAATTTAAGTACTGTGGTCACGTGTATATATTAAAGTTCTGTTCACCTTCATTTCCATCGCTCTCTCTCTCATCCTGATAGAACCACAGTTACTCCACCCAAAGATAAAGCTGACCTCCTAACATCACTCTTTTCCTTGAACTCCTGCATAGAAGACCAGGGGGAAATCACCTCCTACTATACAGAATCTGAGTACTATATGCCTCTTGTAGTTTTATAACAAAAAAAAGTCATCAGAAACTTACTAAATAATTTGGACACTAAAAAGTTTTCTCCAATAGTATTCATTGTACCCCAGAGCTAACACCAGTCCTGTAGCATCTCTACAATCTGTTTTACATAGTTCGTACTTATCCAACTGCATGGAAACAATCACATATCCATCCTGTTCAAAAAAAGGGAGATTGAAGTCTACCCAAATTACTGACCCATCACCTCAGTCCTCTCCCAAATAATGGACAAAGTAATTAATAGTTTATAATAGTAATTAATTTTCAACAAGGTATTAAACTTCTCTTATTGTGAATTTCAACATTCTCCTTTTTGCCAATGACCAAATAATAATTACAAATTCTGAAGATAACTTACAGAAAGCTATTTTAGATCTAAATGAGATAGCCGCCAAAGATTATGGTATGATAATATCAACAGAAAAATCAAAAACTATGGCCTTTAAAGAACAAAATCCAGCAAGAACTAAAATAGTAACAGATAAGAAGATCTTAGAACAGGTGAATTAATTTAACTACCTAGGATTGTTGGGGATCTAAATAGTAGAGTAGGAAATAATTGTGAGACATACAAAAATATTTTGAGAAAATTTGGAGAAAAGAGCAAAGCTAATAATAATGGCAAATATCTGTTGGATTTCTGCTCAGGACATGGACTGGTTATTACTAACACCATGTTCCAACATAAAAATGTGCACAAATTCACATGGAGAGAAGAGGCTAGGAATAAGAAAAGTCTCATTGACTATGTTATTGTTGATAGTGATGTTTTCTCCCTGGTGCAGGACACCAGAGTGTACAGAGGATTTGAAATTGGAAGTGATCACTATTTAGTCTTGAGCAGGATAAAATTGAATTTCATATTGAAAAGAATAACATGTAAGAAAATTTTAAGGCGAATAAAAGTTGAGCAGCTCTCAGATGTGAACTGTAGACTAAAATACAGAAATATTATTGAAAAGAAAATGAAAGAGTTTGAGAAAAGGAATCAAACCTTGGAGATTCAGTGGCAAACTCTGAAGGAAACATTGATTGAGTCTGCCAGAGAGGCATGTGGTGAGGTTGTGTGCAAGGATAAAAAAATCAGAACTCCCTGGTGGACACAGGAAGTTAAAGAGGCAGTGAAGGAAAAGAAGAAAGCATATCAAAAGTTCCTGGCAAATAAGTCAGCTTTTACTCTTACAGAATACAGAGACAAATGTAAAAAAGCTAAACAGTGTGTAAAACTAGCTAAACAAAAGTCATGGGAGGACTTTGGCAAGAATATAGAAAATAAATATCAAGAAGATGGCAAAATATTCTGGAGGTTGTTGAAGAAGCTTAGGAATGGAGGAAAGAGTGCTGTAAAAGGAATTAGAGATGATTAAGGTGAAATGAAAACAGGAGAAAAAGATATCCTTGAAGTATGGAGTAATTACTTTGAAAAACTGCTAAATGAAACAAGCAGTGATGACAGCACAGTGATAAAAAACACTGACCAGGCATGCAGTCAGGAATACATATCCATACTTGAAGTAGAAAAAGCCATCAAAGGCTTGAAATGTGGAAAGGCAGCAGGAGTAGATGATATTCGACCAGAAATGCTGAAGTATGGTGGTATAAAAGTCTTACAGTGGCTGCACTGCATAGTTCAGAAAGCCTGGACAGAGGGACGAATTCCCGATGATTGGAGTAGAGCTCTCATAATACCCATATATAAAAAGGGAAATAAAACTCTGTAATTCTCACATTTTGAATGTGAGAATTACAGAGGTATTTCCCTACTGAGTGTTCCTGGCAAGATCTATGCAAGTATACTTGAGAAACGGTTGAGAAGAATTGTGGAAGAAAAGCTTGGTGAAGAACAAGCTGGATTCAGGCCAAATAGAGGCTGTCAGGATCAGATCTTCACTTTACGACAAATAGTCGAGAAAGCATGGGAATATAACAAAGATCTGTATTTAAGTTTTGTCGATTTGGAAAAGGCATATGACAAGGTGCCAAGAGAGAAGCTATTCAATACGCTGCAGTTATATGGTGTCAATGGGGCATTATATCAAGCAATACTTAGTCTTTATTTGAGTTGTGAGTCAGCAGTTAGATTTGAAGGAAGTACAGGAAGATGGTTTAATGTTAAATCTGGTGTGAGACAAGGATGTACATTATCCCCTCTGTTATTCATTATCTATATGGATCACATTATGAAGGAATGTGGTATTAAACCTGACATCAAAATTGGAGATGTTAATGTCAGCTCTATGCTTTATGCGGATGATGTTATACTTCTAAATAAATCCGCTACAAGTCTGCAAGATTCTCTGACTAAATTGAATAGCTGTTGTAATAGATATGGTATGAAGGTCAGCAATAAAAAGACAAAGACAATGAAAATAGGCAGAATCATTGAAAATGTCAACTGTGTTGTGAATGGAGAACCTGTGGAACAAGTAAAACATTTCAGCTACTTAGGCACAATTTTTACTGAAGATGGTAAACTAAATATAGAAATAGACAACAGAATCAGCAAAGCTGGTATCATGGGAAGTCAATTGAATAAATTCATATGGAATAAAAGAGAAATTAGTCGGAACACTAAATTAGCTGTATACAAGACAGTGTTCAAACCAGTTTTAACTTATGAATCTGAGAGCTGGGTCAGAAGTAAAACACTTGACCAAAGACTAGAGACCAGAGATATGAGAGTCCTGAGAAAGATTAGAGGTGTGAATGGCATCAATGGCAATATCATATTAAAAATGAGGATATTAGGAAAGAACTTGACATTGTCAGCATCCAGGAATGCGTTAGCAGAGCTAATCTCAGATGGTATGGTCACTTAAATAGAATGGGAGAGGAAAGATTAGCAAAACAAGTGTTCTCTGCCAGGTTGGCAGGAAAACGACCCAGAGGAAGACCAAGATATAGGTGGATTGATACGGTACAAAGTGCCTTAGACGATAGAAATATAAGATCTGATAATGTTGGAGTCTTGACAAGTAACAGACTGATTTGGAGGAAAATTGTAGATAGGAAGTTAGTAATGATGTAATTTTTTCATGTAGTACTGTCATATCCTGTACACCCCTTGAGGGTACATGGCAGGAATTTGATGATGATGATGATGATGAGGATGTATGATCACATATGAAAATGAAAAAGATATAAATGTAAAAATTGCAAAATATTTAAAAATAACAGGTGTAATTCACTCTATATTTAAATCAAACCTAGTTCAAAAACAAACCAGACTAAAAGTATACAGTACATTAGCCCTACCAGTCCTGTTGTATGGAAGTGAATTCTGGACAATAAAACAAAAAGACAAAGATTAATTACAGCTGAAATGAAGTTTATGAGAAAAACTGCAAAGTAGTATACTCTATTTGATCACAAAGAAATTATGAAAGAATTAAACCAGGAATCAGTAATAGAAAATATCAAAAAAATATAAACATAAATGGATGGAACATGTTGAAAGAATGAAAACAGAAAGATTACCAAAAGAAGCCTTAAATTATAAAACATTAGGAAAAAGAAAACCAGGACATCCTCTTAAGAGATTCAATGATGACTTCTAAGGTCAGAGCAGGCCACTCGAGGCCTAAATCCTTGATAGACATGATGATGTAATTAATAGTCAACTTCTCACTACTTAGAGGTCCGCCAGTTACTCAACAACCATCAGTATGGATCCTGCCATTCAAAATCCACAGCTGACCTCTTAGCTTACATTGTCCACCACTACATCACTGCAAAAAATCATATATTTTCAATATACAAGTAGCAAAATATATCACATTTTACTACTTGTATATTTTAAAAATTCTCTGGAGTAGAGATATTTGTAGTAAAAGAGGTGTGCTTTGCGTTAATGGAAACTAAGGCAATTTATGTGAAATCAACAGTCCCTATATGCAAGTATCCTAGTGTCAGGAAGATACTTCATGCGCAAACTTTGCTGTTTATACTTACATATAGGATTAAAACAAAAATATAATTTCTTGTCTGTTACCATTTACTTGATAACCAAGTGGGAGGGAGGGAGGAAACTTTAAGTAATGGAGATTTCTTTCCATCTCTTTTATAATAGGTAATGTGACTGATTATATATTATATAATAATCATATAATATATTATACGATTGCATAATAGACAAAATTTATAAAAGATAGACTTTTTATAAAATCGTATAAAAGTTTGCACATGAAGTGTCAGGAAGATACTTCATGTGCAAACTTTGCTGTTTATACTTGCATATAGGATTAAAACAAAAATATAATTTCTTGTCTGTTACAATTTACTTGATAACCAAGATTATTATATAATATATATCATCATCATCATCATCAAATTCCTGCCATGTACCCTCAAGGGGTGTACAGGATATGACACTACTACATGAAAAAATTACATCATTACTAACTTCCTATCTACAATTTTCCTCCAAATCAGTCTGTTACTTGTCAAGGCTCCAACATTATCAGATCTTATATTTCTATCATCTAAGGCACTTTGTACCGTATCAATCCACCTATATCTTGGTCTTCCTCTGGGTCGTTTTCCTGCCAACCTGGCAGAGAACACTTGTTTTGCTAATCTTTCCTCTCCCATTCTATTTAAGTGACCATACCACCTGAGATTAGCTCTGCTAACGCATTCCTGGATGCTGACAATGTCAAGTTCTTTCCTAATATCCTCATTTTTAATACGATATTGCCATTGATGCCATCTGTTCACGCCTCTAATCTTTCTCAGGACTCTCATATCTGCAGTCTCTAGTCTTTGGTCAAGTGTTTTACTTCTGACCCAGCTCTCAGATCCATAAGTTAAAACTGGTTTGAACACTGTCTTGTATACAGCTAATTTAGTGTTCCGACTAATTTCGCTCTCATTCCATATGAATTTATTCAATTGACTTCCCACCATACCAGCTTTGCTGATTCTGTTGTCTATTTCTATATTTAATTTACCATCTTCAGTAAAAATCGTGCCTAAGTAGCTGAAATGTTTTACTTGTTCCACAGGTTCTCCATTCACAACACAGTTGACATTTTCAATGATTTTGCCTATTTTCATTGTCTTTGTCTTTTTATTGCTGACCTTCATACCATATCTATTACAACAGCTATTCAATTTAGTCAGAGAATCTTGCAGACTTGTAGCGGATTTATTTAGAAGTATAACATCATCCGCATAAAGCAAAGAGCTGACATTAACATCTCCAATTTTGATATCAGGTTTAATACCACATTCCTTCATAATGTGATCCATATAGATAATGAATAACAGAAGGGATAATGTACATCCTTGTCTCACACCAGATTTAACATTAAACCATCTTCCTGTACTTCCTTCAATTCTGACTGCTGACTTACAACTCAAATAAAGACTAAGTATTGCTTGATATAATGCCCCATTGACACCATATAACTGCAGCGTATTGAATAGCTTCTCTCTTGGCACCTTGTCATATGCCTTTTCCAAATCGACAAAACTTAAATACAGATCTTTGTTATATTCCCATGCTTTTTCGACTATTTGTCGTAAAGTGAAGATCTGATCCTGACAGCCTCTATTTGGCCTGAATCCAGCTTGTTCTTCATCAAGCTTTTCTTCCATAATTCTTCTCAACCGTTTCTCAAGTATACTTGCATAGATCTTGCCAGGAACACTCAGTAGGGAAATACCTCTGTAATTCTCACATTCGGTTTTATTTCCCTTTTTATATATGGGTACTATGAGAGCTCTACTCGCATCATCGGGAATTCGTCCCTCTGTCCAGGCTTTCTGAACTATGCAGTGCAGCCACTGTAAGACTTTTATACCACCATACTTCAGCATTTCTGGTCGAATATCATCTACTCCTGCTGCTTTTCCACATTTCAAGCCTTTGATGGCTTTTTCTACTTCAAGTATGGATATGTATTCCTGACTGCATGTCTGGTCAGTGTTTTTAATCACTGTGCTGTCATCACTGCTTGCTTCATTTAGCAGTTTTTCAAAGTAATTACTCCGTACTTCAAGGATATCTTTTTTCTCCTGTTTTCATGTCACCTTTATCATCTCTAACTCCTTTTACAACACTCTTTTCTCCATTCCTAAGCTTCTTCAACAACCTCCAGAATATTTTGCCACCTTCTTGATATTTATTTTCTATATTCTTGCCAAAGTCCTCCCATGACTTTTGTTTAGCTAGTTTTACACAGTGTTTAGCATTCTTGCATTTGTCTCTATATTCTCTAAGAGCACAAGCTGACTTATTTGACCTGAACTTTTGATATGCTTTCTTCTTTTCCTTCACTGCTTCTTTAACTTCCTGTGTCCACCAGGGAGTTCTAATTTTTTTATCCTTGCACACAACCTCACCACATGCCTGTCTGGCAGAATCAATCAATGTTTTCTTCAGAGTTTGCCACTGAATCTCCAAGGTTTGATTTCTGTTCTCAAACTCTTTCATTTTCTTTTCAATAATCTTTCTGTATTTTAGTCTACAGTTCACATCTGAGAGCTGCTCAACTTTTATTCTCTTTAAAACTTTCTTACATGTTATTCTTTTCAATATGAAATTCAATTTTATCCTGCTCAAGACTAAATAGTGATCACTTCCAATTTCAAATCCTCTGTACACTGGTGTCCTGCACCAGGGAGAAAACATCACTATCAACAATAACATAGTCAATGAGACTTTTCTTATTCCTAGCCTCTTCTCTCCATGTGAATTTGTGCACATTTTTATGTTGGAACATGGTGTTAGTAATAACCAGTCCATGTCCTGAGCAGAAATCCAACAGATATTTGCCATTATTATTAGCTTTGCTATTTTCTCCAAATTTTCCCAAAATATTTTTGTATGTCTCACAATCATTTCCTACTCTGCTATTTAGATCCCCAACAAGGACCAACTTTTCCTTTTTCATTGTGTCAGTTGCTTTTTCTAAAGCCTCAAAAAATTCCTCCACTTCTACCTTAGTAGAACTTTCTGTGGGACCATAGGCACAAATAAGTCTGATTGTCCAGTTCCCCATTCTCATATTTGCCCACATTACTCTACTTGAGACTGACTGCCATTCAAGAAGATTAGCCTCGTATTTTGTGTTGAATACTATGGCTACTCCTTCTTTTCCTTGATTGTCATTGCCTGAATATAACATTTTGTATTTATTGCTCAGAAAGATCTCACCAGTTTTGGTCTTTTTTGTTTCAGTCACCCCTATTATGTCGATCTGGTACTTATCTAATTCCTCAGCTAGCTCCATTTCTTTGCCATTCAGGCTTCTTACGTTGATAGTACCGATCTTTAACTCTGGTGATGTTGAGTTGGGGTTTGTTTTCAGATTTGTTCCAGTAGCTGACTTTTCACTGTTCGCCCTGTTTCCCTGACGAAAACAACGGGGGCCTTGTTTTACCGGGCGACGCCCCAGCCGGCATTAAATTTTGTCCTGTTGTACCATCACTTTTTATTTTGGTTTAACCAATAAGAATACAATTTGGTCGGCTAAATCCCAAATTGCCAGCCGATCCTCGTTCGTTCAGTATCAAAGTAGATACCCAACAGGGTGCACCACGAGAGGTGAGGATTGGACCTTTGGTCAGAAGCCCTGGTCGGTTCTCAGCATTCCTTTAAAGGCTATGTGGGGGTCTCCTCTCAGTTATACAGCTTTGACCCTTAAGCACCCCTATAATATATATATATAATATATATTATATAATAATCATATAATATATTATACGATTATATAATAGACAAAATTTATAAAAGATAGACTTTTATAAAATCGTATGAAAGTTTGCACATGAAGTGTCTGGAAGATACTTCATGTCAAACTTTGCTGTTTATACTTGCATATAGGATTAAAACAAAAATATAATTTCTTGTCTGTTACAATTTACTTGATAACCAAGTGGGAAGGAGGAAGGAAACTTTAAGTAATGGAGATTTCTTTCCATCTCTTTTATAATAGGTAATGTGGCTGATTATATATTATATAATATATATAAAATATATATTATATAATAATCATAAAAAATATTATACGATTGTATAATAAATTTTGTTTTTTAAACATATGAGTATGTCAGCTCATCTCCTACCCACGAACAGCTGGTAACCTATACATTTAACATAAGGCTGATTGCCAGGTAATCTGGAGATTATCTGGCATTCAGTTTTACTTTTTCAAGCTAGTTAGCAGTGTGATGGTCTCGCGCTAGATGACAAAAATCTTCCATCACTAATCTCTCCATGTGAACACGTGATTGTGATGGAGTGAGCCACCCAATGATGGTGCTGACCTTTTTCATTCTTTCTATTATTTTATGCTGTATTCTTTGTTAATTCTCCCGCCCCTGAGTTCGTTAGGATCACTGAAGAATAAGACTGGGACCCAGTGTTCTATTACTATGCTTTATATGCAGTGCAGCCCTTGACATCCAGATATGGAGGGGGAGACTGATGGTAGTGTGTCTGTGTACAAACTGTTTTGGCACCCACTTCATTAGATGGGTGGTCTTGTGTGTCTGTTACACCTGTATATTTTATGTTTTTATTTCTATTTGATGTACATGTATCTGTGTGGTATCTGAATTCTTGTTCTGTAATTATCCTTAAATTGTACTTCTGTGGTTGTAATGGAAACACTACTAATACCTCTCTTTGTATGCCTACTCAGTACTTAATCTTCTTTATGCACTGTGGCCGTCACTTAGATTGATCACGTGTGTGAATTAGATAAACAAGGGGATTGCCTTTGGCTAGAGCCAATTCCCTTGTTACAAATATCTGGAGTTATCTCCTTGTTAGGTTCTGGAAAATTTATTTGTTATTGCTGCGCCATCCAAAACCCTTAGATTGGTAAAGCTTCTTAATCAAGGAGTTAATTCTCAGACAGACACACGGTTAATCATTCTATTAAAATACTTAGTTAAAATTGGCTAAATTTCCTGTACCAACTTTAGTTTGCAGTCATGGTCTCCGTTAAACAATTAAATTCTGCTCAGGTTCTAATTAATAAGTGGTGCATTGGATTCATTTATCAGGCAACTAGTTAGGTGAAAAGTACAAAGGTTCATTTATTAAAACTTATGCAATACACTTTCATCAAATTATACATTCAGCATAATCACTTTCTTAAGTTACAGAACTTAATATAACAAACTATAATTTATATAGCTGAATCTTGTCATAAGACACTGCTGTCAAAAAAAAAAACAAAAAAAAAGCACTGCTCGATTGTCCTTTTGTATTCTTTGATCTACAATTCCTTCCAGGCATTAATTCAATTAATGTCGCGTAAGATTATACTATAACATACTAAACATGATCGACATTTACAATACATTAGATTATGTTCCTGGAGCTGTAATACTTTGCTATTAGACTAAATACTAAAGTCCTGCCTCTTACATAATATGAGCTCTACTAATGAATGTTCCTGTTCACTATTATACATTAATTCTTTCTTCCACAACGAAAGACATTAAGGTTTGTACATTACAAATGTACCGGATCTTTAAGACTTCTTCTGGTTTGTCCCTCAATCTTCAATTCCCTTTACAGCTTACTTATTCTTTATCCTGACGGTCGTCTCACCTGGGCTTGATTTGGAGCTTGCTATCGTGATTTTTCCTCTCCGATGTGGATGCGAAGCAGCTCTGCTTAAGTTGATCCACATGATCTAGCATGATGGTCAGCTTGCATAGATTTCCTCTGTACGCTGACAAAATGCCCACATCTCACTTGTTACTTGGCTGCTTATCTCCGTTGAGATAAGCAGCCAAGTTGGCCAGGTTCACCTACACATCTCCGGGAACAACTCGAGCTGGGGCCCTCGAGTGACGGACGCCGATTCTGAACAGGAGAGCATGAGGAAGAACTGGAATCCAAGAGGAAAAAAGTTCCGAACTGGGGGAGCAAGCCTTTTTATATTACACCTTTTAGCGGCACCCCTTCTGCATCACGCCTTTTCACCCGTCACCATTCTTCTGCACACGATTCCGTTCTTCTCTCCTAGCATCTTCCAGGAAGCTTGCGCGTGCTCCGTGCGTACGTGACTGCCATAGGCTCTGCTGCTAATCCGAGTGTCTCGCTCGCGTGCCTTGAACTCATAATTTTACATGCTAACATATATTTCACAAATTATTCTTCCCTTGTTAAACATACAAAGATAGGTAATATTCCTTTACATAGAATCATTCAATGTCAAGATCCAATATCTTTAAGGCTTTCCAGTAATTTACAATTCTACTTATATACAAGTATATCCTTGTTGGTGAGTTAAAGCTTGTTAAATCCTGAATGAAATATTTCTTAATGAAATCTCTTCATTCAAGATTTAACAGTGTCCTGGCCAGAATCTGTTGACTTTATACAAGGCTTAGGTGTAGGTTGTTATTCATAACAGCACATCACAGTATTAACAATACACTACAAGAGAATAATTAATTTATTGAATTTACTGACATTTTGTTGGATTTCTAACCGTCATCTTCAGAGTGACAAATTACAAATCTTTGGAAAATACACATCATTCATTTAGGAGATAGTAGAAAAAAATCAAATTTTAATTGCAAAGGAACTAATGTTCTCTCAAGGGAGTGGATAAAAAAACAAGTTAATTCTTAGAAATTTGGCCACATGCAGTCTTAGAATGACTGTCTCAGATCTTTAACAAATGAATGTAGCCAAACTTGTTGTGGTTAGGGGAATTCAAAGTGATGAAACATCACTGATGCTGATTCCAAAAATAGTATCTCAGACCTGTAGCAACTTCTATACACAGTTGTCTTTTTTTCATTTAATCTCATTGAAGGACTATCCAGAGCACGGTCTGCCAGTCCTGACCAGTTGACCATGGCTATAGATTTTATTTTCTTCAAGGAAGATTTTACCAGATCTGCCAGTCTGTCCAAAATAGGCTGAGTATAAGGTACGAGAAATTTTATCCATTCCAGAATGTGCAAGAGGATGAAGCTGATATTTAGGAAAATGAAGGTTGCTAGCTGGATATGTAATGTGGAAGTGGCATGGAGATTATATTTGCAAAGAACTTTAGATATCATTTGAAATTTATCCTACGGATTCTACTGTATGTAGAATCCTGTTAATTGGCCATTGGTTTATTGTGACAGCCATTTATTTGGGATAAATCTTAAAGAACAAAACTAAATTGAGAAAATTGCCATTGGCCATTGGTTTATTGTGACAGCCATTTATTTGGGATAAATCTTAAAGAACAAAACTAAATTGAGAAAATTGACAGAGTTTTCTTCGCTTATTTTGAATGGAATGCTGTGTAATTAGGACAAGAGACTCTAGCACTTTAGATTATCCCTCTGAGGTAATCACTTACAAATGGTTGGCTGGTTTAAGGTTCACTTGCATAAGGAGAGCAAAGGTCATACTCCACCATCTAAAGATAATCACAAACATCCATGCCCATAGTTGAATTCGAACCTGTGACCCACTGTTTGGAGAATGGATATGCTAACCACTTGGCCAAACAGCCTGGCAAATACAGCTTTTTCATTTCTGTAGTGCCTGATGACATCCATCATGAGGTGATTAAACATTTCCTATCCTCTTCCATCGATCTCCTAGTTTATAACACAATACTCACTGAAGTGCATAACAAAAGTTAATTATTATTATCTTTCCAAAACCTGGAAAAGATTCAAAACTGGCAAACAATTCTATTCCATTCTGTTGCTCTGACCAGTTATTTGTCTTTAAGATCTTGGAGAAGAATGGTAAGTGCCTAGCTTCTGTGGTATAGTATATAGAAACAAATTTCTATATACTATACCACATATTTATAAGTAACTTTTTTTTTTCACCCAACAAGGTGGGTTTTGTGGAAACACTGATTGACATTGGATCTGAATTCATTTAGAAATATGAGCACCTGGTTTGCTTTCTTTGATATGGAAAAGCTTAGGACAGAGCCCAGAGTTATGGTATATTAAAAGACCCTTATAGTCTAAGTATATGTAGACACTCCCTCTTTGTATTTCAAATTTCACTCCAGGGCATTTCCCCAAGGTCCTGTCTTAAGTATGACACTTTTGCTGTCAAAGTAAACTCAGTAAATTTGGACTAGAAGAGTTCTGCATACTTCTTTAGATGCATGCAGAAAATAAAATAAGTAAATAAAATGTGTTGGAGGATTTATTTATTTGTATATATTCTTGTTATATATTAATGAAAATTAGGATTTTTTTTAATAAAAATATAAAACCCACCTTATCAGTAATGGTTTTTCATTTTGATTTATGTAGAAAAACTACATGCTTTCTTCCTTTTTTTTTTTTTTAAAGAATAAGAAATAAAAACACATAATTGATTCCTAAATGTAAGAAATTAATTTGTAATACTAATTTAAATTTATTTTTGGTATCTCTTTATAAAAGAGTCAACATAAATCATTAATGAGACAGTATTAACATAATGGTTTTTGTTTCATTTTTAATCTGTTATTTTTGACACTGGTTTGTTGTAGGTTTTCCATTGACTGTGTACGACTTATAAACGACAAGGAATTTTTCTCGGGTGGTGATGATGGGTAAGAGGTGTATTATTTATTTCATAATAACTGTTAATAATAATTGATATATTAAAAATAGTTATTAGTAGAAATTCGTGTCATCTCTTTTTAAAAAGGTAGATTTTTCACCTTTTAGTATAAAATTCACGCTGTTAAACTTTTTTTAATGCTTATTACTTTAGTAATTTTGAAACAAAACCACCCGGTTTCACCAACACCCAAATAGGCTGCTTCTTCAGGGCTTTTACATAAAGAAATGAATAATATCATGTTATACGGTGTTAACACATTGGTAAAACCTGACTGAGAGTCAGATCTGGTAACTATAAATGGGTTATGGTGTTTTTAGAAATGAGAGAAGAGATAGGAGAGGTAGGTACTATTAATGATATCAGATGATTTGAGTCCAAAAATTGAGTTTGAGGCTATCTGATGTGAAGTGGAGGCTTACAGGATAAAATATATGGAAGTGTTGCTGCAGACAAAGAAATGCATCACCAAATTACCCTGATGGTACTAAATGAATAATTATTATGGGTGACTTAAATTATGTGAACATCAGTTGGGTAGCGGAGAAAACTCTTGATAAGAAAGGAGAATTTATTGAGTTGTTAGTTAGTGTTAACACAAGCACTAACTCGCATCCTTATAAGGGGGGGGGGTCTCAGTTAAGGATGCGAGACTGTTTTTCCACCAGTTGGTGACAGTGATGATGCTGTGATGACATGGTGAGTAGCCAGATGTTCCAATTCGGACATGTTACATGCCGAACTGCAAAATTGAAAATTATGACAAACTCAGGAGGATGCTATCTGTTGTCCCATGGTATCATTTACTGAATGGGAAAGATATCAGCAATGCATGGGAAGCTTTGAAAAGGTGCTTAAATGAGGCAGTATCTGTATGTGTCCTTAGAGTCAAAGGATAAATAGAATTGGAGTGAAATGGATGTGCAACCTTATTAAACAAGAAATCCAAAAGAAGAGGATGACATAGAAAGAATATCATGAAAAATAAGAGTGAGAGGAGCTGTGAATTATATAAAACACAAGCCTGAAAATGTATGAGTTTGGTTTAGAAAGTTAAGTTGGAGTACAAAAAGAAATTGGCTGTGCAGGCTAAAGGCAATCCAGAAAAATTTTATCTTTATGCTGCAAGTAAAAAAAACGCTGCATGTAACATAATACACAGTGCTGTCACTTACATTGGATCAGAAGTAGATTCTAGAGTTGTTGCATAACCTGGATAAGAATTGGGCAGTAGGGACAGATGGGATATCAGCATGTGTGCTAAAGAAATATTCAGCCAAACTGGCATGTTTGTGTAAATTTGGAACAGAAAATTTAATTTTCTGTTTCAAATTACAAGTTTCTGTCGTTAGTGCATTTATATTGTACGAAATGATTTACTGCTTAATTTTATATATGTATATATATAGTTTGGCATTGTTTTATTTATAAGTAGTCATGCGCAGTTAATATATCATGTTTATGTTTTGCACTAAATTTTAATTAAGTGAATGTAGTAGTAAATTCATTTATTAGTTTGACCTAAAATTAGTATTATAGTTTAATATTTGTGTATGGGTAAAATATATAAGTTGAAAAGACACTTGTTGACCGAAAATGTGAGTTTTTACAGCTTTCAAGGAAAGCACCATGAAGAAAACGTAATGGCAGCAGCTTCCCTTACTTCATGACTGAAGCAGAACTGGAAGTATCATACATGCTTGAGCAGGCACGAGTAGAAAGAACATGGTAAATAATAAACAGCTGGAGAGAGAGAGAGAGAGAGAGAGCTGTGGAAGAGAGATAGATATGGAAATATGTAGTGATGGAAAAGTTTTTGGGACTAGCAAGAAAAAATTTCATTAGTAGTTGTCTTTCAGAAAGAAGGATATTTTGAAAGTTATTTAGCTGTTACAAAGATAATTGAAAATAAAGTTATAGGAACTTTGAAACTCGATAAAAGAAGTTTCTCGTGGGAAGAGAATTGTTTATCGGATATTAAAAGTTCCATTAGTGCAGTAATATTTTAGTGGCTGTTACAAGGATATAGCGAGTTGAATTTTAAATGTTCGATCATTTTTCCTTGGGAATCCTTAGTACAGGAAGAAGAAAAAGATTCTGAATCTTGAAAATAAAAATAGAAAAAATATTTGATTTTTTTTTTTTTTAGAAGTCATTAAAGGACAAATTCAAACACTAGACAGTGTTTGAATTCGAAGATTTTATTGTCAAGTCTGAACTCTTTGTATCTCTGACGAGGAATGGAAAATCTACAGTTATTTCCAAGATAAAGTAGTTTTCAGGAACTGCTTCCCCCAAAGAAATAAACTGTTTTTTTCAAGAGAGGTCCAAATGCAGTTAAGAGACATAATTTTCCTTTTAACTGACATACTTTTGGGTTCAAAAACTAGATCAGATGTGATTTGTTCATTTGTCTTTTTAGATTTTAAGACAAGTTTCTGTTGTTGAAGTAAAGTTCAGAATATTGTATATATATTTTTTTAAAATGTGTCTTAATATTATTAAACTTATATATATATATACAGTTGTGAATGAAGACTCGGTATACTTGATTATTTCACTGTGTAGGCTTCTGTGGAAAAAGGACATGTTAGAATCACTATTTTTCTGATATTAAACCACACACAAAGAAGTAAAAAGGAAATTGTTTTAATTCAACAAGTTTCATGAAAAAAATTTGTTTCACTTGAACAGGAAATAGCACAAATAAATTAAAAAACAAAACCAAAGTAATAACAGTTAACATTTCTAATAAAGAATATTTGAAACATTTAAACAATGGAAAACATGTATTCACTATTACACTGGCTGCTGGTTTGTGGATAGCTGTATACTGCTCGTAGATATGAGTGTGTCATGATGGATTAAGCAAGACCAGACTTGATGTAAAATCATCCCGGGGTGCTTAAGGGTCAAAGCTGTATAACCGAGAGGAGACCTCCACATAGCCTTTAAAGGAATGCAGAGAACGAACCAGGGCTTCTGACCTAATGTCCAATCCTCACCTTCTCGTGGTGCACCCTGTTGGGTATCTACTTGGATACTGAACGAACGAGGATGGGCTAGCAATTTGGGATTTAGCCGACCAAATTGTATTCTTATTGGTTAAACCAAAATAAAAAGTGATGGTACAACAGGACAAAATTTAATGCCGGCTGGGGCGTCGCCCGGTAAAACAAGGCCCCCGTTGTTTTCGCCAGGGAAACAGGGCGAACAGTGAAAAGTCAGCTACTGGAACAAATCTGAAAACAAACCCCAACTCAACATCACCAGAGTTAAAGATCGGTACTATCAACGTAAGAAGCCTGAATGGCAAAGAAATGGAGCTAGCTGAGGAATTAGATAAGTACCAGATCGACATAATAGGGGTGACTGAAACAAAAAAGACCAAAACTGGTGAGATCTTTCTGAGCAATAAATACAAAATGTTATATTCAGGCAATGACAATCAAGGAAAAGAAGGAGTAGCCATAGTATTCAACACAAAATACGAGGCTAATCTTCTTGAATGGCAGGCAGTCTCAAGTAGAGTAATGTGGACAAATATGAGAATGGGGAACTGGACAATGAGACTTATTTGTGCCTATGGTCCCACAGAAGATTCTACTAAGGTAGAAGTGGAGGAATTTTTTGAGGCTTTAGAAAAAGCAACTGACACTATGAAAAAGGAAAAGTTGGTCCTTGTAGGGGATCTAAATAGCAGAGTAGGAAATGATTGTGAGACATACAAAAATATTTTGGGAAAATTTGGAGAAAAGAGCAAAGCTAATAATAATGGCAAATTTCTGTTGGATTTCTGCTCAGGACATGGACTGGTTATTACTAACACCATGTTCCAACATAAAAATGTGCACAAATTCACATGGAGAGAAGAGGCTAGGAATAAGAAAAGTCTCGTTGACTATGTTATTGTTGATAGTGATGTTTTCTCCCTGGTGCAGGACACCAGAGTGTACAGAGGATTTGAAATTGGAAGTGATCACTATTTAGTGTTGAGCAGGATAAAATTGAATTTCATATCGAAAAGAATAACATGCAAGAAAGTTTTAAAGCGAATAAAAGTTGAGCAGCTCTCAGATGTGAACTGTAGACTAAAATACACAAAGATTATTGAAGACAAAATGAAAAAGTTTGAGAACAGGAATCAAACCTTGGAGATTCAGTGGCAAACTCTGAAGAAAACATTGATTGATTCTGCCAGAGAGGCATGTGGTGAGGTTGTGTGCAAGGATAGAAAAATCAGAACTCCCTGGTGGACACAGGAAGTTAAAGAAGCAGTGAAGGAAAAGAAGAAAGCATATCAAAAGTTCCTGTCAAATAAGTCAGCTTGTACTCTTAGAGAATATAGAGACAAATGCAAGAATGCTAAACACTGTGTAAAACTAGCTAAACAAAAGTCATGGGAGGACTTTGGCAAGAATATAGAAAATAAATATCAAGAAGGTGGCAAAATATTCTGGACGTTGTTGAAGAAGCTTAGGAATGGAGGAAAGAGTGCTGTAAAAGGAGTGAGAGATGATAATGGTGACATGAAAACTGGAGAAAAAGATATCCTTGAAGTATGGAGTAATTACTTTGAAAAACTGCTAAATGAAACAAGCAGTGATGACAGCACATTTGTAAAAAACACTGACCAGGCATACAGGCAGGAATACATATCCACACTTGAAGTAGAAAAAGCCATCAAAGGCTTGAAATGTGGAAAGGCAGCTGGAGTAGATGATATTTGACCAGAAATGCTGAAGTATGGTGGTATAAAAGTCTTACAGTGGCTGCACTGCATAGTTCAGAAAGCCTGGACAGAGGGACGTATTCCCGATGATTGGAGTAGAGCTCTCATAGTACCCATATATAAAAAGGGAAATAAAACCGAATGTGAGAATTACAGAGGTATTTCCCTACTGAGTGTTCCTGGCAAGATCTATGCAAGTATACTTGAGAAACGGTTGAGAAGAATTATGGAAGAAAAGCTTGATGAAGAACAAGCTGGATTCAGGCCAAACAGAGGCTGTCAGGATCAGATCTTCACTTTACGACAAATAGTCGAGAAAGCATGGGAATATAACAAAGATCTGTATTTAAGTTTTGTCGATTTGGAAAAGGCATATGATAAGGTGCCAAGAGAGAAGCTGTTCAGTACGTTGCAGTTATATGGTGTCAATGGGGCATTATATCAAGCAATACTTTGTCTTTATTTGAGTTGTAAGTCAGCAGTTAGAATTAAAGGAAGTACAGGAAGATGGTTTAATGTTAAATCTGATGTGAGACAAGGATGTACATTATCCCCTCTGTTATTCATTATCTATATGGATCACATTATGAAGGAAAGTTGTATTAAACATGATATCAAAATCGGAGATGTTAATGTCAGCTCTTTGCTTTATGCGGGTGATGTTATACTTCTAAATAAATCCGCTACAAGTCTGCAAGATTCTCTGACTAAATTGAATAGCTGTTGTAATAGATATGGTATGAAGGTCAGCATTAAAAATACAAAGACAATGAAAATACTCAGAATCATTGAAAATATCAGCTGTGTTGTGAACGGAGAACCTGTGGAACAAGTAAAACATTTCAGCTACATAGGCACAATTTTTACTGAAGATGGTAAATTAAATATAGAAATAGACAACAGAATCAGCAAAGTTGGTATGGTGGGAAGTCAATTGAATAAATTCATATGGAATAAGAGAGAAATTAGTCGGAACACTAAATTAGCTGTATACAAGACAGTTCAAACCAATTTTAACTTATGGATCTGAGAGCTGGATCAGAAGTAAAACACTTGACCAAAGACTAGAGACCGCAGATATGAGAGTCCTGAGAAAGATTAGAGGCATGAACAGATGGCATCAATGGCAATATCATATTTAAAACGAGTATATTAGGAAAGAACTTGACATTGTCAGCATCCAGGAATGCATTAGCAGAGCTAATCTCAGGTGGTATGGTCACCTAAACAGATTGGGCGAGGAAAGATTAGCAAAACAAGTGTTCACTGCCAGGTTGGCAGGAAAATGACCCAGAGGAAGACCAAGATATAGGTGGATTGATACGGTACAAACTGCCTTAGACGATAGAAATGTAAGATCTGATGATGTTGGAGTCTTAACAAGTAACAGACTGATTTGGAGGAAAATTGTAGATAGGAAGTTAGTAATGATGTAATTTTTTCATGTAGTACTATCATATCCTGTACATCCCTTGTGGGTACATGGCAGGAATTTGATGATGATGATGACACTGTAGAGGATACTTTATCATTTCAGCTGATTCTTTGAATGCTCTTGAGTAAAAGCAATAATCAATGTGGAGCATTTCAGTTTGTTTACATTCTAACAGATGGTTTGTATCTGGTGCCAGCCCTGATTTATACTTTTTTTTTTTTCATTCTCAACGTCCTTAATGTGTTCCGATCAGCATATCTGCCAGTTTGTCCTGTGTAGTATAGCCCACACCTGCAACTGATCTTGTGGACACTTGGTTTTTTAATTAGCAGATGAGCTGGTTTAGGAGATTTTGTTGATTGGTTAGAAAGTGAAGTTTATGTTTTTTTGGTGAGTCAATCTTGCTATTTTATCTGTGATTGATTGTATGTATGAGGGAATCACTGTTACTTTATATTCTTGGTTTATTTGTTTTTCTGTTTGTTTAGGAAGTTGAGATATCTAATGTCTTAACTAATGTATCGAAAAACAGTAAAGACCTATTTCTTTGTAATTCAACTGTGAGTTTAATTTGAGGTGAATATTGTTCAGGAAGGTAACAAAATGTTCTAATTGGGTAGTAGAACCAGGTCAGATGATAAAAATATTGTCAAT
The DNA here is from genome assembly GCF_054136105.1 of Typopeltis vanoorti. NCBI lineage: Eukaryota > Metazoa > Arthropoda > Arachnida > Uropygi > Thelyphonidae > Typopeltis > Typopeltis vanoorti. The sequence goes on from NC_143564.1 coordinate 60,173,015, forward strand.
GTATCTTTGCCAAATTTTTGATTGTGTTCTTTGATACCGGAGGGCTGTTTTTTTTCAAAAACCACTCCATGAATAGTCAGCTAACGTAGGAGAGAAGCTAGAGTCCATAGCTAAAATTTGGTGAAGATACATTGACAATATTTTTATGATTTTGTGCTGTTGGTCTATCATTTAAATTTGTCTTTGTACTAGTGAATGCTCACAAGGATAGCTAACCGATTTTATGAATAAAGTTATTATTATTATTATTATTATTATTATTATTATTTGACACCTCCAGGGAGTCCAAAGACTCATCGAGGGAGAGTATGCCAACAGCATCGAACGATTGGCCCCCTTCCAACTACTAACCGCGCTCAAACTTACTTAACTGAGCCATTAGTAGCAGAGTATTTTAATTTAAAGTATTTTATGTTAGTAATCCATTTTTAAATCTCTCACTCTCTCACACCCACACACATCAAGAAGTTTTCTCATCTGTATAAGAATGTTGTTGTTTTTCTTTGGATAAACTTTGATTGTATCCAAAATAATAACAACAACATTAGTTATGTATCATGGTTATTTATTAACATTTGATTAAGGATATACTGGGAATATAATATAATCCAAATCAAATAAAATAAAACATAAAATAGTTTATTATTTTAATAATAATAATAATATCTTAATTCAGATATATCATACATATTATAAAGTATTTTCACTTTGGTGGTTTGAAAATATTACAAGTCCTAGATTCATTCTTTTTAAGAGTATGAGTGAATATGAAAATCATCCGTTTCATTGACACATCTATCAAGCGTCTTTATTTGTGTGTGTGTGTGTGTGTGTGTGTGTGTGTGTGTGTGTGTGTGTGTGTGTGTGTGTGTGTGTGTGTGTGTGTGTGTGTGTGTGTGTGTGAGAAAGAGAGAGAGAGAGAGAGATTGGAATACCATATGTTGCACACCCAAAAAGTAGTAACCACAATAGAATACAAGTCATGTTCATTATAATGGATGCTATTTTAAGACACAAATTCATGTACCCATTATTAATTACTGAAAAGTCTTAACAGAAACTCCACAGTAGCAAGGCTGTATTAATCTAACTCTTGCCAACAGCTTAAGTGTAGAAATTTGCTACCTTTAACTTATAAGTTAGTTCCATGTCATAATTGAGAGTTCAAAGCAGTGGTAGGAAATTGTAGAGTGGTTAATAAGCTTGGAGAAGTTAGTTAAAACCTTGGTTCAGTAATAACTGAATAGAAATATAAAACTTTGGGGCTTTATTCAAGAGAAGTCTTGTCATAGTAGCTAATTCACTTTTTATATTAAAAGTGATGGTTGTGTTAAACTTGGCTTATTATTTAATCCTGTGGTGACTACTCCAAAGTGCTAATTATACCTTCTCTCTATCAGAAGTGTTTTTACAAAAGGAGTTTTCTTGAAAATAAAATTTTCCCCCTTTTTTTTTATTTTAAAGAGATTTTCCAGGCCTATGTATTTGTTGGGGCCATGCATTTTTGGAATGAGGACATTGCAGACAGAGCATTATATTAATGGTAATTTGCTACATGGGAGCATTGAAACTGGAGATGTGGGAATGATGGTAGACATAAAGTGTTTGGAAATTATTCTGTTACACAAGGCATAATACCACATCTTGATTACTGTGCTCAGATAAAGTCACCTTAGTTAAAAAGATATTGCAGAGGGTAATAGCAAAAATGATATCCAGCATGTGAGGACAGATTGAGGAAATGTGGTCTTCATAGTTTGAGTAACAGATAGAAGACAGGAGATACAATAGAAGCATACAAGTTGATAAGTGGACCATACAGTAAGGCCATTTGATGGTAGATTGGGGAAAACTTTGGGGAAGAGCGGACTGAGTAAGGGTATGGTTAGAAAACGTGAGATCTAGATTCTTATGGTATGCAATGCACATATGGAATGGGATGCCAATGAATGTTTTCAAAGAAAGATATGAGTATTTAGCTCTTGTGCTATTAACCTAGAAAAGACCCTTTCTTAGTGAATCCTTGACTTTCAGGAGGATCCTGTGTTATAATAATAATATATCTACTGTTGATCTATGATTAAAAACAGCAGAGTAAAAAAGTTAGTTTCTTTTTTCTTTATAGCAGCTGTTGACTTGAAAAATTCTCCATTTTGAAATTGTCAACCAGTCTAGAAATTAATATTAATCTTCATGTTTAGTGTTGAATACTTACGTTTATAGTTATGCCTTCCTTTTTCTTCACTGTTGTTGTCTCTATATAACATCATATAGTATGATGTAGAAGTATATCACGTTTTTGTTCTTATTAGTCTCATTTCTGTGAGGATTTTTGTGTTGATCGTACCTATCTTCAGTTGAGATTGTCACTAAGCTCTGTATAAACCTTAGGATTAGGACTCCTAGTAAATGCCTAAATAATAATAGTAGTAATAATAATAATACTTAAGATATAATAATAATAATAATTATTATTATTATATCTTAAGCACTTGACAGATCACACATCTTAATATCACCGCCACAGATCAATGAAAGCAATTTCCTTATGTTTTTTCCCACAAATGAAATACAGCAATAGTTACTTGTCCTGAGAGGCATGGTTTCCCTTCTATGCTCTGGAAATGCCTGTGTTCAAACTTGAATGCAAAGAAACTTCATGCTGCATTTCAAGGATCCTTATGCAGGCTTTTTGACTTAGTCAGTTAACTAGTATAATATGGAGATGGTAGCATTTCTTCCCTTTTGAAACTTTTTCATCTTGCAAGGCAGACTGCCTGCCTGAAGAATACATATAATTGACAGACAGCAAATTATATAGCTGGGTTGTTGTTTGGAATTATGATTGAAGCCAGCATATTGTATCTTAATTACCTGTTTTTCTGGTCAGTTTTCCTTTTTTCTGGATGAAAACACGAGTTTCCTGGAGGGGGGGGGGGAAACCCTATCTCTTCATGAAGATTCATCGCAGCCTAGATGAGATTCAAATAAAGATCTTTCCATCCAAAGGATGTTACTGACTGAGTTATGGAGATCAGATTAATTGCTTTATCATAGCATTAATTAGGTTTCTATGAAGCCAAGTTACATGGCTTTTATAGGCTGTTGGTTTATCCTATTTAAGAGGAAGATGCTTTTACTTCTTTAATGGCAAAATCCATTGAATTAACAATATTGGATAGTTCAGATAATGAGATAATGCTTTGTTTGAACTGTACCTGTTATTTGTTTATTTTTTTATTCCGGAACCTCATCAGTAAGGTTTTATCTGTGTACCAACAGATGTAAGACTGATGGATAATGATATTGATCCAATTCTCAATTAGAAGGTGATGTTTTTATGCAAGAAAGGCTAGAAGGGACTGGAATACAGCCACCTGGCTGTATTCCAGTCCCTTGGAGAAAATATTAAGAATATGGCAGATAGACTAATTTCACTGAATTCTTACTGGTATTATAATATTGCCATAAAGGAAATCGAGCATTAAATGTAGTTACCATTCTTTTCAAAGAAAGAGCACAAAGTGTGGTTTGACATAAATTGCATGCAAATGACACTATCTAATAATATAAAATACAAATTTTCAAATTAATACATTCCATTTTTCCCTTTGTGTTAGGCTCAATGATCTGTCACAGCCAAGTAACTTGCCTTAATTGAAACCTAATTAATGATCTGATAGTGTAGTTAATCCTTTCTGCCTAGTGTATTATGGCTGTCAATTTTGTGAATTCTTCTTCTTCTGGCTAGTTTACCTGTTTTGCAGGATAAAAAATCTGAATTTATAGGAGGAATAAATGCCGGCTACCTTCACTTGAAAATATTAGACCAAATTATACTAGGTGTGCATACTGTACAGTTGCATCCCACTTTTATTAGGTAAGTTAAAAGCAAGATGGTGGTCTATGCACTGTTTTAATCCTTGTTTTCTGTGTAGGTTTTTAAATGCAAAAATTGGTTTAATATTTGCATGTTTGATTAAGACTTGATCAGATCATAGCCTAAAAGACTTGATCTTTTAGGCTATGAGTTAATCCAGCGAGAATGTTGATATTAAAAAAAAGGAGAAATCAAAGGGAGAGAATTTTTAGTAATTGGATAGGAATCTCTTTCACTTTATTTCAATATTCAGATTTCTGTAGTTGTGGAAGTCACTCACATAAAAGTTTTCAGGAAAAATAAATATGGAACAGGAATGAAATAAATAATTTAATAATGAAACCAAATCTTTATGTAGTGTTTACATCTTGAGAGGTAATCTTTAATCTAATCTTAGACTAGAATTGTACTATAATCTTTCTCTTATGTCTTACGATACAACGTAGGGATATTGTGGATATGTAATCTTATTTGGAAGGTAGAAATTTGTTTTTTTTCTTTTTGAATTCAAATAAATGGCAAGCAGTGTGAATGAATTCAAGAATAAGTATGATAGTTGGTGTGTGTGTGTGTGTGTAGTATGTGGCCTCCATCGATGAGTCTCTGACTCCCTTGAGCAGTCCTTTCCAAACTTTTCATGTTGGTGACACACTTTTTAGACAAACATAATTTCGCGGCACAGTAATTCAGTCTGGTGTGCCTCTCATGGGGCACGTGGTCCGTATTAATGCAGACCATTCAACAGTTGATTCTTGTGTAGTTTCCCTCTGTAGTCAATACATTTTGTTCATCACAAACGTCACCTTCAGCTTTTCTTTTATTAATTAGAAACTTAGCCATTTTACGGGTAATTCAACACCAATTTGATAAATAAAACTGTGCGAATTTATCGTAAAGCTTTAACAGTAACTAAACATAAAATACAAGCACCAGCTCTTCATTTATTCACATTGCAGTTAGAATAAACATCAATAATAGCATTTGTATGAATAAGTGGTGCGCTTTATTTTTATTGGTTGAACGATAATAATACGATAATAAGAACCGAGCGACTACTACGTGATAAAACCACAGGGATGAATTCGGCTGCATTTATTCTCCATTATTTATCGAAATATATTGATATGAAATATTCTTAAAGGTTAAAAATAATTAAAAGATAGTTTGTATATATAATTTTGACAGCGCTAACTAAAAGTCGTACCGGTACTTTGCGAAATGGATTCCGCTGTGGAAATTTTCAGCAATTATTCTGTTTAATGCTTTATGTTCGCACGACACACCTTCACACTGCAGCCTACACACTAACGTGTTGCGACACACAATTTGGGAAGCTCTGCCCTAGAGGTCTCTCTTAATAATAATATAGTAATCAGTAATATCAATTTCTAGTAATCAGTTATAATTTTATACTACTAATAGTATAATGGGAAAAAAGCATATACACATAATAGCATATAAAATTTTACTTTCATTTTAGCTTTCATTGTTAGTTTTGATTATATATTTTAATGACTTATCTTTTTCAATTAGGAGATTATCAGTATGGACAATTCATAAGAAAAAACCAGTATTTGAATTGTATTCTGCCCATTGTTCCCATCCAGATAGTAACAACTGTCACTGGATTTCAGCAATATCTACTCTGCATAATACGGATCTGTTAGCATCTGGTAAGCTTAACTTTGTTTCCAGATGTTTTAAGGAAATAATCATTTTCACACACTGGTGAATTAGAAATAATGTGCTTTCCTTACAAATATGCTGGTGTCCAAAAGCTATGAATAAGAATAAGCTACATTTTTACCTGTATATGAAAATATGTTCATGACTGCAGGCAAATGTGAACATGAATTTATTGCCAGCATACTAGTAAATTATATTACACAAAAAATATGTTATAAATTTTGTACAAATTAAGTTGCAATATGTTTTTGGCAAAAGTTACATATTTCCTAAGGATGTAGTTAAGTAATTAATGTATAGTGCTTACAGAAAACTATGTGAAGAGACATTTCAGCATGGAATGTGTCCACCCCAAACTGCGATGCAGCTCTCACAATGTCATACTATGCTTAGCACCGAATGATTCAGGAGTTCTTGAGGCAAACTGGCTTACTCCTTCAGAGCAAGGAGCCTGTTCATTTTCTGGAGGGGAATTTCGAGCAGCAGTGCATCTCCCTTGCATCCTAAACGTGTTCAGGATTAAGATAGGAGCGTGCTGGTCACTCGATTCGATTAATATGCTGTCTCCAGAAGTATCTCCACTGCTCTTGTATGATGTGGAGTGGCATTGTCATCCATAAAAATGAATTCTTTGCCTACAGCACCACGAAACAATCGAACATGACTTTAAAGAAATTCATTGAAATATCATTCACCAATCATTGTCCCATTTTCCAGTATTTGTATCTTAGTGCATCCATTAATCTTAATGCCCCCCCCCACACACACACAGACACACCATGACTCCTAGCACTGCTATATATATCCCTTTCAAGAATATTCTCACAATAGTAAGCAGTACCACTTTCATGCCAGATCAAGTGTCATCTAGAATCAGAGAAAAGTTTAAAATGACTCATCTTTAAAGAGTACATTAACCCATTGGTGTCTTGTCCAATTTTTATGGATACAACACCATTGAAAATATGCTCTATAATGAGCTGTGGATAAGGGATGCAGACTACAGGCCTTTGGGCATATAGGCCTACTTGCTGCAGGTGTCTTGCCACAGTTTGTTGAGATATCCACATACCTGTGCTTGAGTGGAACCAACTTGCATGCTGACCTGCTGTGGTGCATTGATTACATTTTGCTGTTATAAACAAAAATCTGTCTTTGTGTTGTGGTAGAGTGAGGCAACCTCTTAGCAAACGTCTGAAACACATTTCATTGGTTTGAGACACTGCCCGGGGCCTGAATACAATGCTATGTGAGATTCCAAACTCTTTGGCAATATCAGTAATTCTGTAGCCTTCTTCAAGCTTTCCAATAATTCTTCCCCATGTGAAATGATCTAGATCAGTGCTTCCCAAACTTATGGATGTAAAGGCCCCCTTGGAAATATTAAAATATTTCATGGCCCCCATCGAAAGAAAAATCATAATACAGACATATTATTATAATATTTATTGTATTTATATTCAATACAGAACATGCACAGCGAATATTGCAAAAATGAAATGCAAATATTACATTTTTAGCATCTTACATATACATTTGACATGGCACACTTAGTCTTAAAAATTTTAATTTGTTTTCATTATTTCATGGCCCCCAAAGGGACCGTGGCCCACAGTTTGGGAAGCGCTGATCTAGATGATGTATTTGAAACATTACAAGACATCAAAGTTTGCAACTTTATTCCTTTACGAAAAGAGCTTCTTTCAAAAACAGTTTGCTTAGTATAAGCTTTTGCCTTTTATCCTGTTGAGTACTACTACTGCTACTACGTGACCTATTTGCGTGTGATTTGAAAATTGACATGGCACACTTAGTCTTAAAAATTTTAATTTGTTTTCATTATTTCATGGCCCCCAAAGGGACCGTGGCCCACAGTTTGGGAAGCGCTGATCTAAATGATGTATTTGAAACATTACAAGACATCAAAGTTTGCAACTTTATTCCTTTACGAAAAGAGCTTCTTTCAAAAACAGTTTGCTTAGTATAAGCTTTTGCCTTTTATCCTGTTGAGTACTACTACTGCTACTACGTGACCTATTTGCGTGTGATTTGAAAATTTGAATGTGTTCCCGTTTTCTGCTGAATTGTCAATTATACAAATTGCCACAAGCTGATTCGTCTGAATTTGTAATTGTAACTTCAGAAATAATGCTCGTCCTTAAGTTTTGGACACCAGTGTACTAATGGATTTGGATTTATTTTACTTTTTATTTTATTTTATGCACATGGCACAAAAATAAGTTAATATAAAGATATACATAGAATGCTGATATTTTAAAGATATCTTGGAAAGTAAAAGGGGGTGCTTAAGGGTCAAAGCTGTATAACTGAGAGGAGACCTCCACATAGCCTTTAAAGGAATGCAGAGAACCGACCAGGGCTTCTGACCTAATGTCCAATCCTCACCTTCTCGTGGTGCACCCTGTTGGGTATCTACTTTGATACTGAACGAACGAGGATGGGCTGGCAATTTGGGATTTAGCCGACCAAATTGTATTCTTATTGGTTAAACCAAAATAAAAAATGATGGTACAACATGACAAAATTTCATGCCGGCTGGGGCGTCGCCCGGTTAAACAAGGCCCCCGTTGTTTTCGCCAGGGAACCAGGGCGAACAGCGAAAAGTCAGCTACTGGAACAAATCTAAAAACAAACCCCAACTCAACATCACCAGAGTTAAAGATCGGTACTATCAACGTAAGAAGCCTAAATGGCAAAGAAATGGAGCTAGCTGAGGAATTAGATAAGTACCAGATCGACATAATAGGGGTGACTGAAACAAAAAAGACCAAAACTGGTGAGATCTTTCTGAGCAATAAATACAAAATGTTATATTCAGGCAATGACAATCAAGGAAAAGAAGGAGTAGCCATAGTATTCAACACAAAATACGAGGCTAATCTTCTTGAATGGCAGTCAGTCTCAAGTAGAGTAATGTGGGCAAATATGAGAATGGGGAACTGGACAATGAGACTTATTTGTGCTTATGGTCCCACAGAAGGTTCTACTAAGGTAGAAGTGGAGGAATTTTTTGAAGCTTTAGAAAAAGCAACTGACACAATGAAAAAGGAAAAGTTGGTCCTTGTTGGGGATCTAAATAGTCGAGTAGGAAATGATTGTGAGACATACAAAAATATTTTGGGAAAATTTGGAGAAAAGAGCAAAGCTAATAATAATGCAAATATCTGTTGGATTTCTGCTCAGGACATGGACTGGTTATTACTAACACCATGTTCCAACATAAAAATGTGCACAAATTCACATGGAGAGAAGAGGCTAGGAATAAGAAAAGTCTCATTGACTATGTTATTGTTGATAGTGATGTTTTCTCCCTGGTGCAGGACACCAGAGTGTACAGAGGATTTGAAATTGGAAGTGATCACTATTTAGTCTTGAGCAGGATAAAAGTGAATTTCATATTGAAAAGAATAACATGTAAGAAAATTTTAAAGCGAATAAAAGTTGAGCAGCTCTCAGATGTGAACTGTAAACTAAAATACAGAAATATTATTGAAAAGAAAATGAAAGAGTTTGAGAAAAGGAATCAAACCTTGGAGATTCAGTGGCAAACTCTGAAGGAAACATTGATTGATTCTGCCAGAGAGGCATGTGGTGAGGTTGTGTGCAAGGATAAAAAAATCAGAACTCCCTGGTGGACACAGGAAGTTAAAGAGGCAGTGAAGGAAAAGAAGAAAGCATATCAAAAGTTCCTGGCAAATAAGTCAGCTTTTACTCTTACAGAATACAGAGACAAATGTAAGAAAGCTAAACAAAAGTCATGGGAGGACTTTGGCAAGAATATAGAAAATAAATATCAAGAAGGTGGCAAAATATTCTGGAGGTTGTTGAAGAAGCTTAGGAATGGAGGAAAGAGTGCTGTAAAAGGAATTAGAGATGATAAAGGTGAAATGAAAACAGGAGAAAAAGATATCCTTGAAGTATGGAGTAATTACTTTGAAAAACTGCTAAATGAAACAAGCAGTGATGACAGCACAGTGATAAAAAACACTGACCAGGCATGCAGTCAGGAATACATATCCATACTTGAAGTAGAAAAAGCCATCAAAGGCTTGAAATGTGGAAAGGCAGCAGGAGTAGATGATATTCGACCAGAAATGCTGAAGTATGGTGGTATAAGAGTCTTACAGTGGCTGCACTGCATAGTTCAGAAAGCCTGGACAGAGGGACGAATTCCCGATGATTGGAGTAGAGCTCTCATAGTACCCATATATAAAAAGGGAAATAAAACTGAATGTGAGAATTACAGAGGTATTTCCCTACTGAGTGTTCCTGGCAAGATCTATGCAAGTATACTTGAGAAACGGTTGAGAAGAATTGTGGAAGAAAAGCTTGGTGAAGAACAAGCTGGATTCAGGCCAAATAGAGGCTGTCAGGATCAGATCTTCACTTTACGACAAATAGTCGAGAAACCATGGGAATATAACAAAGATCTGTATTTAAGTTTTGTCGATTTGGAAAAGGCATATGACAAGGTGCCAAGAGAGAAGCTATTCAATACGCTGCAGTTATATGGTGTCAATGGGGCATTATATCAAGCAATACTTAGTCTTTATTTGAGTTGTAAGTCAGCAGTTAGAATTAAAGGAAGTACAGGAAGATGGTTTAATGTTAAATCTGATGTGAGACAAGGATGTACATTATCCCCTCTGTTATTCATTATCTATATGGATCACATTATGAAGGAATGTGGTATTAAACCTGATATCAAAATTGGAGATGTTAATGTCAGCTCTTTGCTTTATGCGGATGATGTTATACTTCTAAATAAATCCGCTACAAGTCTGCAAGATTCTCTGACTAAATTGAATAGCTGTTGTAATAGATATGGTATGAAGGTCAGGAATAAAAAGACAAAGACAATGAAAATAGGCAGAATCATTGAAAATGTCAACTGTGTTGTGATTGGAGAACCTGTGGAACAAGTAAAACATTTCAGCTACTTAGGCACAATTTTTACTGAAGATGGTAAACTAAATATAGAAATAGACAACAGAATCAACAAAGCTGGTATGGTGGGAAGTCAATTGAATAAATTCATATGGAATAAGAAAGAAATTAGTCGGAACACTAAATTAGCTGTATTCAAGACTGTGTTCAAACCAATTTTAACTTATGGATCTGAGAGCTGGGTCAGAAGTAAAACACTTGACCAAAGACTAGAGACCGCAGATATGAGAGTCCTGAGAAAGATTAGAGGCGTGAACAGATGGCATCAATGGCAATATCATATTAGAAATGAGGATATTAGGAAAGAACTTGACATTGTCAGCATCCAGGAATGCGTTAGCAGAGCTAATCTCAGATGGTATGGTCACTTAAATAGAATGGGAGAGGAAAGATTAGCAAAACAAGTGTTCTCTGCCAGGTTGGCAGGAAAACGACCCAGAGGAAGACCAAGGTATAGGTGGATTGATACGGTACAAAGTGCCTTAGCCGATAGAAATATAAGATCTGATAATGTTGGAGTCTTGACAAGTAACAGACTGATTTGGAGGAAAATTGTAGATAGGAAGTTAGTAATGATGTAATTTTTTCATGTAGTACTGTCATATCCTGTACACCCTTTGAGGGTAAATGGCAGGAATTTGATGATGATGATGGAAAGTAAAAGAAAATGAACTAATTTGAAATTTTTTACTTGTACTCATAATACTTCTAAGAATATGATAATGTTACTGTATTCAGAACCAATTAATGCATATTTCATAATACTGAAATAACATAGATTGGTTTACAGTTAGCAAAGCATCACATTTACAACTCTTCTGGTATGAAGGTCGATAGATGAATAACAAAAGTGAAATGGATGAAGCCAGAAATGCCTAATCATTTTAAAACCTGGTTAGCTTAGTAGATAGTATATTTCTCAAACTCAGTACGCCATGAGTTCGAATTCCACCATGGGCAGTTTGTCTGGTTTTTAGGTGATAGATGAATTTCATTGTCGAGTTTGGAGTCCTGAAGTTGCTTGCAAGAGTACATTTAGTCTCTAGTGCAAGGGGATTGGATTATCTAACGATCAACCATCCATAGTACTAAAATATGTGATGAGTTTACAATCTTTCTTGAGCAGGATTCACATAAAAGTATCAAACAGAATCTTGTTCTGTTATTAAACAAAACAGGCAAAAATAATCCTATTTACAAGTTATCATAGAATACGACAAAAAGAACAATTAAATTTCAGTTATGGACATAAGGACACTTAAATCCTACAGTCAGTGCACTCACTGAGTAAACACCATTATAATAGTCCTTTATTTTAACTCGTTTTGATTATTTTTGTGTCCTTCTTATCTAACATAGGTTAGAGTGTAGCACATGTATTATTGCTTCACACCTTATGATCTCACATTCCCTTTGATAATACTCAGATATCCAAACATGATTCAGAATTGAATCATTATTGGGCTTACTTATGCCTCTCAGCTAAAGCTTCTGATCTTCTACAGCCACCAAAAAGCTTGGTGTATTTTTTTGCTTAATGCATTACTTCTCACTTATACTGCTGCTAACTCTGTCCAAATCTGCTCAGCCATGAAATGCTGCTCACAAGTTTGGGTAGAGGATCACTGAAATCCTCTCTAAGATTGCTTGAAGCTATCCAGAAGAGGGCAGTACATTTAATTGAAGATCTCTCTCCCACAGATCCATGCCAATTCTCTCTTTCTCACATAAACATTGTTTCTACCTTATGCCATTTCTAAAGATACTTTCATGAACAGTCTTCTCTACGAAGCACTTATTCATGATGGAGAGGACCTTCCAGTGATATTACTGACCGTTTTCATTCTTATTCATTTTTTGTGCTTTTCTTCCCATATTCTTTGCTCTACTTCTCAGTCTTTTTTACTATTCTACCTTTTAGACTGCTGGGATCTGGTGCCATGTAGTGTGATCTGTGGACATCCCGAAAAGGGGGGGGGGATAGGTCGTCTTACACCACCTTTCCTCTATATTGGTAAGATGGATGATCATGGATGGCCCAACCAGATCAATCGGCTACTGGGCCCACTTGCAGGGAATCAGTGATGTTGCAATAAGTCTTCTTCCACATGGTCCTGAGGATGGGATCAAGGTTTGCTGTGATGACAGTATGGCATCCAGGATAGTCCTGGCATTTCACTCCCAAGTGCAGTCATTGCTTGTTAGTGTGGGTATCCATGTGGCTCCATGGTTGGATGAAGAGCTCTGGCACCAAAACAAACTCTCTTTGAGTATGAATAATTTTTCATCCTTCCTCTAGTTTATCAGGTCCTTCAACAAGCCCCGACCATCTCCAGACACCGTTGCAACATCAACTGAGAACAAAAACATAAAACATTAGAAACAGCAATAAACATACGAGTCCACTTAACACCTAGGAAATGTCCACTCCATTCAGGAAACATTCTTATAGAACCAATAACAGCAATAACAGAGACACACTCAACTCCTTCCTGTAACATCCATTGGGAAAATACCAAGTCACCCTGCCCCTTCCTCCTAAAAAAACAAACAAAAAAAAAACACTTTAAACCTTTTCTAGAGGTGTAATGACTATTAAATTATTTAAGGAATTTGCAACATATACTGGAATATTAATTAAAAGAAACTTTAATGAATATTTCCTATATTTCGGCAATGTCACATCGCCATCTTCATGGGTACATGCAAGCACTACAAAGAGCAAATGAGGCAGGGGAGAGAAAAACTGACGTTGTTCCTGGAGTCCTAAAGGTGTCCCCTAGTGGGCTATATTGGGTTGAAGTTCTCAAGGTGCAAGATTCCCAAATTTGGAAAGTAGAGCTAAGGCTGATTCCAAACAATCTTTCTTATTTAAATTTGCTGCGGTGTAGTAACGTGGCTTTCTTCCAGCATATTCTGTGACAGGTATCCAGAGCATGATCTGCAAGCCCAGAGTGGCTGTAATAGTGAAACCGGATGTAGTCTTTGTGTTCTGAAATCCTGACATTTGCTGTCCTGCCTGTTTGGCCAAAGTAGGACAGTTTATAGCTACAAGGGACCTGGTATACTCCAGGTAGGTTTAGGGGAAGTGGCTGGTCTTTGGTGGAGCGGATAAGGGATGCCAATTTCTTATATGATTTGTAACAGGTCGTCAGGTCATTTAGGATTTTGGTTAACTTTTCAGAGGTGCCCCAGGTGTAAGGAATGGTGATAGATTTAGAGTAATCTTTGTTATGAAGGAGGGGGGGGGTTAACTGGTTTTAATATTTTCCAGATTTTTTTGGGGGTTGTAGTCATTGACTAAGAAAGTGTTAAGGATGTGGTTCAGTTCAGTGGTTGGTTAGGGCATTGTAATGAGTCAACAGATTAATTTTGCTCCGTTATATAGTGTTTTTATAACCCCATATTGTGAGGGGGGGGATTTTGGTGAATGTGTCTGCCTGTATGGGTAGGTTTTCTGTAAACAGAGAAGGCCAAGGATTCATCAGGCTGATGAGTGATTAGATTGTCTAGGAAAGAGAGACTGTTGTTTTCTTATTTTTCCAAGGTGAACTGAATTCTGGGGTGTTGGTTGTTTAAGTGGGTTAAGAAGGAGTGGAGTGTATCTGAGCCATGTGACCAAATAGCAAAGACATCATCAACTTAGCAGAGCCAAATAGTGGGTTTTTGTGGGGCTGAGTTTAAGGCTTTGTCTTCAAAAGTCTCCATAAAGAAGTTGGCCAGGGTTGGGTAGAGTGGTGAACACTAATGATCAGTTTTGACATCTCCTCCCTATTCACAAATGTCCCACTCAAGGAAACTTTAGAACTCATCCAAGCCAAACTTCATCCCAATATCTCAGCCCTAGTTCAGTTCACAATGAACTCAGGCTATTTCATTTGGCAAGGGAAATTCTACAAACAGATAGAGGGGACAGTCATGGGTTTACCACTCTCCCCACCCCTAGCCAACTTCTTTATGGAGACTTTTGAAGAGAAAGTCTTGGACTCAGCCCACAAAAACCAACTGTTTGGCTACACTACGTTGATGATGTGTTCACTATTTGGCCACATGACTCAGATACACTTTACTCCTTAACAGACTTAAAAACCAACACCCCAGAATCCAGTTCACCTTGTAAAAATAAGGAAACAACAGTCTCACTTTCCTAGACACTCTAATCACTCACCAGCTTGATGGATCCTTGGCCTTCTCTGTTTACAGCAAACCCACCCAGACAAGCAGATATATTCACCAACAATTCCACTGCTTCCCCCCCCCCCTTTACAACAATATGGGGTTATAAAAACACTATATAACAGGGCAAAATTAATCTGTTCAGATGACAATACCCTAACACTGAACTGAACCACATCCTTAATACTTTCTTAGCAAATGGCTACAATCCCCAAAAAATCTAGAAAATATTAAAACCAGTTATACCCCCCCTCCCACTCATAACAAAGATTACACTAAATCTATCACCATTCCTTACATCTGGGGCACCTCTGAAAAGTTAACCAAAATCCTAAATGACCTGACGACCTGTTACAAACCATATAAAAAATTAGCATCCCTTATCCACTCCACCAAAGACCAGCCACTTCCCCTAAACTTATCTGGAGTATACCAGCTCCCTTGTAACTGTAAACTGACTTACTTTGGCCAAACAGGCAGAACAGCAAATGTCAGGATATCGGAACACAAAGTTCTTATTTGTTTCACCATTACAGCCACTCTGGGCTTGCAGATCATGCTCTGGATACCTGCAACAGAATACGCTGGAAGAAAGCCACGTTATTACACCGCAGCAAACTTAAATACGAAAGATTGTTTGGAATCAGCCTCAGCTCTAAAAAAACTTTCCAAACCTGAACAAATTTGGGTGCATGAGACTGCCCCAAATTTGGGAATCTTGCATCTTGAGAATTTCAACCCAACAGCCAAGACATCCCAATATAGCCTGCTAGGGGGCACCTTTAGGACTCTAGAAACAACGTTAGTTTTCTCTCTTCTGCCTCATTTGCTCTTTGTAGTACCTGCGTGCACATGTTATAGTTGTATGTTCCCATGAAGATTGAAGATGGCCATGTGACATTGCCGAAATATAGGAAATATTTAACAAAGTTTCTTTTAATTAATATTCCAATATACGTAAATTCCTTAAATAATTTAATAGTCGTCTGTTACCAATGTATAAGCCTATCTACAAGAATTAGAGGTGTAATATTGGAGCTGGACTTCCACAATGTTGCTGATTAGATCTACTCCAAACTGAATGAAAGGAGTGACGGTCATAATGAGAATTCTCATATGTAAGGATGGTCACCTAGTTCCTACCAAGAATATCATCAGCACACCTAAATCACCATCTGACAGTAGGATATCTCAACTACCAAGTAAAGTTCTACATCCTGAATCCTTTGCACTGCATTAAAAGTCAGAAGTATGGTCATTCTTAGACTGCTTGTCATGACTGTACCGTGTGTGCCTAGTGTGGCAGTAAAGATCATGGAACAAAGAAGTTAAGAGCTAAACACCATGGAAAGATGAAAAAGAGATTCCAAAAAATAAAAACTGAGTAGAGTATTCTTATCAGGAGTCAGTGAGGCAGTATACCACAAAATTAGCAACACTTAGTGGTAATGTTATATTTAGTTTGTTATTAAATTATATTGTTTATGACGTTAACTTTTTAACTCAATGTGTTTCCCCTCTTACTTTGTTAATTTTCGTTGTTGCTTGAGCTTGTACAAAATGCCTAAATGTTCTAATATTATCTCACGTATAATACTATTATGAAACTTTAGTCCTTTTGTAATCTACTTAGTTTTCTCCCCCATTTTCAAGGCCGTAAAGTATAGTCTCACACATACTATTCTCGTAGACTTAGGAAAAGCCTCTGGCTTGAACCAAATCCTTAATCTACGTTGCTATTATTCAAAGGTATTAATCCTTAAAAATTTATTTTTTGTTAAGGTCTGCGCCATTAAGGATCATGTAAAAGAATTTTCTATCTTTCCTTTACATACAAAAGAATATTTTAGTTATGCACGTGGAATAACTCTTAAATCAATTCTATCTGAAGCAACTGTGAATTACTCAGTTGTGGCTGTTACTTTTACTTAGGTCACACAGGTTCGATTTGTTTTATGAGACAGCGCATTGGCTAACAAAGATCAGGCAAGCTATTAATAAAACCAAACGTTTATTTTAACTTAGACAGTTTATATACAAAAGTAAGTAGGACATATCACGTGCCTGATTCTCCACACATTCATTAGAACAATTCACTGAAAGCATTAGACAAAGAAATTATTTACACTCAACTTATTAAACACGTGGATGGATTTTAGCACACATAACCTTACTCTCTCATTACAAACAATAAAAGGCAAAATTGTTCTAGACATTATGTAACACAAGCATTATTCAAGTATTCTATTATACACATTCAAACTGACGTTCGGCTTTCTGACCTCTTCAAATACATTTTACCATTAGTTAAATAGAAGCAACATTTATTGTCAGTACACACAGTCTAGGTTACTAAATAAAGTAATCCACTTACAAGGTCTCTATATCGTGTACAGTCCTTAATCCAAAAGGATTAAGGGTGAATTCTGCTGGCTCCTTTCTTTTTCTTGTGCAACGGCTGTTGTCGTCTTTCAAATTCCTTCCTTGTAACTTTAATGCATTTTTTCATCGGTGTTAGGAACTTCGTCGGCTGCTACAAAGCAGCACGCATATGGATCGGTACATTCTTTGATGAATTTCATGGAAGGATATCTTGTAATACTGCGCGAACTCCCCATGAGCTCCAGAAACTACTGCTCGGGGGATCACAACTCTTCCCATCCTCAAAAAGTTTGCCACAGAAGCAAAAAATAAGAGAGAGCCCCTTGAGCCTCAATCTTTGCCTTTTATATCATATCCAAAAAATTCCCGGATTTACTGGTAGCGCCTTTATCATCCACGCTTACGCTAGGTTTTGGCGGCAAAACTCATAGTCCGGTGATCTTTGAGACTGTTGTTGACCTTCAGTTTACTAGCCCAATCCTCTCTGAATTTTTAGTTAGAATTGCTTGTGGTTCTACATTCAGTTATTTTAACCTTATATTACAAAATTATTACATTACATTAGGTTATATACACTCTTAATTATAAGTATAAAATCGATATAGGTGAAAAATATTTATGTTAAAAACGTTTAATTTTCTTGACCAAAAAGCTCTGGAAATACTTTTATTGGGATTATGTTGATCAAGTGTATATAATAACAACTAAGTTATACCAACTAGTTTCACCAACTAAGTCTGTTGGCATCTTCAGGGTACATAATTTTGGATATGATATAAAAGGCAAACATTGAGGCTCAAGGGGCTCTCTTATTTTTTGTTTCTGTGGCAAACTTTTTGAGGACGGGAAGAGTTGCAATCCCCCGAGCAGTAGTTTCTGGAGCTCATGGGGAGTTTGCTGGCAGTATTACAAGATATCCTTAGTTGTTATTATATACACTTGATCAATATAATCCCAATAAAAGTATTTCCAGAAAAATATTTATTTTTCACCGCAAGAGATTTTACAAAATTCTGTTTTTGAGGATGTTATTAATTATTATTTCGAATTGTCAAACTGTGCCGTTAGTTATATTCTAAGATTTTATTTATTTATCTTATTCTCTTTCTTATACCTACCTTTACTTCTACTCGTTTAAATCTTTCTGTTAAGTTCTCTTTACCTTTTTCTAACTTAAGCTGATTAATTCAGTCCCTGCTTGTAATCCTTTATACTACCTACAAGTGTTAGCGTTGTTAGTGAAAAGACCTCTAGAATAAGCAATTCATGGATACAGTATTAACTATTTCCCATGCGATATAATTCAGGGAAAATTTATTTGTTTTTTTCGACTGCACTACCCTGAATTAATGTTATGGCACAGGAAGAATAGTTATAACACTTATAGAATAGATCACTTTCTAAAATAATACCTTAAATAGTCAGTTGTGGCAATTTCTCTAATTTAAACACACAGGTTTGGTTATTTTTTGTGAGGCGATAGTTTTAAACAAACAAAACATGTTTATTTTTACTTTAAGCACAATACAGTATTAATCAAATTCTCTCTAATTCCTGCTTTAAACTTAGTTGTAACCTTACAATATAGACCTGCAATTCACAATGCTAGAATAACTTGCTTTACAAACTTTAGGCAATTACTGGCTGTCACAATCAATATCATTGACCAATATTCTTCTCAAATGTAAAACTAGCTAACTTTTAGCCTCAATTACTTCTTATAGCGACTTAAAGAACTAATTTTAACAAAGCTACGTTTCAGCAGACATACAATTCTTGTTCACAATCTCAGCGTTAACATATTAAAATCTACTCACAAATTCGTAGAAACAAATACAGTCCTACCAGTCTGGATGACTTTTGGTGGTCCTGCTGACTGCTTTCCTTGGTCCTATATCCTAGCCTTTGCTGAACAGCTTTTGGCAGTCATCCTAGTGTAGTCCTTGTCCAGGATCTGTAGCATAGCTCACTGTCTGTTTTTTGGATCTACTGTCGATGCTGCTTATCTGGTTGTGTGTGGCCCGTTCCGCTACTGGAAATACATCTCCATAGAATGACCTACTTCTCCTGGGCTTTCTACTTCCGCTAGATGAATAAACTCCTAGAACAGCCCCCCCCCCCCAAAAAAAAACTTCCGAACAGCCCTTGAACAGTCTCTTTTATATGATTCAGAAGCCTTGTTTTTAGTGTCGGAGACCCCCGAATCTTCTGTAAATAAATGATGTCACTGATGTTTTGACCTTCAGAGTTGGCGGCAACAATCTCTACATCTGAACAACCTTCAATATTTTTGTTTACTTTTAAGACCAACATAATCTGGTCTAATCCCCTTAACTTAAAGAATTACTTTTAACATTCTGTTACATCAAACCAATATAATTCACAATTTTAACCTTTACAATATTTTTATAATTTGTGAACAATTTCTGTATCATTCATTTTGTTAGTTAGCTTTACAAGTTTACAATCAGCACTTCTTTAAAATATAGTAATTTACAATTTTTCTCTTTCCTCATGGTTTGTGACCTCAGTAAAATCGATGCCGAAAAACCATTACATAAAATTTCACGTATCGAATTTTACAGTAAACCTTCTTACGCTAAAGGGCAACTGTAAAGAAAGTGTCTGCAGTGACCTTAATGCGTACAGCGGTCCAGCCTTCTTACAACTGCAACATCCTTGAACAGTATGATATGCTTGCTGTCTCTTTAGAGCATATCAGAGAGAAAAATCAATATGGACCTTCTGAAAATGTGCCCACTACATGGTTGCAGTAAATGAGAATTCACCAGTGAAAAAATAATGAAATATATGACACGAAGAATCAAGGACATGCCTCCAGACTTATTTGTAGATGAGATGGGTATCTCTATTCCCCCAAGACAATCAGTATACCTAATGGCCTAGAGGGAGTCCAGTTTGATAACGTCTTAGATATTTTTCCTGAAGAAATGGCCATTGATCATCCATAATTCTCCTAAGGGGGGAGGGGGGGGAGGGATCCAAGGCCAATGAAAACTAGACCTCACAATGTTGGAAGCGAGATAACACTACCAAAAATTAAATAACGAAATATTTCAACAATGGAATTGTCATGGATTCTGTCAAAACATAGTGTATAAAGGCTGTCTTTATGTTGTCAAAGTATAAAACAATAGTATAAACAAGCCTTTGCTACAGGAAATGTGCCTAAAGCCCAGAGACCATCTGTCGTTACGAAATGTGGCCATTATTTGTAAGGACAAGACAAGGAATATACCTTCCCATGAAGGAGTTGCCCCCATCCGACTATGTCAGATCTCTTATGCTGCATCTACCTACCTTCTACTTCATCATTTCTCTCTCTCTCTCTCTCAGGATGACTTTGATGACATCATATTGTAATTACCTATGAAACTATATATAGCATCAGTATCTTCTATCCCCCAGAGTTCCTTGCCCAAAAATGTAAAGGAAAAACAAGTTCTGTTCTCCTTAAATGGCATACAAAAGCATACAACAGACTGCTTCATGAAACAAGAAATGAAAGTTGCTTTGCTTCAAGGTCATCCAACTGCTGTTGAACCAGATAAATGATTAAACAAGATCTTCCTTGGCCATATACCAAGGATCAACTTCTGTACCTGTTCAATGGAAATTTCTGTCAGAATGTTTTTCTAGATAACTTGCAAAAGGTGACTATTATTGCCTTTCTTAAGGCATGGGAAGGATCTAGAATCTACAATTTGTGGTCATTAACAGCATGTAGGGTACTTAAACACCATAATGAACATCAGTGGGGATAATACACTTCCTTGTTGAAGCATATTATATATAAACCATTCCAAATGACCAAATAATGTATTTGGTCATTTGGAATGGTTTATACACTCTTAATACATTGGAATGGTTAATACACTCTTCTTGCATTTAACATATATATTCTTGATCATAACTGTTCTTTTTGTTCTATATATTTCTTTTTCAGTTTGTGCCTTATTTTTGTCCCATTGAATCAAATATCAAAGGCTTTTTTCCAGACTGTCTCATATCTCAACATTGCCCTTACAGCAAAAATCAATCAACAGTTGAGTCCCTTGTCTAAAACTGAAGTGCTCTATAGTAGTTTGGCATACACTTTTGCATATACACACATGTTCAGGTGCTACACATCCATTTTGTTTGCTTACACTTGGATAAAGGATTAAACCAAATATATAATTTCTTGGTATCTTTAATATATAGTATAACCAAGTGGAAAAACTTCCAACAACTATGAGAAATCATATTCAATATGATCAGATGGCTTTTGCTTCTCCTTTAGTTATATGAATTACAGATATGCCAACACTGTATATTTTGGTTGTTTTTTGTACAATGAATCTCTTTCCTCATATGTTTTCTGTTCCCTTCAAGCAGAGGTGCATTAACTTTGGTCAGAGGGATGCCCCTGCTCAATGCACTGTGATGTCACATTATGCATGCAGGTCTAGCAGCTTCAATGAGAGTAGCATTTCATGCAAATTTTTACTGCAACAGTGTTGTAAAAAAAGAACATCAAAGTACATGATGCACAAGCATTCAACCTTATTGGTATCATTTGTTTGGGATTACTTTTATTTGTGAACATTTATCTTCAATAATGAATCCAAGTAAAAAATAGAAACTCATTTTCAAAGAGGAAAATATGAATATCTTCATACAGTTGGCTACAACCTAAACCAAATTCTGGATTTTTTATGACATCTGTTGAGAGCTGGCATGTAATGGAATCATCTGAAAAGATAAGGTAAAAAAATTCATAGCCATTATAATAATGGCTTATAATGGCCAGATGATGAACATCTGGCCATTCCCTGAAGTATCCATTTACAATTTCACTGACAGCTTAAACCAAAATCCAGTTCATGGTGAAAAGTAGAAAGAAATAGAAAACACTTCCTTTTTTGGATGTTATTATCTCAGTAGTACTATGGTGGACTTTCATTCACCAGAACAAACGCCCTCCAAAAGCAGAAGTACTTAAAATTGATTTCACACCTATGCAAAACAAGTCTGTATGTTACTGTGATCACCCAAACATCCTCTCAAGAGACAAATGTATACAAAATGTTTGTGCATGCAGTATCTTCTATGTCAGAGAGAGAGAGAGATCTGTATGAAAAACATGGCAAAGAAGTGGAAAGACAGTGGGCACACAATTGGGATTAGCATCTCATACCACCACAGAAAAACATTGGGTGCTTTGGCAGCTCTCAGGAATGCCATATACCAAATTCAACAACAATGTACATAAATTCTGCATTAAGTATCCAAAATGCTACATTGTCCAACTCAGTGTGACAGAAACCAAGGCCTCATTATAAACGATCATTGGTCAACATATATCAGTGACTAACATCTGAATGCTATAACAGAATATTCTTCTTCTTCTTTTTCTTCCGTCAGATGGCAAGTTTAATCAACTGTGTGCCAATCTGCGCCATCTGGTTCTATCTCTGGCCATTTCTGTCATCTCTCTGAAGCTCGATAATTGTGATCTCTCCTTCAAAGACTGTAGCC
Organism: Typopeltis vanoorti; assembly: GCF_054136105.1. Classification (NCBI taxonomy): domain Eukaryota; kingdom Metazoa; phylum Arthropoda; class Arachnida; order Uropygi; family Thelyphonidae; genus Typopeltis; species Typopeltis vanoorti. The sequence continues at coordinate 60,195,648 of NC_143564.1, forward strand.
AAGTTCTTTTTGGTCAACCTCTTGATTGTCTTCCCCCAATGATTCCATTCAAGACTATATATGGTAATCTTTGGAAGGACATTTTTTGGAGGTGTCCAAACCATCTTAATTGCTATTTAAGAATTTAAAGAATTATACCTATGATATCTTCACTATAGTTTAATTTGTGTTTGACTTCTTCATTTGTTTTGTGTTCTAACCAGTAAGTCTTATATATTTTTCTTAAGCATTTCTATAGCTAAATAAAAGTCAGGAAGGTGGCAAAATATTTTGGAGGTTGTTGAAAATGTTCAGAAATGAAGGAAAGAATGCTGTTAAAGGAATTAGAGATGATAAAGGTGGCATGACAACTGGAGAAAAATATATCCTTGATATATGGAATATTTACTTCAAAAAAATTGCTAAATGAAACAAGCAGTGACAGCACAGTGGTAAAAAAACACTCAACAGGCATGCAATCAGGAATACATATCCATACTTGAAGTAGAAAAAGCCATCAGAAGCCTGAAATGTGGAAAGGCAGCTGGAGTAGATGATATTCGACCAGAAATGCTCAAGTATGGAGGTATAAAAGTCTTACAGTGGTTGCACTGCATAGTTCAGAATGCCTGGACAGAGGGACAAATTCCAGATCATTGGAATAGAGCTCTCATAGTACTGTAAAAATAATCATAATTTAAAATTCTGAATATTTTACAAATTGTTTATGTTAGTACGTTTATTAGTTTTGGTTTCATAACATGCATTGTCGGCACTTGCGATGTGCCCGTTATTGATGTTATTTTGTCAAAATGAAATGTAAAGCATTTAAAAAATTTATGTGCTTACTGGATTTGGATAGTTGTGTTGCTTTCAGAAATTTCATTGTAGTTTAAATATTAAGTGTTGTGTTTTGTGAAGACATTCTCTTGTCGCTAACGAACACAACGTGTCAGCCATTATACTTAGCTCCTTGCTTGCTAAGTATAATGGCCACTTTCATGGAGTGCGCATGCTCACTGAGAAATTTGATGAGTGATTGACAGCTGACAGAGAGAGCGTTCAGTATCGAGGTAACGGGAAGAAAAGAGAACACAGGCCGGCAGATATTTAGGTTTTGAGGAACTTAAGTTTTTATGTGACAGTTGGAGGGAAATTAACAGTAGATTCCAAAGAGGGAATCGTAGAGTTATGAATTTTGAAAGATTTAAGACTGTCATTAAGTGTTGGTAAATAAAAGAAGATATTGCAATTGACGTTCTAAAGGAATGTTCGAAGAAACGCTGATTGGAAGATTAATAGTAGATTCCAAAAAGGAAATCGTAGAACTGTGAGATTTTTTTAAACCGAAAGAATTAAGACTGTCAAATGAGTATTGATAAATAAAAGAAAATATTGCAATCGATGTTCTAAGGGAATGTTCGAAGAAACGCTGATTGGAAGATTAATAGTAGATTCCGAAAAGGGAATTGTAGAACTGAGTTTTAAGGTGGAAGATTGTCAATAAGTATTCGTAAATAAAAGAAGATATTGTTATTGATGTTGTAAAGGAATGTATGAAGAAACGCTGATTGGAAAGAATTGCATGAAGTGAAAGTGTTTATACTTAAGTGAATTCAGAATATCTACTCTTCAGAGTTAGGAAGAATTAATGTGTGCTACATGATGGCCTTACAGAGAAACTGGTTATTAACATTTTGGTTATTGTGTAAACAAAGTGTTTAGTATAGTAAATGAGATGAAGTATGTGTTAAACAAATCAGTAATAGATTCAGTTAGAAAATGGCTTATCTCTTAACTGTAAGTTAATTTTAAAAGGCCTTGGATCCAATTAATTTTGTAGTTTGTTATGTATTTTGTTTGAAGTGTATATATTGTTTGTGTTTTATAAAATGTGCATATTTTGTATTTAGTCTTGAGTCAGTGATTTTTTTTTTTTTTTTTTTTTTTTTTTTTTTTTTTTTTTTGATTCTGAAAGAAAGAGTTAAAGTCATTGCACCAATCGGAGTGAACCCTTGTGCATATATAGGTACACTCGAAAATAAAAATAATTGTTAGAAACAGAGATTAAATAATACAAATAATATCATAATTATAAACAGTACCCATATATAAAAAGTTAAATAAAACTGAATATGAGAATTACAGAGGTTTTTGAAATTTCACTGCTGAGTGTCCCTGGTAAGATTTATGCAAGTATACTTGAACGGCTGAATCCAGCTTGTTCATGGTGAAGAACAAGCTGGATTCAGGCCAAATAGAGACTGTCAGGATCAGATTTTCACTTCATGACAAATAGTTGAGAAATCATGAGAATATAAAGATCTGTATTTAAGTTTTGTAGATCTGCAAAAGGCATATGACAAGGTGCCAAGAAAAAGGGTTTTCAAAATGCTAGCGTTATATGGTGTCAATGAAGCATTATATCAAGCAATACTTAATCTTTATTTTAGTTGTAAGTCAGCAGTTACAATTGAAAGAAGAATTGAAAGTACAGGAAGACAGTTTAATGTTAAACCTGGTGTCAGACAAGGATGTACATTATCCCCTCTGTTATTCATTATCTATATGGATCACATTATGAAGGAAAGTGGTATTAAATCTGATATCAGAATTGGAGATGCTAATCTCAGCACTTTACTTTATGCAGATGATATTATAATTTTAAATAAACCCATTACAAGTTTGCAAGATTCCCTGACTAAATTGAATAACAATTATAATAAATTTGTTATGAATATCAGCAATAACAAAGACAATGAAAATAGGCAAAAACGTTGAATATATCAACTGCGTTGATATTGGGGAACCTATAGAACAAGTAAAACATTTGAGCTACCCAGGCACAATTTTTATTCAAGATGGTAAATTAAATATGGAAATAGACAACAGAATTAACAAAGCTGGTATTCAGAATTTACAAGACAATGTTCAAACCAATTTTAACTTATGGATCTGAGAGCTGGGTTAGAAATAAAACAGTTGATCTATTAATAGTGTCAACTTAACTTGAAGCTGTTAGCAGAGCTAATCTCAGGTGATATGGTCACTTAAACAGAATGGGAGAGGAAAGATTAGTGAAACAAGTGTTCTCTTCCAGGTTGGTAGGAAAAAAACCAGAGGAAGACCAAGATATAGGTGGATTGATACAATAAAAAGTGTCTTAAAAGACAGAAATATAAGATCCGATAATGTTGGAGTCTTGACAGGTAACAGATTGATTTGGAGGAAAATTGTTGATAGGAAGTTAGTAATGATGTAAGTTTTTCATGTAGTACTATCATATCCTGTACACCCCTTGGGTGTACATTTCAGGAATTTGATGATGCTTTGATTTTCTGTATTTCTTTCTGATTGAGTGTCCAAGTCTCAGCTCCATACGTTGCTGTAGATACCCAACAGGGTGCATCTACTTGGATACTGTTGGATCCTTTTTCATCTTAACCTATACTTTGGATCCGTCATTTTATCACTATGATGTTCTTAAACAAAAAAATAAGTTGCTAGTTAATTTCTAATCCAAATATAGAGAAAATTTGTATTTATTGATTGTGCCACTCTATATCTAAATTAGTCCAAGAATTGAAGTAAAATCAACTCTCATCTATTTCCCCTTAATATGTTGTTATTATGTATACAGGCCGAGTTTATTTAACTTATTTAATTCACCCGCTTTGGTTCGATTATTTTATGAACGGTGCAGTAAAAGAGATTCAGGCAAAATACAACTTTAGATCAACAAAACAAGCATTTAGTATAGGCTTACAAATTATACACCTTAGTTTAAATCACTGAATAAGGTATTATAAACATTTTAGCTCATCTGGTAATATAGTCATATAATTTCAGGCAATGGTTAATCTGTTGTCTGAAATACAGCTTTCACAAAATACAATTAACTATTTGATAAAGTTCAATGTCATAAAGTTCCTTAGTAACCAATTACATTAATATCTCATAGTTACTTAAGTTTCAGATACAATATAAGGGCAGCAATGCTTCTTCACAAGTATACACTCTTAAATCCATATTCCAGCTAATCTCTGCAATAGTTACTGTTAATATAGGGATATTCTAGGAAGAAACACACACATATCTCCGCATAGGAATATCAATAGTTGGATGATTCTTACTGGTAATCTTCCTTGTTCATCTACTTATATACGAACATTTCTTATAACTGTATACACTTAAAACAACAGCACTCATTAAAAGAAATCTTCTTAGTAATAACTGAATAAATTAATGGTCGCCAGTCACATAGTTAAACGTTCTTGCTCAGATCAAAAGGCTTGTACTATCTTTGACATCACCTGACCAATTTAGTATTCTACTAATAACTCTTGAACTAAGATAACACACAGTAATTCTTTAACTTGAAGTTTTTACGCACAACTGCCTATACTCCTGGCATTTAATTAATCTTTTAGGCACTATATCTCTTAACACAGCTATCGTTTAAATTCAACCTTGCTGCCTCTACTTATTCTCTTAATTACTCTGTGCTAAGCTTCACGTTTCCGTGTGTCCCTGAAAAGTCGGTCCTGAATTTAAATGCCAACTAAAGTATAGCTAGTCATCCAGTTGTCACCTTGCTATCTTCCATTGCTTTATTTGTTGTTCTACAACTTACTAGCTAACTCGCTCCTCGACTAGTAAACTTTAATTAGCTACTTGAGTGACTCGCTGTTATCGCACTCTGATTCCCCGAATGAATAGCTTTCTCCACGTTCTTAGCTTATATATCCCTTCTTCACGCTGAAATTATTCTCTTGCTATCTTCAACTAAAATCCTTTCCAGCACTTCAATACTAATCTGTCATGCACTGTACTAAACTCGCGCTATCTTACATACGTCTCCATGACAACCAAAACAAAATATAATAAAACTGAGGTATTGCACAACGTTATACCTCTACATACAGGAACAAATAAAGAATATTTACACTTCAATTAATACTCGGTTAAAATGTTGGATACAAATTCTTACAATATTAACATAGCAATAAATAAAATAAACTTAATAATATTTTAATACAGAGTCTTTTCACTATTAATACATATCCTTGATTAAATAATTAAATATCAAATAAATTTAAAGGTAGTTATATGAATATTAATTTATAAACAAGTGATTTACATTAAATAATAATTACAAGTTTAGCTTATGTGATGGAAGATCATGTTGGATTCTGAAGCAAATATTAATTACTCAAATCTCTATATATTCAGAATCCAACAATACTGAACGAATGAGGATGGGCTGGCAATTTGGGATTTAGCCGACCAAATTGTATTCTTATTGGTTAAACCAAAATAAAAAATGATGGTACAACACGACAAAATTTCATGCCGCCTGGGGTGTTGCCTGGTTAAACAAGGACCCCCATTGTTTTCACCAGGGAACCAGGGCAAACAGCGAAAAGTCAGCTACTGGAACAAATCTGAAAACACACCCCAACTCAACATCACAAGAGTTAAAGATCAGTACTATCAACATAATAAGCTTGAATGGCAAAGAAATGGAGGTAGCTGAGGAATTAGATAAGTACCAGATCGACATAATAGGGGTGATTGAAACAAAAAAAGACAAAAACTGGTGAGATCTTTCTGAACAATAAATACAAAATGTTATATTCAGGCAATGACAATCAAGGAAAAGGAGTAGCCATTAGTATTCAACACAAAATACGAGGCTAATCTTCTTAAATGGCAGTCAGTCTCAAGTAGAGTAATGTGGGCAAATATGAGAATGGGATACTGGACAATGAGACTTATTTGTGCCTATGGTCCCACAGAAGGTTCTACTAAGGTAGAAGTGGAGGAATTTTTTGAGGCTTTAGAAAAAGCAACTGACACAATGAAAAAGGAAAAGTTGGTCCTTGTTTTGGATCTAAATAGCAGAGTAGGAAATGATTGTGAGACATACAAAATTATTTTGAGAAAATTTGGAGAAAAGAGCAAAGCTAATAATAATGGCAAATATCTGTTGGATTTCTGCTCAGGACATGAATTGGTTATTACTAACACCATGTTCCAACATAAAAATGCGCACGAATTCACATGGAGAGAAGAGGCAAGGAATAAGAAAAGTCTCATTGAGTATGTTATTGTTGATAGTGATGTTTTCTCCCTGTATACAGAGGATTTGAAATTGGAAGTGATCACTATTTAGTCTTGAGCAGGATAAAATTGAATTTCTTATTGAAAAGAATAACATGTAAGAAGTTTTAAAGTGAATAAAAGTTGAGCGGCTCTCAGATGTGAACTGTAGCCTAAAATACACAAAGATTATTGAAGAAGAAATGAAAGAGTTTGAGAATAGGAATCAAACCTTGGAGATTCAGTGGCAAGCCTTGAAGAAAGCCCTGATTGATTCAGCTAGAGAGGCATGTGGTGAAGTTGTCTGCAAGGATAGAAAAATTAGAACTCCCTGGTGGACACAGGAAGTTAAAGAGGCAGTGAAGAAAAAGAAGAAAGCATATCAAAAGTTCCTGGCAAATAAGTCAGTTTGTGCTGTTAGAGAATACAGAGACAAATGCAAGAATGCTAAAGACTGTGTAAAACTAGTTAAACAAAAGTCATTGGGGGGGGGGGGGGGGACTTTGGCAAGAATATAGAAAATAAATATGAAGAAGGTGACAAAATATTCTGGAGGTTGTTGAAGAAGCTTAGGAATGGATGAAAGAGTGCTGTAAAAGGAGTTATTATTATTATTACAAAAACCTCCATGGAGTCAAAGACTCATCGTGGGAGGTCCACTGTTATACACACAGTTTATCATACTGTGCCTTAAATATATTCACTGTCTCTGCACACACCACACTCTCGGGCAAAGCATTCCAATCACTCACCACTCTCCATGCAAAAAACCTGCTCCTCACTCCCTTGCTCACACCCTCCTTATACAGCTTCCAGGAATGACCTCTTGTTCTCCTGCTATCCTCACCCATTCTGTGCAAAACCTCCCCGACGTTAATCTGGTAATAACCACTCAACAGCTTATATGTCTCAATCATATCCCCCCTCCTCCTTCTATCCACCAATTTCTGCAAATTGCATTTTGTCAATCTGTCTTCATAATCTACATTCCAGAGACCAGAAACCACCTTAGTCAATTGCCTCTGAACTTTTTCCAACGCAATTTAATCTTTTTGAAAACCAGGTGACCAGATCTGTGCACAGTAATCCATATGTGGCCTGATCAAAGCCTTATACAAAGGAACCATAACATCCTTACTTCTACAAGTCAATGTCCTCCGCATCATTCCCATTATCCGCTGTGTTGTCTTCACTATTTTAGCAACATGTCCCCGAAATTTTAGGTCCTTGTCTACAATCACTCCCAGATCTCTCATTTCCTCTACCTCTTCCAAGATATTCGCACCGATTGTGTACTTTACATCCCATCTCTGCTTCCCAAATTTCAAAACCTTACATTTTGACACATTGAATTGACATCCCCACTTATTTACCCATTCAGACAGTGTATTCAAGTCCTCTTGCAAAGCTACAGCATCCACACTACTCCTGATAGCTCTGCCCAACTTTGCATCATCTGCAAACAACTGCACATCACCATTCAGACCTCTCCAGATATCATTTACATACAAATTAAACAGCAATGGACCCAAAACAGACCCTTGAGGTACACCACTAGTAACTTTCCTCTTCTGCGATATCGCTCCTCCATAGACAACTCGCTGATACCTATCAGACAACCAATCTACTGTTCAGCCCCATCCGTTCCAATTTAATTACCAGCTTGTCATGTGGCAATTTATCAAACGCCTTTGCAAAATCTAAATATACCACTGTATATGCAATACCCTTATCCAACGCATTTGTCACTTTATTATAAAAAGTAAGCAGATTGCTAAAGCATGATTTTCCTTTAGTAAATCCATGCTGGCCACCAAAGAGTATTTTTCTGTTGTCAACCCAATTCTGAACTTTATTCCTAACTAACTTCTCTAATACCTTGACCACAACTCCAGACACACAGACTGGTCTATAATTCAAGGCCTTACTCTTATCACCTCCCTTATGAATTGGAACAATTTTACCTTCTTTCCACTCTTTTGGAACTTGACCCAGTGAGAGACTCATGTTGAAAAGATATACAAAAGCTGTTGTTAACTCTCTGGCACATTCCCTCAAGACACGTGGTGAAATAGCATCAAGTCCCACAGCCTTATTTACATCAAGTCTATTCAATTCCTCATATACCTCCTGTTCACTTACTAACAGTTCCTCCTCCTCCTCCTCCTCTTCTCCCACAACTTTCAAGTTCTGCATGATATCACATTCGCAAGAGTGAAATACCGTTAGAAATTGTTCATTAAATATCTCAACTATATCCTCCGCAGCGGTTATCATTCCTCCGTTTTCACCAATCAATCCCATTCTACCATAATCATTCTTTCTTCTACTGGCGACATATCGAAAAAACTCCTTAGGATTTTTTTTGGCTGCTTTAGCTAACTGCTGCTCATACTGCATTTTTGCTACCCTTATCAAGCTAGTCACCTTCCTCGCCTGCTCTTTGTACTTCTCATGCAACTGGTTGTTATATATACTCATTTTGTGTTTCTTCCATAATACCTTCTTCTTCCATATTGCATACCTTATTTCTTGATTCATCCATTTTACACCCACTCTGTTTACCCTCTTGACCCTCGGAATACACTCTGATATTGCCTCCACCAAATAGTTCTTGAGTATGGCTCAAGCAGCATTGATATCCTTTCCATCCAGTTCTTCTTTCCAATTTATTATCGCAAGCTGTCTCCTGAGCTTTTCGTAATTACCAGTCTTATAATTCCACATATATCCCTTTCTAACAGACGTCCTCGAATGACTGGTCACCCTGCACGTGATCACCTCGTGGTCACTCTCACCAACTGGTGGAAGATTTGACACCTCATTTATAATAACATCATCTGATGAGATGATCAAATCCAATACTCTTGATCCTCGTGTACCCTCCGTTACGTACTGCCTAAGGTAATTATCTTTCAAAAACTCCAAAAATTCATTTTCTTTACCCCCAGATGCAGTCTCTTGCTTCCAATCTATATCACCATAATTAAAGTCGCCCATAATGATAACTCGTTTCTTGCTAGCTAGGCCAATTTGCCTATACATTTCCTTCTCATTACCTTCCATATTACCAGGTCTATAGCAACACCCAACTAAATATTTCCTCCTGTTAACTTCTACCTCACACCATACGGCCTCAAAACCGTGACCACAATTTGCACCTTGCAATTCCACCTTAGATGGGCACAACTCATCTGCTACCATTAACAGTACTCCTCCTCCCTTTCTTCCCTGTCTATCTTCACGAAAAATATCATATCCGTTCATCTCTATTCCTGTCAGGATGTCATCGTCATGTAACCATGTCTCACTTATACCAACAATTTTGGGGCGAACAGACTCGAGCAAAGCAACAATTTCGTTCCCCTTATTTCGAATACTTCTAGCATTAGTGAATGCTAGAAGTTAGAGATGATAAAGGTGACATGAAAACGGGAGAAAAAGATATCCTTGAAGTATGGAGTAATTACTTTGAAAAACTGCTAAATGAAACAAGCAGTGATGACAGCACAGTGGTAAAAAACACTGACCAGGCATGCAGTCAGGAATACATATCCATACTTGAAGTAGAAAAAAACCATCAAAGGATTAAAATGTGGAAAGGCAGCGGGAGTGGATGATTTTCGACCAGAAATACTGAAGTATGGTAGTATAAAAGTCTTACAGTGGCTGCACCGCATAGTTCAGAAGGCCTGGACAGAGGGACGAATTGCCGATGATTAAAGTAGAGCTCTCATAGTACCCATATATAAAAAGGGAAATAAAATTGAATGTGAGAATTACAGAGGTATTTCCCTACTGAGTGTTCCTGGCAAGATCTATGCAAGTATACTTGAGAAACGATTGAGAAGAATTGTGGAAGAAAAGCTGGGTGAAGAACAAGCTGGATTCAAGCCAAATAGAGGCTGTCAGGATCAGATCCTCACTCTATGACAAATAGTCGAGAAAGCATGGGAATATAACAAAGATCTGTATTTAAGTTTTGTCGATTTGGAAAAGGCATATGACAAGATGCCAAGAGAGAAGCTATTCAATACGCTACGGTTATATGGTGTCAATGGGGTATTATATCAAGCAATACTTAGTCTTTATTTGAGTTGTAAGTCAGCAGTTAGAATTAAAGGAAGTACAGGAAGATGGTTTAATGTTAAATCTGATGTGAGACAAGGATGTACATTATCCCCTCTGTTATTCATTATCTATATGGATCACATTATGAAGGAAAGTGGTATTAAACATGTTATCAAAATTGGAGATGTTAATGTCAGCTCTTTGCTTTATGCGTATGATGTTATACTTCTAAATAAATCTGCTACAAGTCAGCAATAAAAAGACAAAGACAATGAAAATTGGTAGAATCGTTCAAAATGTCAACTGTGTTTTGAATGGGAAACCTGTGGAACAAGTAAAACATTTCAGCTACTTAGGCATGATTTTTAGTGAAGATGATAAATTAAATATGGAAATAGACAACAGAATCAACAAAGCTGGTATTGTAGGAAGTCAATTGAATAAATTCATATGGAATAAGAGAGAAATTAGTTGGAACACTAAATTAGCTGTATACAAGACAGTGTTTAAAACACTTGACACTAGAGACCACAGATATGTGAATCCTGAGAAAGATTAGAGGGGTGAACAGATGGATATAATGGCAATATCATATTAAAAACGAGGATATTAGGAAAGAACTTGACATTGTTAGCATCCAGGAATGCGTTAGCAGAGCTAATCTCAGGTGGTATGGTCACTTAAACAGAATGGGCGAAGAAAGATTAGCAAAACAGGTGTTCTCTGTCAGGTTGGCAGCAAAACGACCCAGAGGAAGACCAAGATATAGGTGGATTAATACGGTTCAAAGTGCCTTAAACGATAGTAATATAAGATGTGATAATGTTGGTGTCTTGACAAGTAACAGACTGATTTTGAGGAAAATTGGAAGTTATTAATGATGTAAGCTTTTCATGTAGTACTATCATATCCTGTACACTGCTTGAGGGTACATGGCAGGAATTTGATGATGATGAGAAACTACTGAAAAAAGAGAGCCAAAAGGCTTCACTTCGGCAATGCACAATTATTCAAATTAAGTGATATTGAATCCAACATTTCCTGATAGGGTGAGTTACCCTGTCACAAAAGGTTGGCATACGCTTGTATCCGCCGAAACTTTTATATGCTCTCTATTCGGCATGAAACTCTCGTAGTTTCTATTTTTGGCTATGAAATAATGTTGGATTCAATATCCACTTAATTTGCTATTAAGAACTCTTGTCAAAAAGATAAAAATAGCTACATTCAAAACATCTGTAAAGAAATAGAAAGGCACTCCAACTCTAATGAAACAACAGATTTATTTAAGAAGGTTAAGGATATAACCAAAAAATTCAAACCAAAACTTAATATGATTGCAGAGGAAAAGGGGAAGATCTTAAATGACACTAATGACATAGCCAGAAGATGGAAAGAGTATTGCGCCGAGCTTTACAATGACCCAGCTATTAAACAAGAAGACGAAGGAGCTATGGAAAACATGGAAATAGAACCAAAGATCCTCAAAAATGAAGTTGAACAAGCAATCAAAAAATTATGGAAAAACAAAGCCCCAGGTCCTGATACTAGCTGAAATGTTGAAAAACCTTGGAGAGAATGCAGTCAACTGGATACATGATTTATGCAACAAAATCTGGAAGATGGCTGAATGACTGGACCAATTCCACCATTTCCCAATCTACAAGAAAGGCAATCACAACAACTGTGAAAACTACTGCACAATTGTCCTTATCTCACCTACCAGCAAGATTTTACTACACATTATTAAGGAAAGATTACAAAGTTTTATAGACCATCAGATCTCAGAAGAACAAGCAGGATTCAGAAAAGGTCGAGGGACTAGAGATCATATATATCTAACATCAGACAAATAATTGAAAAAAACAAGGGAATTCAACTTAAGCCTTTATCTATGCTGTATAGATTACTCCAAGGCCTTTGACTGCATGAGGTGGGATATCATGCAAGAATGGGGAATACCAAACCATCTAATAACCCCCATAAAGAACTTATATCAAGGAAATCAAGCAACAGTAAGAATTGAAATCTCACTGTCCCCTGCATTCCAATTTGAAAAAGGATCAAGACAAGAATGCATACTCTCACCATTACTATTCAACCTTTACAGCGAAACTATAATGAAAAGATCTCTAGAAAAGTGGAATGAAGGCATTAAATTAGGTGGCCAAACAATCACTAACCTATGATATGCAGATAACACAGTGATAACAGCAACAAGCGAACAGGAATTAAAATCCATCCTAAAACAATTAGAATGGGAAAGCCTAAGCCATGGTTTATGAATAAATCAAGATAAAACCAAAATAATGATTTTAAACAATGCAGAAGAGATAGATATAGAAGGAATTGAAATTGTTGCCCATTTCAACTACCCTGGAGTGATAATAACAAAAAAATATGGATGTAAAAAAAAAGAGATAAGAAGAAGAATAGCACTAGCTAAGAAAGCGATAACTGATTTAATGAAGATCTGGAAAGCCAAGCACATCCAAAAAGACGAAAATTAAGCATGTAAAAACCTTATTTTTTTTTTATCTTTCTCTATGCTTCTGAGTCTTGGACTATGACAGACGAAGAATTGAGGCGTTCGAGCGCTGGTGCTGGAGAAGATTGTTAAGAGTGTCTTGGACAGAAAAGTGAACAAACAAAAGTATCCTAGAAGAAATGAATATCCACACAAGACTGATAAACATAATTGAAAAGAGAATACTGCAATATTTTGGACATATATGTAGAAGGGAAGGCAACTGCCTGGAAAAAGTAATCAACCAGGGTAAAGCGTGTGGTAAAAGAAAAAGAGGACCCCCCCCCCCAACAGGTGGATTGACCAAATATCAAGAATCACTGGACTTAAACTAGAACAAGCAATAAGAGAAGCACATGGGAGAGAAAGAAATGATGAAGCATCATATGAGGAGATCTGAGAGAGAGAGACCATCCGTCTCTTAAGTCTGTATTTTACTGTTTTTTGGTTGTTGAGGTTGTGAATAATGAGACTGCCAAGATATATAAATTGCTTTACTTGTTCAAATGTATGATTTCTAAGTGTATTGAAATTTTTCCTCATCTCTTTCTATTTTTCATTGTTTTAGCTTTGCTTAGATTGATTTTCATTCCAAAAGTTGTGCATTCTTCATTTGAAATTTTTATAGTTTTTTCCAGTTGTTCTTTAGATTCTGCAAGAATAATAATATTGTCCGCATATTTAATGTGGTTGATATTTGCCCTTTTATTTGTAGACTTGATTCTTCAGCTATGGATTTGCATATTTCTTTGAGATAAATAAATGTGTGAATGCGCAACCCTGAATGACTTCTTTTTCTACTTTGAATTTGTCTGTTTTTATTTTATTAAATTTGACAGTTGCTTTGGTATCTTTATAATAATTGGTAATAAAGGCTTGTAGTTCTGAATCTAGCATCATATATTTTAAGATGCTTATCATTTTGTTCCTGTTAATGGAATTAAATGCTTGTTTGAAGTCAATAAAACTGCAATATATATAGGTAGGTGGCATGCCCAGTACATATCAGCCAGACTATTAACTGTAAAAATATGGTCTGTATTAGACCTCCAAGGTATGAAGCCTACGTGATCTTCTCCTGTTGTCTCCTTCATTAAAGTTTGGATTCTGTTTTGTATAACATATGCAAAGATTTTGTTGCTATAAATTATTAGTTATAGCAGTATTAATTATATTGCTATAACTTAGCAATGTTGTGGGTCTATAATTTTCACACCTTCATGTATCTCCCCTTTTTGAAAATTGGTATTATGATGCTTGTCTTCCAGTCATCTGGAATTTCACCTCTATGTAGTATTTGATTAAAAAGTTCAAATAGGAAATTGATGACCACTGTGCCACCATGTTTCCATAGTTCAGTAGGAAGTTCATTATAACCAGGCAACAGATAAGTTTGTTAGGGCTTATTGCTTTCAAAATTTATTCTTTTATTATAAATGGTATGTTTTCTCTTTCTATCTCTTCATGTTTTTCAAGGCTTCTTCTCTCTGGAAAAGTAATCTTTTTTTCAAAAAAAAAAAAATTTTTTTTTTAAATTCTTGAATTGTTCTAGTTTCCATATTGTTTTAATCTTTAATTTTTAATGGTCTGTTTTTGGGGTGTTTTTGTTAATTATTTTATAATAGACTATTATAGGATTCATTTATACTGTATAATATACATATTCTGATAGAATATTTATATAATTTATTCTGATAAATCTAAAATTTATTCAGAATGACTTTTTTTCTAATTTAACAGTTATATAATATAACCTACAGATGTTATTGCAGATTCTATGAAATATAAGCACATCAAGCAATCTGCCACAGCTTTAAGTACTTGTTGTTATGGAAATTAGGTTGCTAGAAATTAGAAACATTAAAAACAGTTAACTGCTAGTAGCAACTTTCTTTTTTTTTTTTCAATGAACAAGTGGAAAACAATAAACATTTAACTAATTTAAACAATAAACATTTTAATATATCTTTAACATGATTATCTGTCATAATTTTGATATGTTGGCTCATATAGATTCATTTTACTACCTGTGATATTAATGTACTATCAGTATACAGCATTTCATGAATAGAATTTATGTTAGCTGCTCACTAACATTCATTTCATTTCTGTTATATTTCTAAACATAAATCAAAATTGTACCTGAAGATATAAAATTGTATTTTATTAGTTCTGTTTGTTATTGTTAGGGACTTTGTTTTATTGGGCCATTCAGTGATAGAATGGCCAATCATACAGAATCCAGTTTATCTGGCTGACCAAATCATTTGGTAACCATATAGTAAGTTACTAACATAGAGATTGACTAGTACTTCTGATAAATGTCTTACCTTCATAAGTAACTCTTTGTATTTCTTTAAAGAAATTCTTTATGTTATGTGGGAAGTTTTCGGTATTGAGACCACATTATTATGTAATTAAAGAGTTTAGTAAAAATAAGCAATTAAAACCTGACAAGTTTTGTAAGTCATATGGCTTACATCATCAGGGGTACTGGTACCTAAAAGATTTACACAACAAAAGCTTATTTAACAATTAATTACACATATTAGATGTTTTTGATAACTTCACAACTGTAACATGATTGATTAACCAGAATCCAAATGGCAAATGGCAAATTCGTTACAGTATGTGTATTGGAACATTGCTAGTTGTTATCATGTTCTATAGTATCATGCATGTTATTATATCCTAGGTCCGTGGCAGTTAAATGTTTGATGAAAGCAGACCATACTTGATGTAAAATTAAGCCTTGATTTTTATTGCATCGTGTAAGGATATATTGTATCAATATATGTGACATTTTTGTTTGTTTTCAAAATTCTTGATGGCCAGTAGTGGTCATGAAGTACTTTACTTGATGACCACTACTGGCCATCAAGCACACTACTGTGTGCTCTCTTCTTTTTTTGACATTGCTAATAGGCTTTTATTGTGTAAAACCTTTAGGTACTAGTACCTCTGATGATGTAAATTGTACGACTTACGAAACTTGTTAGGTTTTAATTGCTTATTTTTATTAAACTCTTTAATTGGATAATAATGTGGTCTCAATACCGAAAACTTCTACAGAACTACTAAACCGCAGAAATTTATGTTTGCATTCTTTGTTATATCCAGGTTCACAAGATGGCAATGTGAGAGTCTGGAAATGGGATGAAGATAATAGAAGATTATTGCCAGTTTTAACAATATCTGTGGTAAGTTGTATTAATTATGAAAAATAATGCAGCATGCTCAAATGTATGGCATAATAAAAAAGCATTGACACACAGAGCTAAACCATCTCAAATGACATACTCCAAAAAAGAATGAGTTTAAGATATAACAGATGTAGCCCAAATTCAGTCAAGCCTCTCAGAAGTAATCTTACAGCAAAAGAATACCAAGTTAAAATACCTTAAAAAATATTTAAACAACAACAACAACAAAAAAAAGTCATTATGAGAGCCAGTAAGGGACATGCTAACTATTTAAGAGTCCACACCATGTGTCAAGTAATTTCTCTCAGTTAGAAATCCTGCTGTCTTCCAAAAGGAAACAAAAAGTCCTTAATTATTAGCCTGAAATAACAAAAATTATAACCCCATCATCCATCTGCTCTCTCTCTCTCTCTATATATATATATACAGGGTGTTCGGGATAAATTTGACATATTTATAATTAATTATATTTTTCCGTAAGTTACATGTATTAACACACACTTCTCTTCATTTAAAAGTTTGGACCCTTCTTCATTCATATACAAGATGTCAGAAAGGATGGATAGCTGGAACCCACCTGAATCATGGAAGAGAATAACTTGTATCATGATGATTCGTGCCCGCCATCAAAATAAGGATATTACGACTGCTGCCCAATGCTCCCTGAATACAGTAAAAACAATCAGGCATGAACTAGAGACTTGCAATGGTGACTACGAGGATGTAGCAAGAAGAAAGATCCCTAGCAGACGATCTGATTGCGTTCGTACAGCAGAATTCCTCGCAAATCTGCAGGAACAGGTGTTTGAAGAACCCTGGCATTGGAATTCGGGCTTTGTTCGTGGAGTTGCTAACTGTAGTCAAGCCCTGGATAACAAGGGTAGCCAATGGTAGGCCGTATGTATGGCAGCAGGATTCGGCCCCTTGCCACACCTCTGGGAAAAGTCAAAAATGGTTGTCTGAAAATTTCTACGACTTCACCAGTCCAAATGTTTGGCCTCCAAACTCCCCAGACCTTAACCCCATGGATTATTTTGTATGGGGCACAGTTGAAAAAGACACCAATCGCACTTCCAGTAATACAAAAGCCCAGTTAATGGATAAAATTAAAACAGTTTTTGCGGCCCTTCCCAGGGAGACTGTAGCATCAGCTTGTTCGAGGTTCCAAAGCAGAATTGAAGCTGTGATCGATGCTAATGGTGGTTATTTTGAGTAAATCTTGTTGATAGTATTGTAATTAACTCTGCCTGTAATGTTTTTTTGTCAATTCATTAAATTTAATAGATACAAAGAAGATTTTCTTTTTCCTTACGAAACTGTCAAATTTATCCCGAACACCCTGTATATATATATATATGTGTATATATATATATATATATATATATATATATATATGTGGCTTACCAAAAATCCATAAAAATAAGGCTCTATTACTATCATTGTCTGCAAGGTTAGCCTAGTGACTTTGTGCTTCGCAACCATATGCCTGGGGAAGGAGTGTCCTAGGTTCGATTCCTGTCAATGACGTGAGGAGCTTAAGGATCTTCCTCAGCCATCGCTAAGTTAGCCGGTCTTGGGCATAGACAGCAGGGTTTTTCTCCCCAGTTTATCTGGGGTTTTTCCTCCTGCAAACAGGGAAACCGGTCCCCTGAATGCACATGGACTACAGTCATGAATACGTCCCAGCCATATGCCGGTCCTGAGCCCAGATAAAATTGGGGGGGGGGGGGGAAAGCAATGGTAAACTACCCTGTAAAAATCTCACCAGGAATACTTTGTGGGCAATGCCTACAAAGTCACCTATGGTCGGAAACGGCTGAAAAGGAAAAATCAGTCAGTCAGTCATTACTATCAATCCATAATCGATAATAGAGATAGCCTTGTATGTAATATAGCAAACTATCTAGCACAAACATCATATGTTAAAAATGCAGTCCATTTAACTAAAGAATTCCAAAATATCAGCATGAGTTTTGATTATGTGTCTGTTAATCAATATCCCACTTAAACATAACTGTAAACATCTGACCTCCATGGAGTCAAAGGACTCCATGAATATTAATGAATGAATATCCCACTTAAAGAAACATAACTTTAAATATTTGAGCACCATGGAGATCAGATATTAATAATAATAATTAGAAAAAAAAAATTCTCCTGACATTACTACACTTTTCATATTAGTAATGTAATCAGGATATTTTGTATACCATATTTACTTGAATATAACTCGCACTTTTTTCCTCAAAATTAACGTTAAAAAATCGTGGTGCGAGATATAGGCGGGGATTTTCAGAAACTAAAGTTTTTCAGTCAAAAACTAAATTGACATTTATAATTAAATCCTCAGTATTCATTATAATTTATAATTGCTCACATTTAAATTTTAATGATCAGTTATTTATGTGATTGCCCACTCACCTTCATCATGTGATATATTTGAATCTTTAGTGACAGTCCTTCTGTAATTAACTTAAAACACACAGTTTCATTCTTGCTTGTCTTTTTATCATGTGATGTTATGATAAAAAGTCTCATAACTTTGAGTTTAAAAACCAGCACTGTAACTTGAACGTTTCTCCATATTTCAAGCAAAAATTACCAGTAATTTATAAGACTTGAGATACATAATGAACAATCCTTCATGAATGACTATTAAGAAGTGAAAGCAGAGCCCAAAATGGACAGCAATGGTAGGCCGGTAGACATAGAGCAGCTGTGAAGACGTGCATATGATTGGTGCAGTATTAACAAAAGATTGCGTGACTCAACAAGAAAGGCAAGCTGACAATTGTTGAGTTGAAATACTGATTCTCTTCAACCAAAAAATTCCAAAATATCTGAAACTGCTATAACATTCACTATATATTTCTTAGTTTTAACATGTTCATGTTGGGGTGGTGTTTCGCCCATTTATCGTTCCAACTGTACTTCTCATTACCGTTTGTGTGCCACTTCCGTGTTGCACAGGTGGACACAACTAACACAAAGTGTCAACCCTTTGGGTGAATTTTATTACTGCTTGTCTGCATTCGCTTCCACATTGGGTTGACTCACACACAATACAGCATGTTAATTTCAATTTGCCAGTAGAATTTTATTTGGAGTTAGCCTTTGTGATCTGTCTTAATGATATTGACAGTTTCAAATGCAATCGAACAAAGACTTATTTCATATAATTGAAAATTTGAACAAATGTTTGGACAATAGTTTTTAGTTAGATATACTGTGTTTGGCAGTACAACATATGGTTTTGCTTGAGTCTATATAGCATAATTTTTGTGGGAGGGGACATGATTCATTAGGTAGTGCCATTTTTATCCCAGTTATCTCTAACACTATTTGTTGACAAATATATTACAATGTGCCTGTATCTTATTCAGTGGTACAATAAAACTATTTGTTTTTCTTGCATCTGCAGTATAATGGTTGTTGGGGATGGCGTATTGTTTACTGTAGTGAACATGTTTAAACTTTTTTTTCGTGTGCGAGGTATATGTGAAACTTTTTAATTTCTTTTTTTTTTGTAAAGTAAAATCAGGGGTGTGAGTTATATTCAAGTAAATATGGTAACAAATTAAAGGCATGATAATGGATTCTCCATGCTTACTACCACTTGCAAACTTTTTATGGAATGAAGAAGAAGAAAATTGCTAACCTAACCTTTGCACACACACACACTACAATCTATATAGGCTAGCTGCACTATGTTACTTGGCAACAATGATACATTAGGTATACATTCTTGGTTCACTTAAACAGAACTCCACTTTAGAAATTTAAAAACAGCCAGCATTTATTGTTCTTAGATTCTTTTGTTACCAAATTTCCACATGGCTCTATCTTATTCTGTTTACTGAAAACCTACATATACCAAACCCTGTACAGACAGATGCCATAATAAAAATACTGGTAAAAGAGCTAGATCATTTACTTAAATAACATTATACTCCAAAAAAGAATTGCCATTCATCTTAAGTAGATTCACAAGTAATGGGTAAAGTATGGTAGCTTCCCCCCCCCCCCCCCCCATCAGCAGTGGATACATTCCAAGACACCCTGCAGATAGTACCGAACCCTATATATACACACCTATGATGAAGTTTAATTTATAAATTAGGCACAGTAAGAGATTAACAACAATAACTAATATTAAAATAGAACAATTATAACAACATACTGCAATAAAAGTTATCTGAATGTGAATGGAATCTTAGCAACTTCAGCATGCATTTTTTTATTATTTTATGAAGTTGAGAACTTTCACCTTTTTCACTTAAAAGGAAACACTTTATGGCTTCTCTTTAGCATATCCGAATTGCAGGCATCGCTAGTCTTGCGCTTTGGGGCCATTATTAAGTAATAATTGAACACAAGCAATCCGATAACTGCAACAGTCGCTCTGATAACCGAGAACTAATCAGAATGGCATGCAATTTAAAACTTAAGAATTGTCTATTTCTAAAAGAAAGAGCCATGTGGCCTTAGCTTGCACTACTAAGTAGTGCAAACTAAGGCAACTCAGAGATGCCAAGGATTGTATTCTTGTAAGCTCTCAGGTCAACTTATGAAACTCATAGTTTCTACAAACATTCGGCTTTGAAATAATCTTGGATCTAATATCCACTTTGCTATGTAATTATAAATTGTTTATTTCTGGAATTTTCTATTCAATATTTTCAGACTGGGGTTGGTCGAGGATAAGGGGGGAATACGGTAATGGAAAATAAAAAAGTTTTTAAAATTCCCATGTAATATCTAGCAGGCTAATGGGGAACAAGTATATTACTCAAATTAGTGGTAGTTTAGTTCATTCATTCAGTCAATGACTTTTTAGCTACTGTTGCACATAGCTTTCTTCTATTTTTCTCTATTTTCTTAGAGTACGTGCTACCTTATTAGCCAGAAACTTTTTTTCTATATTGCTTCTTTAATCTTCTATGACTAGGTTTTTCTTTCTTTGTATAGAACTTTAACACGCACGCATGCAAACACACACATACGCACAGAAAGAGAGAGAGAGTGTGTCTTGGCTTTATTGTACAATGAAAGCTGTGGAATATTCATGCATGTAGTGCATGCATGAATATTCCACAGTAGCATGTTATAGAATTAAATTAAAATATATCTGGAGAAAAAATAGATTATGTTAAAATAAGATAACATATATAAAAAATACATAAAAATTATTTTACACAATTTTGTATTACAATATCCGATACTTGAAGGATAGCAAGAACATCATTATGGTTCAGATTTGGTTTGTGAAGTGGGGGGGGGGGGGTTTCAGCACTTTCTTTATATAAACGTTCATGTTTATATAAAGATTTATGTAGAAGTTTGGTCTTTTTCCAATGAATCTTATGGGTTTGGGTTTTCAACTCTGTGTTGTGCAAGAACAGATTTCCATGGTTTGATAAGATGGATATGGTCTTGATATTCCAAAATGCGTTTATCAACAGATCTAGCTGTCTGTCCATAATAAGACAATTTACAGGAAGATAGAACCTCGTACTTGCCAGGTAGCATCAGAGGTGAGAGTTTCTTTTATTTTCATCACATTTAAACCTAAACCAAAAATTTGGCTACGATATGTTGATGACATCTTTGCTATCTGGGGGTCATTCTGAACAAGAATTACACCTGTTTCTAGATAAAATATACCTTCTTCATCCTCACATCAAATTCATGCTTGAAAAAGAATCTCCACAGGGTATATATCTCCTTTCTGGATTTATGGATTTATACATCCAAAGAAAAGATGGTTCCATCTTCACTTCTGTCTATCGCAAGCCAACATATACAAGTCACTACCTTCACAATTCTTCTGCTCATCATCCATGTCAAAAATTTGACATCATTAAATCATTAGTAACCAAGAGCACACAGATTCTGCTCCTCTGAAGAATCTCTAAACCAAGAATTGGAAATAATCAAAAATACAGCCATACTAAATGCATACAATCCTAAAACAATTAACAAAATCATCAGTCACTTCCCCACACATCAATCTAGACAACAACAAGCCCGTAGGATGCATCATCATCACCATCAAATTCCTGAGATGTACCCTCAAAGGGTGTAGAGAATATGATAGTACTACATGAGAAATTTACATCATTACTAACTTCCTATCTACAATTTTCATCCAAATCAGTCTCTTACTTGCCAAGACTCCAACATTATCAGATCTTATATTTCTATTGTTTAAGGCACTTTGTACCATATCAATCCACCTATATCTTGGTCTTCCTTTGGGTCGTTTTCCTGCCAACCTGGCAGAGAACACTTGTTTTGCTAATCTTTTCTCTCCCATTCTATTTAAGTGACCATACCACCTCAGATTAGCTCTGCTAACGCATTCCTGGAGACTGAAAGAACTGACGTTGGTGCTGTCGAAATTGCATATTTTACACATATTGGTTTATTTTGCTTCATATATTTTAATTTTTCTGTGCAATTGCTATAATTCTTTGTTCAACTCTTCAGTAACTTCAGCAATTGTTTTGTTGGCCTAATTATAGGTGTTAATCAGTTTGTTTTTGATGTTATTATTTTTTAGGTTGTCCTTTAAACTCTAAGTTTCTCAAATCAGCTCAAAGTTTGTTGACTTTTCGTTCTAACTGGATTTTCCATGGTGTAGATTGTTTCATCCTTGGCTTTTGCTCTTGCGGTTTGCAACCAAGATTCACTGTAATTATATAGGCTGTGCTGTATATGAGCTGATTTGTTTCCTTTACGCTGTTGGTTGTGATGGTTTTAATCATAGCATTTGCATCTAAGAGGAGCTGTTTTAGTATAGATGTATGTAAAGATTTAATAGTGGTAGTCTTATACGGTCATTTTTGGAGTTCATATGTTCCAATATCCCTGACTTCATTTTACTCTGCACTTCTGTCAAAACATTCTGAGGTATGTCATCAGCTTGATGCATACTGAATTGAATTCCAAAGTTTTGCTGATGGTTTGCTGTTAGTGGGGTTGTTGGTTTACTATGTAACACTTGCAACTCAAGTTCAGTAAATATTTTTTATGGAAAATTAAATCCTTTTGGTCCATAAATCTTTGTTCTGTTATTGCACATTCTGGGAATTTTTGTTTATGAGCATATCCGTTTCAAAATTAAATGCATACGCTTTCTAAAACCTCATTTCTCTGGTGTTGATCTCTAATAAAAAAAATAATAAAATAAAAAAATATTTCATAACTTCTCTGTGTTTTTTTACAGTCCATTTTTTATGTTTGGTTTCTTCCAGTAGCTTTTCAGCTTCCTGCTCTGATTGCCCAGCAAGGAGAGCTGGATCCTGTAGCCCACTTGTCACCTAATGTACAGGATCCCCAAATCTGATGCAGTTCTTGATGATCCGGTATAGATATCTTCTTACTTTTCACACTGTTAGTCTGGCTTCTTAGTTGAGACCTGTCTGACAAGGGTGGCCCTGCTGGCAGCTATGCTACCGCCAGAATAGCTCTCAACATCACTGAAGTACACAAGCTCCACTACCAAGACAAGGCCATGTTCCTTCCAAGGGATATTTTTTCCCAGAATTTCCCAGAGAAAACACCCAATTGCCCATGCCAGAGATTGACATACTCAGGAACTGGTCGAAGATAGTCTTAGAAAAAGTTCCTCCAGTTGGCGACTAGACTTGAACCTTAGTCTAACTCTGAGCGATCAAGCACAGAGGACGCAAGCGCCCCTTCCACTGAACTACACAGGCCATTTATTATTATTATTATTATTATTGTTGTTGTTGTTATGGCAAAGACAAAGGAGTCCTTAAACTCCTCGAGCGATGCCCTAAACATCGTATCAAGAACTGTCCAACATTTGCACAGCATCTATCATACTTTGCTTTGAACTCATTCACAATCATGGTACCCACAACAGACTCTGGCAACGAATTCCACGCATTCACTATTCTCCAAGCAAACATCCTAGTTCTAACAAACTTGTGAACTACACTGTTACTCAGATTCCATGGATGGGCCCTAGTTCTCCCACCACCAGACCTGTTCTGAAAAATTTCCACAAAATTAATCTCATGAAAACCCCTCAGTAATTTGTATATCTCAATGGTATCATCGTTTTTCGGCCTCTCAACTACATACTTAACCTACAAATCTTCAGCCTGTTCTCGTAAGGTTCACAGACCTGCTACCATCTTGGTCACTCATGTCTGGATCCTCTCCACCTCCTCCTCATCGCCAAGAAACCATGGTGCCCAGATCTGCACACAGTAATCAAGATGTGGTCTTATCAGTACTTGATATCCCGCTTGTCTCTGGTCGTCAAATTGTTCTTCAGTAAACAATAATCTGATGTGCTGCTTTAGCCACTTTTGCTGTTTGGCCCATAAACTTTAACGCCCTATTCACTAACACTTCTATGTTGCTGGATTCGTCAATTTCCTGGAATGCAGTTCCACCAGTGTAGCTTACAGCTGGTAATCTTTCTTTCCACCCCAAAATGCATAACCTTACACTTTGCCACATTAAACTTACATCCATTCTCCATTGCCTAATCTGCCAATCTATCCAAATCATCCTGCAAAATTTTGATATTATCTGTATTAACTATTGCTCTCCCCAACTTTTCGTCATTGGCAAATAACTGATCTCATATCTTTTCTTATGTACAAATTAAATAGTGGTCCAAGAACAGAATCCTGAAGCACGCCACTAGTCCAAGACTTTCTTTTGGATTCTGCTCCTGAATAAACTACAATCTGATATCTTTCCATCAACCAACCTCCTATCCATCTCGCTAATCCTATATCCACCTCTGTGTGCTGCAATTTACTGATTAGAATTCCATGTGATATCCTGTCAAAAGCTTTTGAAAAGTCCAAGAGTATCACTGTCAATCCATTAACTTTATTCAATGCAGCTGTTTCTGTATTAAAAACGTGATCAATTTACTGAGACATGACCTACCCTCGAAAAACCATATCCCCCCCCCATAGAGTATATCATTTTCATTTATCCATTCCTGTATTTTGCTCTTGACTAACCTCTCCAGTACTTTGACAGATACTCCTTCTGTGTGTCGAGGCTTAAGTGCTGTGCAGAATTCATGTTGGAGGTTTAATGGAATAATTATCAGCACTGAGAAAGGATTAAAAATAATTTTAATACTTCCAATATTTTCCTCATTCCAATATTATCTTCCCCTCTAAAACTTTATATCTGGCTAAGATATGTAAATGATGTGTTCTCTATTTGGCCTCATGGCCCAGACACATTAGATTCCTTCCTCAGTCACCTCAATAGTCTACATCCAAGAATCCAGTTTACAATGGAAAAGGAAAATAATAATAGTTTACCCTTCCTGGACCCCTTAGTAACACTCCTTCCTAATGGTAACCTTTCTTGGTATATAGAAAACCTACTCACACAGGCAGATACATTCGCAAACTCTCCCACCACCACCACCCCTCTCAGCAATATGGCATCAAAACTCTAACCAATAGAGCCCACAATCTTTGTTCCAGTGAAACTACCCTTTCAACTGAACTCACACATTCACAACACCTTCCTTTCCAATGGCTACAATGACCACAGGATTAAAAAAAATAATCAAATCCTTCCGCATTCTCCGACCACCTCTTCATAAGGACTACAGAACTACCATCACCATACCTTACATCCTTGGTACATCAGAAAAAATAGACACATCATAAAAAAGTACAAACTTTATACAGCTTTTAAGCCCTACCATAAACTTGCTACCCTTATCCGTTTCACCAAAAACCAGCTCCCTCCTCTCTTAGTGCCTAGAGTACATAGAGTACCTTGTGCCTGTAAACTGGCTGACTTTGGACAGACAGGCAGGTCAGCATTCATTCGATTAGAAGAACACAGATCTTACATATGCAATCACGATTATGGTCAATCTGGCCTTGCAGATTGACCATAATCGTGTTTTGGATGCTACCCATAGGATCGGATCTCCTGGAAAAAAACGACCATGCTCCACTATAGTAAATTCAAAAGAGAAAGACTGTTTTTTGAATCTGCATCAACACTCAGGAATCAACCTAATTTAAACAAATATGGTTGCATTACACTTCCCAAAATTTGGGAAACATTAATTATTAGAGATCCCTCTTTACATCCTAGGCCACCTGCAAATGCCCATAGAGGGCGCACCACCTAGATAGGACTTCAGTTTCACTCACTACTGTATTGCTTTTGTGTGTGTATTGTTACAAAAAGTTTTTTGTAATCCCTGAAGATGTCTCTGTGAGGAAATATTGGAAGTATTAAAATTATTTTTAATCCTTTTTCAGTGCTGATAATTATTCCATTAAACCTCCAAAATGAATGGACAAATACTCCTGATATCCTGATCTGTTGGTAATTTTCTACATCAGTCTTGGAACCTCCTTTATACAATGGAACTATTTTCCCCTCTTTCCTCCCTCTCGGGACTAACCCACGAGCCTTAGATTAAACAATATGGTAACGAGCACTGACAATTCCCTCTCAGCTTCACATTAAACTCTAACTGGTATTCCATTCAATCCTACAGCTATTCACATTTAGGTTCTGTAATATGCTGTGCATCTCCATTTCATTTACTTCAGTTCCCAAATAAGCCGTTGCCTCTCTCGTGCCTGCTAATAAAAATACTACATTACTTTTATCCATATTGCTTAACTGTTAAATATTAAGATTTATCTCTAAATTTCCCATAAAAAATAAAGAATAAATAAAAATTCCTATCAAATTTTTAAGCGAGGAAAGAATATAATAATGGCTTCAGTCTCAGAAATTTAGATTAGGACAAATGCAACTGCAACATAGCTTAAAACTAATGCATAATATAGTAGTTTGTTAATTATAATCTTGTTTTGATTCTATTGAAGTGTAAGCAAACAATGTTGATGCATGATCACTGCTCCCTCAAAGTCCTTCACACGTTCACACCAATCGAAAAAGGGAACGCACTCGCCAAGTAATTGCATACAATTTTTGTTTTCATAACTCCTAAGTTGCTGGACTGGCTGGCCGAGTGGTTAGTGTATCCGCTCTCCAGCCAAGATGCTGAGAGTTCAAATCCTGCCTAGGCATGAATGTTTGTGATTGTCTTTCGCTTCCATACATTCATTCATACAAGTGCATAAACACTCTCCCAAGATGTTCTGGATCACATCACCCATGGGAGTAATAGACCCAATCCTCCTGCAATTGGAGAGGCCTTCACCTTGATACGAATAGCTTCGCACATGGTTATGTTTCTGGTGAAGGGGTAGAAAAATATGCTTTGGTTCGGACTATTTGAGTTTGTTTGAGGAGAGAAAAGAGAAAGTTTTACTACAATGCTAAATAGAGTGCATATCTAATTATCATAATAGGCTAAGTGGTAGTTTGTCATGTCTGTACACAAATGCCAGGAATATCAGAAACAAAGGGGGTTGAGTGCGTTGCATTCTTGAATACGATGTGGCCTAAGATTGTTGGCATTAGTGAAACCTGGTTGTCAGGATCAGATATGGGAAGTGAGATCGAGTGTAATAGGTATACTATTTTTAGGAATGACAGAAGAGATACGAGACAAATTGGGGGGAGTACTAGTAATGATATCAAATGAATTAAGTCCAGTTAAGATAGAAATGCAAGAAAATAATGATTTTAACAATGTCCCATATAGCGGTGAGTTTGAAGCTATCTGGTGTGAAATGGAAGCTAACAGAATGAAATACATGATGGGATGTTGCTACCGACCTGGCAGTTCATTTGCAAGGGAGGTTGAAATGCATTGCCAGGGTATCCTCATCGGTATTAAACGAGTGATCATTATGGGTAACTTTAATTATCCAAACATTGATTGGGTAGAAGAAAAATCTCAAGACAAGAAGGAAGAGGATCAACTTTCTCAAGCAGCATATGAAAGAAGGAACTCTTCATTCAAAATGTGTTGGTTTTGTTTATAGCGTCTCTGTTAAGAATATGACTTTTACCACCAGTCTGTGATGACTGTGACTATGCTGTGCTTTCTGGGGAAGTATCTAATTATATTTGTGTTGCCATTAGAACAGGTTACATGCTGAACTACAAAGCTGGAGATTATGATCAACTTAGGAGAATACTAGCTTATGGTCCCATGCCATCATTTACTGAATGGAAAAAATGTCAGCAGTGCATGGGATTCTTTGAAAAAGTGTTTGAACGAGGAGGTATCTGAATGTATCCCCTAGCGTTTGAGGAATACATAGGTTGGGAGTGAATTGGATGTGCAACCTTATTAAGCAAGAGATCCAAAAGAAGAAGATGATGGAAAAAATATCTTGAGAATGAGGTTGAGAGGGGTATGAAATATATAAAGCTCTGGCCAGAAAAATAACGAGTATTGTGCAGAAAGCTAAATAGGTGTATGAAAGAAATTGGCTATGCAAGCTGAAGGCTATCCAAAAGAATTTTATCGTTATTTTATAGAATAGGCCGCAAGCAAAAGATAGAATGAATGTGGAAGAATAACTTTATTGAATGCACATCATACTCTAGTCAAAAGCTTCATTTAATGAGCTTACTTTGCCAAGATATATCAATCAGATGTATGTAAAATGGCGTATAGTTCCACTCAGTGGTTAAATTCTAAACGAATAAGTTCCGGGGCCCTATACAAAATATTCAATTGTATTTACCTTTGAATGCTATCCGGGGAAGATCCAAACCTCCCCGTCCCTTTCTTCACTTGTTAATAATCAT
Source organism: Typopeltis vanoorti (assembly GCF_054136105.1). Classification (NCBI taxonomy): domain Eukaryota; kingdom Metazoa; phylum Arthropoda; class Arachnida; order Uropygi; family Thelyphonidae; genus Typopeltis; species Typopeltis vanoorti. The sequence continues at coordinate 60,224,244 of NC_143564.1, forward strand.
GTGACTGCTGATATTGACTTTATATACACATTCAAAACTATAAACATTTGTTGAATAATAACACAATAATGTAGACATAATTACCGTAAAGGGAGAAAAGTCACAAAACAGAAAAATGTTCCTATAAAATAACCAATTATATTTACCTTTGAATGCAATTCACTGGTCGAGTGTCCACCAAGTCGGCAACTCTTTCCTTTCGTTCAACATATTAATATTATCGCATTGCAAATTATGGGAATTCTGTGTTGCTGTCGATTCATTACAGACCTCTTTTTCTTCAGAATCTACACAATAACTATCATTATAAAGTCGTTTTGTATTATCATTGTCATCCAAGCTATTTTTAAAGATGGTACCAATGTACTTATCCATAGTTGAAATATCATACTTACTCGAACATAACTCGCACCCCAGATTTTACTTTTCGGAAAAATGAAATTAAAAAGCATATACCTCGCACATTAAAAAAGCTCAAATTCGTTCACGTCGGGCGACTAAATCGTTTGCAGTGAGAAAAGAACACGCCCTCCTCAACAACCACTATACAGAAGAGGCAAGAAAAACCAGTACTTTTATTATATCAGTGAATAAGATATAAGCAGTCTTGAGCCAACATATGGTTGAAGCAAAACCATGTTGTACCAGCAAACACAGTATCTAACTAAAAACGATTGTTATTAATTAGATATGAGTTCGCCTGCTGCAAAGCAGCAATAAAATTCAACCGAACGTGTTAAAATTCATAAACGTGTTAAAACTAAGAAATATATATATATAGTGAATATTGTTATGGCAGTTGCACATATGGAATTCGGTTGAAGAGAGTTAACATGTAAACTCAATTGTCGGCTATGCTTTTATCTTTCGGACGCTTGATCTTTTGTTACTACCGCACCAATCATATGCACTGGGGGAAGAGAAGTCCGACCACACCTCCTCGCGGCTCCCCCTTGACCCTTGAAGCTCTTGACTAAATTTCTTATGGTCCAATTTCAAGGTGACTAACGTGGCAATGGCACCCAATTTTCTAATGAAGAGTCAACTGCCCCAATACTGAATTGACACCCACTCACATCTTTGCCTGTCCAGCAATTTCAACGACCTTGCGGGAAGCGGATCCTAGTCCTGAACAGCAGCTCTGTGCGAGCGGGATCATCGACATGGCCAGAGCAGTGCGGGGAGCGCACTGGAGGCATCTAGGACTCTTCAAAGGACAAGACAACAACAATAATCATATGCACTCCTTTATAATTGCATTCTGTTTCGCGTTAGGCTTAATTACCGTAAAGGGAGAAAAGTCACAAAATATAAAAAAAATTTCCGGGTCAGGTGAATAAAAAATTTCCAGGGCCGGGCCCCAGAGAGCTCCTACTGAATTTAACCGCTGGTTCCACTGCTACATTCAACGAAGAGTTAGAGGTGCATGAAAATGAAGTCGAAGAGCTGTCATAACCTGGATAAGAATTTGTCAATGGGAACAGATGACAAAACAGTTAAAGGAATGTTCAGCCGAATTGGAAAAGCCTTTCACATGTTTGTATAACTTGATTCTCAGCTCAAGTTATACAAGTGGAAGGTATCTATGATAGTTCCATTTTACGAGGGTGGTGCAGAAACTGATGTTTCTAACTAACAAACTCTGGTTGCGAAAGATTTTATAGAAGTATAGATTTACTAAAGGACAGTGGTTATTTTAGAAATTTGCTTATATATTATAAGAATGTTATGTCGCAGTTAGATAAAGGGAATGGATACAATATGAGAACTTTGGATTTTGCTAAGGAATTTGATAGAATACTACACGAAAGGCTGTTGCATAAACTAGAGAATATGGGATTGGAATATAAACCCTTGATTTGGATCAGTGGTTGGTTAGTTATTTGTATGAGGCTTTCTCCCCTGTCCCTTGGGTGGACAGGTTGAGCCCTCCTAATGAGGGATTAGGTATATAAATTTTATGACTGTAAATCGGTGTGTGTTCACTGGACCAGTTTACCTGGCTGTCATCAATCTGCCTGATTTAAGGTGACGTGGTGTGCCTCAGGGTTTGGTCCTTGGGTCATTGTTGTTCAGTCTATACATTAAAGATATTACGAAGGGTCTAACAGGAGAAGTGCAATTCTTTGTGAATCTCTTATAACAGTGTTTTTGCCATAGTGAGATTTGTTTCTAGTAGTGAATTTTTTACTATTATATAATTTCATCATAGTACATAAATTTTCCTTTATGGAATAGATAACACTAATTGGTCAGGTAATTTCCTAAATTACTGATCCATCAATTATTCAAGTGGATACTAATGGGTTTTAGTATGTAAAGAAATTACCAGGGTGGTCTGAAAAGTTCTCAGCCTCAACCATAGATGGTGACACTATCAGCAAGATTTTTTTCCTAAGTTGGTACATCTGTTATAAGCATCCATGTCAAATTGCAAGTCATTCTATCAAGTAGTTTCTTTTATATAGCTGTCTGAAGCAAAAGTGTTGTTTGTATCCCTTGAAATGGATAAAATTGAGTATCATGCAGTTATAAAATTCTTTGTAAAAGGTTTAATGCCAAAAGAAATTCATTCGAAGTTCATAAAAGTTTATGGGTGCTCTTCTCTTTCGTTTTCGACAATTAAGAAATGGGCTGCAGAGTTTAAACGTTGCCATACCAGCCTTGAAGATGATCCACGTGAAGGACGTCCAAAAGTGTAACACCACCAGAAATCATTGATCAAGTGCGTGAAACTGCTGAGACTATAGGCATTTCAAAAAAATGTGTAGAATATATTTTGCATGAAGAATTGCAAATGAAAAAGCTTTGCGCAAGATAGGTGCCACGCTTGCTCATAGCAGATCAAAAATGCACTCGCATGAAAATCTCTGAACAGTGCTTGGAGCGTTTTAACAAGAATAAAACTGATTTTGTGCGTTGATTTATTACTCTGGATGAGACGTGGATTCACCATTACACACCAGAATCCAAACAGTGGACAGAAGCCGGTTGTTCAGCGCCAAAGAAGACAAAGATGGTTCCATTAGCAGGAAAGGTGATGGCATCAGTGTTTTGGGATGCTAGAGGCATTTTGTTTATTAATTATCTTGAAAAGGGAAAAACAACCGGGTAATATTATTCTGATCTTTTAACCAGACTAGATGAAAACATTCATGAGAAAAGGCCTGGTTTGCAGAAGAAAAAAATCATCTTTCATCAGGACAACACCTGCCCACAACTTTGGCAATGGGAAAATTAAGGGATCTGCACTATGAATTGTTGGAAATCCTCTCTATTCCCCAGATTTGGCTCTCTCTGACTTCTATCTCTTCCCAAAACTAAAACTCTTCCTTGCTGGTCAGCATTTTTCTTCAAATCAAGAGATGATTCCAGTTGTAGAGGGGTATTTTGCAGATCTTACTGAGAACCACTACAGGGATGGGATAATGGTGCTGGAATAAATGTATTAGTCTTAAGGGAGATTATGTTGAAAAATAAAAATAATTTTGAAATTATAAATTCATTTTTTCATTGTTCGGCTGGGAACATTTCAGACCCTTGTGTATGGCTCATGACATTTTAAGGGAGATTATGTTGAAAAATACAAATAATTTTGAAATTATAAATTCGGTTTTTCATTGTTAGGCTGAGAACTTTTCAGACCACCCTCATATTCCTGTTACTAAGGCTGAAAGTTGAAGTAATGTTGCACAAAACGTGTGCCCAAATATTCTGTGAGCTTGATTAATGACAGGATGTTTTATAGCTGGCTAATTATTAATTTGATACATAAACTGAATCGAAAAACCAGTACAGGATGTGCTTAGCTATATCATCTTTATCTGAGTGACTTTTTTAACCTGCTTTTCACTAAAAAGATAAATAATTTGTAATGAGTGTCTGAAAAGGTTGAGGTTCCCGTGTTTGTTTGTTTTTTCTTCTCAAATGAATTTTGTATGTTAGTTAATACATTATTTTTTATATGAAAGTTTATGTAACTTATGATTTTTTTTTTTTTTAAGGCTGGATTTATCAATGTATTAGAATTTACTTCTTCAGGACAGCACTTGATTGTAGGTACTGGGCAAGAGCATCGCCTAGGTCGATGGTGGCATGACAGAACAGCGAAAAATATCATATATGTATTTTCATTACAAAAATAAAATTCATAACTGAAATTACACGTTGTTTCATTGTTTATTATTATTATTACGTGACTCATCGAGGGAGGGCACCTACTCTACATCTCTCGATCTCCACCACTCAATCCACTAACTACAACTAACCACAACTACATCAATGCCATTTACCACTGGTCACCACCACTTACTTCCACAGACAATCACAAACATCCATGCCTATGGCAAGATTCGAACCCGCAGCCTTTTGGTTGGAGTGTGGATACGTTAACCGCTCGGCCAACCAGGCCGGCAAATCTCATAATTAGCTAAATGATTTTATGACTATAAAATCTCTTCTCCTTTTTAAATGCCCGCATTAACAAAAAAATAAAGTGTTTATTATTTAATAATAATGTATGCTTCATATGTTTATTATATCCTTATCTTCAGTTTATATCCCCACAAAGATGATGAAAGTGATGTACAGCTTCATATAAGAATATTTTAGACATCTGGAAATAAGTACTTATTTCCACAAATTGAAACTTTTTTGGTTGTTAGTGTTGTAAGTGAAGTGGATACTAATGGGTGCAGAATCAAGAGAAAAAGAAGTGGCAGGTAAACTGGAAAGATGGAGAAAAGTACTGGAAGAGAAGGGTATGAGACTGAGCAGAAGTAAGAAAGAGTATATGTGTTGCAAAGTGGACGGCAGCTAGGAGACAGATCTGGAAGGATAGGGACTTAAGATACTTAGGTTCAACAGTAGAAGAGGATGGAGAGGCTGAGAAGGAAGTGGGGTGCAGGATGGAGGAACTAGAGAGAGAGAGAGAGAGAGAGAGACAGCTAGAGTGCTATGCAATAAGAGGGTACCGATCAATCTAAAAGGCAAAATCTATAGGACAGTAGTGAGAACAGCTATGACGTATGCTATGAAAACTGTGGCCCTGAGGAAAAATAACATCAGCAGCATGAAGGTAGCAGAGATGAGAATGTTTGCGGTGTGACCAGAAAGGATCATGTGAGAAATGACGGTGAGGGGAATGGTGAAAGTTACGAACTTAGGAGCAAAGATACAGGAGGCACGGTTGAGATAGTTTGGTCATGTGATGAGGAGGGAGGACGAATATGTGGGAAGAAAGGTCATGCAGAAGGATGTGCAGGGGAGGAGGACATGCAGGTGGCCAAAGAGATAGAGGGAGCTGGTGGAGGACTTGAGGATGAAGAACTTGGATGTGGCCCCAATTAAGTAGGAACAAGCTGCAGAAGAAGAAGTGTTGTAAGTGAAGTTGATTTAGATGATGATGTAATGTATTTCAAAGTATGCTGAATCGACTGCACTCTGAAGAATTTTTCTTCAATATTTTATATATGCATGTGTATTGCATAGGTTTTATGAATTGTTACAAATACTTAATACTAGTACAAAAATTTTGTCACCTGTTCTTTTGTAGTTGGTGTGATTTTTAAAGCATTTAGTGTTAGTTTAAATTTAAACTAGTTAGTGTTATATATGGTCACACATGTTAAAAACTGCATACTTTCATTATTCCTGTATTTCATAATACACGATCAAACATATAATGGCCTTTCTTTTAGTGACCTAGCATTGTGGTACAAGAAACACTGCCATAAGGCTATACAGGCACCAGAAATATTTGCTGAGAATGCAAAAAATAGAAACTGAATATATTTGTGAAAGATAGCAAAGTAAATGAGTGAAAGATGGGTCATTAATTAACATTGCTTTCTTCTGTGTCAAGTCAAGTATTTTTAGGAACCTCATTGGGGGGAAACCAATCCAAATGTGTAAACAGCATTCATTGTTGGATAGAGTTGATTTGTGTAGTTAACAGGTGTTCACAGATGAAATAATGCTCTGAACAAGAGGGGAAACCCAATTTCTTGGATGCTAATAAACAATATTTTTATACTAAAATAATCTGGAGGTTAGAGTTATCCCAAGAAGAGAAATCTTGTCTTTTTTAAGACAAGTAAGGAAGAAAAAAGTAGTTTGTTTTTTTAAAAAATAAAACAACATTGATCTGTATAACATTCAAGTTAACAAGGTTATCACTCTGAGAAATGCTTTAGAGATGAGAATTAAGATAGATGTAGATATTCTAGAAGTATTGTTGATTTGACAAATGAAAAAGAGAAGCATAATATGTTACCAGCAAAACCGGATCAGATTTGCATTCAGCTGAAGAAGATTGTTCATTTATAGAAGGAAGAGCATAGGCAAAAGAATGGTACCTTATGTAATCTCAGTATTAGTTGCAGTTTGAGGATAAAGGTCTGTTTGCTATCACATATAATATGTAACCACATGTAATTTGATTCACCATTAGCTATTTTAGAAGTCCTTAAAAATCAAGGACTTGGAAAAATTTACATTGATATACTTAGTCATATATATAAAAATTCATCTGCATCTTTAAAATCAGGAAGAGATATGAAATATAAAAGGGAGTTAGACAGAGAGATGCCATTTCAACTAAATTATTTACAGCAACCCTAGAAGAAATTTTTAAAAACATGGATTGTATAGATAGAGGAATTATGGCAAATAGGAAAGAACTAAATCACCTACAATTTGCTGATGGTCTTGTTCTTATAGGAAACTTTGCAGAAAAACTTCAACAAATGATCACTGAATTGAATGCACAAAGTAAAAAGAAATGATTAAATGTAAACAAAAATAATGCATAATAAATACATGACCAAAAGTCAGCACATATGGAACACTAGGAAATTGATATAGTAACCTCTTATGTTTACCTAGGACAAAAGATCACAGTAGAGGGTGGCTGTAAAGAAAAAATTATACTTAGAATTCAACTTGGTTGGACAGCCTTTGGAAAATATTGTGAAGCACTTAAAGGAAGCATCTCAATCTGCCTTAAAAGAAAAATATTTTGATAGTTGTATACTTCTGGTCATGACATATGAAAATGAAACATGGACTTTCACCATGGATGTTGTTCCACCCAACTGGCCACCACTGTTTTACATCCCTCTAATCATGTGCAAACACAGACAGCTGCTGACTGATATCCATAAACTGTTTTGCTGAACACTCACTGAACAAACTTTTTATCTTCTTCCTTCACTTCACTTCGAAACACCCTTCCCCATACCATGAGTGTAACCTCCAACTGTTCAAGGAACACACTAGCAGATTCCTTTCTTTTCTCTGATTACTTGCCTACACACACATACAGTGCTGTTGTGTTGTATCATTGATATAAAAAGCAGAAAACTGGCAATCCAGCTTCAAAAGACTTATTAGGAGTTCATGTCAAACATGAACAAAAATATTAAGAGCAACCACTTGAGATTCCCCAACGTTTTCCATGGCAGTGGTGAAAAACTTGATGAGATCAGCAAGAAAATTCCCTGTCCTCTATAGGTTAAGAGATTTTTAGATAGCAAAGAAGTTGACTGTTAATGGTTGTCTTTATTACTTTAATAGAAAAAACTATTACCAGCCATCATTTTGGCTAAGAAGAAGAAAGAAGTAAGAGAAATTGGAAGGATGGTAAAGATTTGTCATCACCGTTAGGAATGGGTTAAATATGCACCATCTTCCAAGTTGTAGGACAGAATACCACTGAAATAAGAGAAAATAAAATGAACATAGAATAAGAGCAAACTCTGAAGTGCAAACAGGAGAAATGTCATTAGTATGAGGAGAATTATTTTTGTTATCTAGTTTGAAGAATAAATCAGTAATAAATTGGATTCCATTTTCTGAAAGGATAATGCTGTTATAACTTAAGGGAAACCCCGTTAACATAAATATCATCCAAGCTTATGCACCCACATCTGACAAAAGTGAAGAGGATGTTGAAGAGTTTTATAAACACCTAAAAGAGATTAAAAACCTAACAAAGAAACATGATATAAACATAGTGATGGGTGACTTCAATGCAAAAGTGGGAAGAGGGGGTGATGGAGAAATTGTTGGCGAACATGGCTTAGGCACCAGAAACGACAGAGGAGATCGCCTAGTCCAGTTCTGTCAGGAAGAAGATCTAACAATAGCAAATACCTGGTTTAAACTTCCATCCAGAAGACTGTACACTTGGAAATCACTTCAAGATAACCAACATAACATTGTCAGAAATCAAATTGATTATATACTGATAAATAACAGATTCCACAGTAGTATAAAGAGTGCAAAGACTTATCCTGGAGCAGATATCTCATCAGACCACAATCCCATAGTTACAGAAGTATGTCTTAAATTAAAATCAACTAAAAAATCACAAAAGAAGAAAAAGAAAATTGATGTAGAAAAACTGAAAGACCCGAACATAAATAAAAGTGCCAAGACACAGCTTAACCTGCAATTACAACAGATTAACATAGAAGAAAATAAAAGTGTGGAATCTCTTTGGAATAGCTTAAAGAATGCCATCGTAACAACAAGTATTGAAGAAGTAGGTTATGTGAATAATATAAAACAACAGGAATCGATGACAGATGAGATTCTTTCTCTTATTGATACAAGAACAATGTACAAAAACAAAGACCTTGCCAGGTATACAGAAACACATAACATCAAGAAAAAAATAAAAGAAGCCAAGGAAAATTGGATGAAAAATTTATGCTTCAGAAGAAACATGATAATTTCAATCTGTATAAGAAAATCAACGAAATTTCTGGAAAACTGACGAAAAAGCAAATAGTGTCTCTAAGAGACGAAAATGGAAAAATAGTTCTAGAAGAAGAGAATAAAGCACAGATTTGGATAAAAATATGTAACAGAACTTTTCAATGATACTAGACAGAAGCCTATAAATATAAAAGATAACATTCAAGGACCAGCAATCATGAAATGCGAAATAGAGAATGCTATACAAACAAGTAAAACAGGAAAAGTCAGTGGACCAGATGGTGTGCAAACAGAATTTTTAAAATTAATAGAACCAGATAACATCAAACTTCTTGAAAAACTATTTAATAAAATATATGAAAGTGATGAATTTCCATCAGATTGGCTCAAATCTACATTTATCACTGTCCCAAAGAAACCCAAAGCAAATTCCTGTGGTGACTTCCGACTTATTAGTCTAATGAGCCAAACATTAAAAATATTTCTGAAAGTAATTCAGAATCGTATTTATAGAAAAAGTGAAGAAACTCTAAGTGAAACACAATTCGGCTTTCGGAATGGTTTTGGTACTAGAGAGGCCATTTTCTGTACCCAAATATTGATACAAAAATGCATAGAAAAACAGAAATCTGTCTTTATGTGTTTCTTTTTCAGATTTTGAAAAAGCATTCGACAGTCAGACACACTAACTTAATAGAAGTCCTTCAACAAATAAGGCTAGACGAACAAGACATAAGACTAATAACAAATCTGTATTGGAATCAGTCAGCTACCGTTCAATTAGACAACATTACCACCAGTGATATTAACATCAAAAGAGGAGTGAGACAAGGATGTGTGCTCTCACCACTCCTGTTCAACAGATAGGCAGAGGTAATCTTTAAAAAAGCATTGGAAGAATGTTCAGAGGGAATCACAATAAATGGAAAGATTGTTAACAACCTTCGATATGCAGATGACACCGTGCTAATTGCAGATAATATTATGCATCTCCAAAAACTCATTGACAGAGTATACATAGAAAGCCAAAGAATGGGAATAAATATAAACATCAACAAGACAAAATACATGATCATCAGCAAACATCCAGCCTCATCAATGAAACTGACACTCAATGGGAAAAATATTGATCAAGTGTCAAGATATAAATATCTTGGTTGCTGGCTTAATAAACGGTGGGATCCAGAAATAGATATAAAGACAAGGATTGAAGTCGCACGGCAGTCCTTCATGAAAATGAGAAGGCTATTCTGCAATAAAGACCTAAACATGGAAGTCAGATGCCGAATGCTGAAATGCTACGTGTGGTCTATTCTGCTCTATGGAGTTGAAACATGGACATTGAAGGCGACAACCATCAAGAAAATCGAAGCCTTTGAGATGTGGCTATACAGAAGAATGCTAAAGATATCATGGACAGAAAAAATTACCAATGAAGATGTCTTAAAATCCATTGGCAAAGCTAAACATCTTGTACAAATAATCAAGAAACGAAAAACATTATATCTTGGCCACATCATGAGAAACAGCAAATACCAACTTCTACAAACTATTTTGATAGGAAGAATTGGTGGCAAAGGAACTAGAGGAAGAAAAAGAATATCATGGTTTGACAACATCAAGACGTGGACAGGAAAGAGCAGTGCACAACTGCTCAGATTAGCACAAGAGCGCAGTTTGTTCGCCAAGATGGTCGCTGACCTTCGATAGAAGATAGCACAATAAGAAGAAGAAGATTCTTCTGATCTCTTTATGCCAATAAATCAAACAGGGCAATGAAGTTGCATGCTCCAAGTAGGAAGAAATTTAACAAAGAACATCACTGCAAAAATTGGAAACTATTACCAGCCATCATCTTGGCTGGTAATAGTTTCCAGCCAAGTGAAAAGTGAAAGTGACTTGGAAGTGAAAAGCCAAGAGTGTGTGGCTTTGTCTGTGGTTAACAGTGCAAGAAAACAGCCTGGATGCAGAACAGGTGGAAGTAAAGGACATGACCACCATTTGGACATTACGTAAGCTTTCTGCTTTTAGTCTGTCAAAATTAGTTTTTGATGTGTTGATAATTTGCTTTCAACTATTTCAAGCTTTAGTTTCTTTTCAACCAAAGTCAAGGTGATGTGCTGAATTCTTTTTTTGTACACCCTTAGCATTCTTGTAGAACTCAAGTTTATATATATATAACAAATAAGAATTTCGAGCAGAATGGGGAGGGGATAAAAATGTTTCATTACTATGTTAAGAGCAAATGTTTGGATCAGAAAACTGAAAACAATAATTGAGGCATAAAAATCAAATCATCCCACTTTGCATTCTTATGATGCTAGATAACACTTTGATGAGAGAGTCACAGTATGAATCCTTTCCTTCATGGTTACACAGTGATCAGAATGTATTATAAAAATTATGGAAACAACTACCATGTTAAAGTAAAACTTCATTTGAATATAAACCAAAATAATCACTCCAAGTTTTGCCCTTCACATTAAGGTCATCTGGAGTATGCTCATATATACAATGAAATAAGCTATGCTACTATCCACATACTATGCTAAAGTTACATTGATTTGGTCAACTGTTAAAACCTTACTCCAACACTAGAGTCCTGTTATTATCTATTTGGTTACATAAAATATAAGCTAGAGAGCAACACAATCTCACATAATTACTCATATAAGTAAAGTATACGTATAAATTTGAACGAAACAGTATAGAAATATAGTGGCATAAAAAGCCCAAGAATGTGGGCTTTTTATGCCACCATTATTGTTAAGATTAGGATGGTTGATCAAAATTTCACAAGCTTCTTTAAATTTGCTTTCATTCCAGATTTTTTTATGATTGATGTAAAGAATAGGTACTTTTTCAATCAGTTTGGTGTAGGGTGTTAAGAGCGTGATCTGAGAGGCCAGCTTAACCAAAATTGTGCAATTTAACGTTTTTTTTTTTTTTTTTTTTTTTTTTTTTTTTTTTTTTTTTTTTTTACGGGTAGGAATTGTACGTCCACTTTCACCAATATAAGGTAAGTCACAGGTACAATGGATACAATATACTCCAGGGTGAGAGGATCCTTAGAGGAGTTGAATATGTTTTTTAATTTTATAGGTGGTTTAAAAGTAGCATTAAGATTATAATGGTGTAGCATTCTCTTTTTTTTTTTTGATGACATTTTAATGTATGGGATAGCTATGGTTTTACTGTAATTTATATTATGTCTTTTTTGATGAAGTTTTATGAAGAACTTTAGTGAGTATTTTTTGCTATAGCCATTATTTATAAATGTATTGCTAATAATTTGTAATGTTTAAGAGCTTGTTCATTAGAGCAAATTGTTACAGCTCTGTTTTTGAGGGTGTTAATGACTTCAAGTTTTTGGGAAGGGTGGGGTGGTTATAAGAGTTAGCGTGTATATATTGGCCAGTAAATCCCATAGGTACTTATTACTCATATTAGCTTTGCTGTTTTTCTTTCCCCAGATTTTTTCCAAAATATTTCTACATTATAAATTAAGTAACAAAGAGAAAAATAACGATAACTCAAAAACTGTATAATGAATTTTTTATGCAATCTGGTGAAAAGAATATGGTCTTGTATCTCTCACAGCAATACAGTGCTCACAACATTTCAAACTGTTTATAATGGTGTCCAGGAGCTGGGTAAATAACAACCATTGCTCCTGCAAAACACTCCCAAGTTCCTCAAGGTTTTGGAGAGGTGGTTGAGAGCTGCAACACATCTACTCAGAGCATTCCAGACATGCTCAATAGGATTAAGGTTAGGAAACCTGGATGGCCTGTCTATACATATGATAGTCTCTTTTGAAGATGTGGGTCCACAAGCTTTGCTGGATGAGGACATGCATTATCATCTTCTAGGATAAATGTCTCCCAATTGCACCCTCATGAACAAAGGAGTCCAAGAGCTGATCTCTGTAAATTGCACCATTTCTAGTTTCCCTAGGAAGCATATAAAGTTCGATGTGTCCAACCAACAGAATGCCTCCATAAACCTCCACCATAAATGTCCCTTTCTCAGATATAAGGGGATGATAACATGTCCCTGATTCTTTCCAGGTCAGTGCACGCCTGGTATCACTTTGTAGAGCAAATCGAAACTCATCTGTAATAACCAATCCCCATTGGTTTAGGGTCTAGTTGATGCAGAGCCTCGCCCATTTTAAACTTTCTCTCCTGTGGCATGGGGATAGGGGCATGCAGTCTGCCAGTTGCCTAGCAAACAGACAACCTTCTTTGATTCCTTCTGCATACAGTGGAAGCAGATAGCAATGTTCCTGTAGCTGAAATCATAGCTGATTTGTGATAGCACTCATGTTATGGTAAGCAGATAATCAGAGATATCAGTCACCCCCTGTGGTTGTAGCCTATGGCCTTCCTTCACGGTACCACCAGGATGCTGCTTGTGACTGTTAGATGGTCTGTGAACCACAGAATGACTTACAATCATTTTTCTACCTCTGCCTCACTTTGGCTGGACTCTAGTCTTGCAATGGTTTGTCACCTAAATCCATCTATTAAATGTCTTGCACCCATAACCAAGAATTTAACTATCACGAAATGTTTTTCTAATTCTAGACATAAAATGGAAAACCACTCTTATGTCATGGCTCATTTGAATATACTGCTGACAGCACTACTCATTTGTATACAATAATCAGACTTGGCTTCACTTTTTTTTATACCTGACTCGTATATTCTTGCAAAGTAACATCAAATTATTCATCTTCACAGTAATTGAACAAAGAGAAAATGGAAAAGCGGTCAAAGCTGGAAAGGAGACCACCATGTAGCCTTTTAAGATATGCAGGAAAATGACCAGGCTTCTGACCTAATGTCCATTCCTTCATGCAACCTGATATCTTCTTGGGTATTGAATGAATGAGGATGAGCTGTAAACTTGGAATTTTCCAAACCAACTTGTATTCTTATTAGCTTAAACCATACTGCAAATCATGGTACAATACAACATGATTTTCATACCAACTGGGATGTTGCCCAGTTAAACAATGTCACCATTGTTTTAATCAGGGAACCAGAGCAACGACAAAAAGTCAGCTACTGGAATAAATCTCAGAAAATATCCCATTTCAAGATTGGCCCCCTCAACATAAGAAGCATCAATGCAAAAGAATTAAGTACCAGAACAACATAACAGGCATTACTGAAACAAAGACAGGAGAGATTTTTCTAAACAACAAATAAACGATGTTATATTCAGGCAACAATAACAAGCAGGGGAAAAGGAGTAGCTATAGTATTCAATACTAAATATGATGAAAATCTTCTTGAATGACACGCAATTTCAAGTAAAGTGATGTGGGCAGATGGGAACTAGACAATGAGACTTATTTATTCCTGTGATTTAACAAATAGCTTTACTAAGGAAGAAGTGGAGTTTTTCAAAGTACTAGAGAAGGCAGCTGACAATAAGAAAAAGGAAAAGTTGGTCCTTTGTTGGAGATCTAAACAGCAGAGTAGGAGATGATTACCAGACATAGAAATACTTTGAGAAAATTTGGAGAAAAGAGCAAAGCTAATAATAGTAAGCACCTGCTGGATTTCTGTTCAGTGCATGTTATTGCTAACATGTTCCAGCATAAAGATGTATGCAAATTCACTGGAGGGAAAATGCAAGAAATAAGAAATGTCTCGATGTCTTCTCTGGTTCAAAGACACGAGGTTACACAATAGATTTGAAAGTTGAAGTGATCGTTTAGTTTTAAGACAAAATTGAATTTCTTATTGAACAGCTTTAAAAAGTGAACTGTAGACTCAAATACACAAACATTATTCAAGAAAAATTAGAGTTTTGAAAACAAGAACTAAGCCTTAGATATTCAGTGGTACACCCAGTAGAAAACATTGATTAAGCCAGAGAGACATGTGGTGGGATTGTCTGTAAGTATAGAAAAATCAGAACTCCGTGGTGGACTCAGGAAGTTTTTTTTATTTAAAAAAAAGCATATCAAAAGTTGCTGTCAAGTAAGTCAGTTTGTGATCTATGAGAATGGAGACTATGTAAGAAAGCAGGGGCACTATGTAAAACTAGCTGAACAAAAGTCATGGCAAGACCTTGGTAAGAACATAAAAAATAAATATCAAGGTGGCAAATTATTCTAGGGGCTGTTGAAAAGGCTTAGAAATGGAGGAAAGCATACTGTAAAAAGAATCTGAGATGAAAGATGGATATTCTAGATGTAAGTAGTAATTACTTTGAAAGGTTGCTAAATGAAACAATCAGTGACAGCACAGTGGTAGAAAACACTCAATAGGAATGCAATCAGGAATACATACTGTTATATGAAGTGGGGGAAAAAAGTCATCAGAAAACTGAAATGTGGAAAGGTAACTGGTATAGATGATAATTGTCCAGAAATGCTCAAATCTGGAGATATAAAAGTTTTACTGTGGTACTACACTGCATAATTCAGAGGGCCTGGCTGGAGGATTGAATTCCAGATGACTGGAGTAGCGTTCTCATAGTAGCCATCTATTAAAAAAGAAAAGTAAAACCGAATGTGAAAATTGCAGAGGAATTTTCCTATCTAACATGCCTAGTAAGATTTATGCTAGTGTACTCGAGAAAAATTGTGACAAGGGATGTCTAGAGAAGAATGAGATGTTCAAAGTACTACATGTAAATGGGACATTATATCACGCAATACCATGTTATTCATCATCTGTATGAATCATATTTTGAAGAAAAGTGGTATGGTATTAAACAAACAGAAATTGAAGATGTTAATATTAGGTCTTCACTTTATGCGATGTTATATTTCTAAATAAATCTAGTATAAGTCTATAGAATTCCTGGACTGAACTGAATAACTGCTGTAATAAATTTGGTATGAAAAATAGGCAGAAGCACTGAAAACATCAACTGCATCCTGAACGGAAAACAAGTAAAACATTTCACCAATTTGAGCACAGTTTTTAGTGAAGTTGCAAATTAAATATGGAAAAAGACAACAGAATTAGCAAAGCTGTTATAGGGAGTCATCGGAATAAGAGAGAAATTAGTCAAAACACTAAACTAGCCATATACGAGGGTGGTCTGAAATGTTCTCGGCCTCAACCATAGATGGCAACACTATCGGCAAGATTTTTTTTTAAGTTGGTACATCTGTCATAAGCATCCATGTGAAATTGCAAGTCATTCTATCAAATAGTTTGTTTTATACAGATGTCTGAAGCAAAATTATAAAATTCTTTGTAAAAGAAGGTTTAATGACAAAAGAAATTCATTCGAAGTTCATAAAAGTTTGATTACTTTTCTCCTTCATTTTCGACAATTAAGAAATGGGCTGCTGAGTTTAAATGTGGCTGTACCAGCCTTGAAGATGATCCACGTGAAGAACATCCAAAAAGTATAACCCCACCAGAAATCATTGATTTCATTGATAACAGCACCAGAAACCAAAGTACATGAAATTGCTGAGAATATAGGCATTTCAAAAAAACGTGCAGGATATATTTTGCATGAATAATTGCAAAAAAAAAAAAAAAAGCTTTGTGCAAGATGGGTGCTGCACTTGCATGAAAATCTCTGAACAGTGCTTGGAGTGTTTTAACAAGAATAAAACTGATTTTGTGTGTCAATTTATTACTATGGATGAGACTTGGATTCGCCAGAAGCTGGTTGATTAGCACCAAAGAAGACAAAGTCGGTTCCATCACCAGGAAAGGCATCAGTGTTTTGGGATGCTAAAGGCATTTTTTTTATTAATTATCTTGAAAAGGGTAAAACAATAACTGGGGAATATTATTCTGATCTTTTAACCAGACTAGACAAACATTCATGAGAAAAGAACTGGTTTGCAGAAGAAAAAATCATCTTTCATTAGGACAATGCACATGCCCACAAAGGTGTTTTGGCAATGGGAAAATTAAGGGATCTGCACTATGAATGTTGGAACATCGACTCTATTCCCTAGATTTGGCTCCCTCTGACTTCTCTCTCTTCCCAAAAATAAAGCTCTTCTTTGCTGGTCAGCATTTTTCTTCGAATCAAGAGGTGATTGCAGTTGTAGAGGGGTATTTTGCAGATATTACCGAGAACCATTACAGGGATGGGATAATGGTGCTGGAGCATTGCTGGAATAAATGTATTAATCTTAAAGGAGATAATGTTGAAAAATAATTTTGAAATTATAAATTCATTTTTTCATTGTTAGGCCAAGAACTTTTCAGACCACCCTCAAACCTATTTTAACATAATATTATTATTGTTATTACTTGACACCTCCAAGGAGTCCAAAGACTCATTGAGGGAGGGTACCTACTCTACAACTCTCTGTCTCCACCATTCAGTCCACCAACTACAGCGAACTGCATCATCTACACCAACGCCATCTACTATCCACCACCACTAGTATCTCCACCATTCAGTCCACTAACTACAGTGAACTGCATCATCTACACCAATGCCATCTACTGTCCACCACCACTAGTATTTTTCAAAGACAATCACAAACATCCATACCCACGACGCGATTTGAACCCACAGCCTTTTGGCTGCAGAGTGGATACGCTAACCATTCAGCCAACCAATTATTTCTAAGCCATCTTTTAGATCCATATGGATCTAAAAGATGGCTTAGAAATAAAACTTGATCAAAGACTGGAGACTACAGATAGAATCAATGGCAGAATCATATTAAAAATGAGGATATAAGAGATGAACTTGACACTGGTATTCAGGAATGTGTTAGCAGAGCTAATCTCAGGTGTTGTGATTGCAAACAAAAAACCATTTCAGATATAGTGGGGACAAGAGTAATAACGCAACTGCTTCTCATATATGTTTCCAAGTTACTTGACTTTATAATTCAATCATTTACTAGGATGGCAGGAAAAAGACCAAACAGTGAGTGGAATGCATTGCCTGAGTATGTTGTGGATGTAGACAGTTTTAAGAACAGTTGGATGAGCATTGTGTGCAATAGTGTGTACCTCCCATGATGAGTCTCTGACTCCATGGAGGTCAAATAATAATAAAATATGTGGATTGATAGAGTAATAACTGCATTAGAAGACAGAAATATAAGATCTGATAATATTGGAGTCTTGACAGATAACGTATTAATGTGGAGAAAAGTTGCTAATAGGAAGTTAGTAATGACAAATTTTTTTTTATGCAGCACTATTAGAGTATCTTGTACATCTCCTGAGAGTATGTCAGAAATTTGATGATTTAATTAGGTTTATATGATTTCAATTGCTAACACATTACAGTAAAGTGAAGTGAGGTGACAGTTACATTAATCACTCTTCTCCCAACTATAGCTGAAATGGTTTCATATTGAGCCAAGAATTATGGGAATTTTGTAACTCTGTAAACATAAAATTCATCAGTAAGCAAAATTGAAGTTTTTATTAAAACAAAATATAAAAACAATACAAGATATACAGTTTGAGTATGTTTTTTATACAGCAGCAATCCATTAATAATGGTGTGCAAATTAAGGTACATTATTACTTTTACACATCTTATATAAGATATTAATTTCCTTTGCATCATCAAGATTTGCAGGGGTTTCAAGAATAAGGGGAATATCATCAAAACGTGGATCAGACATTATTAACTGGAACCCCCGTAATCCAATATGACCTCGACCAATATTTTCATGTCTGTCAAGATGACAACCAACCTTTCCTATATTAGTGAAAAAAAAAAAAATTACATTACTGTACAAGAAAACAATACTGATTCTGAAAATTTGTTGGCATACTTTCTGAATTACAGAGTGATATTTTAATGTGACTCCTACTCATATAAAATGGCAATTTTTTTTTTAAGCACATGGGTGGACTAAATGTTAAATAATCAGGGAATCTGGAAATACAAGTTCTGTGTTAATAATTGTACAACTTTGCACCACAACAAAAGCATGTACTGGACTTTTGGCCCACATTCCCATGGAATTACTGCTGTGTACAAGCCAAACATCACCCAAAACAAAACATAGGCTTGATTTTCATGTTGAGAACTTGTCATGATTGTGTACTGCAGTCATGACAAGCTTACTGGTGTACTGTAATGGAAAGCTGTGGCATGGAGTGATGAAGCAAGATGCACACTCTTCAAATCAGTTGGATGTGTTTTGTAAAGAAATTAGTCAGAAGAGAACTAGATAAGTGGAAGTAGACCTCCAACATAACCCATAAGGAATGTGGAGAACCAACCTGGACATTCACCCAATGTTCAAATTCTCATCATCTAGTGGTACACCCCATTATTGGATAACAACATGAATACAAAATGAATAAGGATGGGTGGCAATTTGAGACCAAAAACTGTATTCTGTACTGACAAATTGCCACTCATTCATTCAAGCAAACATAAGTAACAGGTGCTCCTAATCTAAAAACCATTTTATAATAAAGTTACAAGAGGAGTAGATGTGAAGAATGTATATATTCTCCAATTTTTCTGAATTTTGTAAATGCATTTAAAATTTGCTGCAAGACAAGTTGCAACAAATGGGTTCAGCTGTTAGAGTGGATTTGCAGTTGGCCTGATGTAAAAGTATTGTATAGAATGAAGCAGTTTCAAAAAGAAGAAACATTTGTGGATATGTGAAGAGGATCACTAGTTATTAATAGTACCTGTGTTGTGGCTCTTCAAAAGTATTTGAATAAGCTGGAAAGGTGGCTGAATGAGTGGGAATATTACTTTAGCATAAAAATAAAGTTAAGGTTTTAAACTTGGGGATCCATAGAAGGAAAAAGCAAAGCCAACAGGATAAATTAAAGATACCAAGAAATCATATACTTGGTTTAATCCTTTATCCAAGTGTAAGCAAACAAAGTTTGCACCTGAAGTATTTTCAGGACTGGGACAACTCTTTATAGAAGCTAACGACTTCACATCACTTGCCTTAGTATCCCATAAGCATAATGTTGCAGTATGCATAATGTTATGCATTATGGGAAGGGTCACTACCCAGACCAGTTTTGACCTTTATTGAGGTCTCATCAGCGGGAGCCAGACCCAGAGGTGATATTAAGGTTGAAGTAATGCAGAAGTCATATTTTCATATATGAATATAGCCAAAAGGTGTCGCACCTTATTATTAAAATACTCTGGATTAGAGATAGTTGTTGAAAGTTTTCCCATTTGGATGTGTAAGCAAAACCATTTGTTTTGCTGACACTTGGATAAAGGATTAAACCAAGTATGTAATTTCTTGGTATCTTTAATTTATAGTATAACCAAGTGGAAAAACTTCCAACAAAGCCAGCAGGAATTTGAAGTTTAAGGACACACTGCACTGAAGATATCCAAGATTACTACTGCAGCACCAAGAAGGACACTGACTAGCAAGAGATGGGTGTAGCGTTTCATTGTATGAGGCCCTGATCATGGAATTATGTGGCCTTGTCTCGTCACTAAGATTTGAAGGTGGATATGAAATACTTTAAAGAGGAAATAGGAGATCTAAAAAGGCAATCTAATTGTTCTCTTCCAACTAAAAAGTTAACTGGATATTATTACATGACACCTCCAAGGAGTCTAAAGACTCGTTGAGGGAGGGCACCTACTCCACAACTCTCCTTCTCCACCAACTACACCGCAATTATTTTCATCATCTATACCAACACCATCTACCGCTGATCACCACCACTAGTATTTTAACAGACAATCACAAACATACATGCCCATGCCAGGATTTGAACCCACAGCCTTTTGGCTGGAGAACAGATATTCTAACTAGGCCAGTAATATGATGGTAAAAACTGTTGATCTTATTGACAAACTCTTGTAGATCTGTACTCTTCATATTAGAAGAGAACAGGATTGCCTTTTTGGATCTCCTATTTCTCCATCAACCAGATGGTAGCATTCATTTCTCAGTATTCAGAAAGAAAACACATATTGAACTTGCATACATATTCATTCATCTTCTTTCACACCATCATAAAGACTTTAGTACATCAAGCACTCTCTCTCTCTATGGTCCACTGCAATGCTGTCTCCCAAGAAATAAATCACATCAAGTCCACCTTCCTTACTAATAGCTTTAAAGAATCCTATGTCAACAAGATAATTATAGTTTCCTTGCCCTCTGCCTCTCATTGCAATAGTGATACAGAGGTGGTCCATTATTTCCTATGTTAAAGGCACCTCAGAAGGTATAACCAAACTACTTAGATCTGTTGGCCCACAAGTGTCCTTCCATCTCATCAACAAGATATTTAGGCTCAGCTAAAGATAAACTTATGCCTTAAGCCCACCATGGTGTGTATAAAATTCCTTGCCATTGTGGATTATTATATTTTGGCCAAACAAGTAGATCTGCAGTCATGATGAACACGTATGGTACGTTAAATCCCATGAGCCAGAGCATGCTATCACCACCAGACACTGAGCTATTTTTGGAAGAAAATTAAGGTTCTCCATAAAATTTCTTGGGACATTTATGCAAGAGAGTTGTGAGAAACATGCTAAAATTATGAGCTTAACACAGGAATTAGGATAGGTGGTGGATTCATCAGCATATCAGTAATTTTAGATTACTGATATGCTGATGATACTGTACTCCTTTGTAATGACAAGGAAGAACTAAGACAAATCCTTAACAAGGTTAATGAGATCGAGTAAGAACAGAGGACTTCAACTCAATCCTAGCAAGACAAAGATTATGGCTTTCAAGGGAAATATATAAACAGGAAGCTACTGAAAAACAAGTATACCTTAATGCATTATACCTCTTACCATTCCCTCTCCCCTATTGTTTCCATTTTCTCCTCTTCTTTCATTCCCATACCTCTCTCTCATTCCCTCTCTCCTACTGTTTCCAGTTTCTCCTCTTCTAGCACTCCCATGCCTCTCTCTCATTCCATCTCTCCTACTGTTTCCATTTTCTCCTCTTCTAGCATTCCCATGCCGCTCTGTCAGCAAGTTTGAGTACCTGGATCAGTTATTAATGTGAAGAAGTGCTGTTCAGAAGAAGAAGATTAGGAATGGCTAAAAGAACAGTCAGAGACTTGTTTAAAATCTGAATGGATGGATGGATGGATCTGTCTCCACAGGAACAAAGTTGAGGATTCTGGATGCAGCTGTTTTTCCAACAGCGACTTATGGATGCGAGACTTGAAACCTAAAGTCTGATAGGAAAAGGACAGCTGCTTTTGAGATGCAATTACAGAAGGTTGTTGAGGATGTTACATACTGAAAGGCAGTCAAAATGGATGGGTGCTAGAAAGTATCAAGAGAAGTTTAAGGCTCCTTAAAGATATTGACAAAACAAAGCTGAAATACTTTGGACACTCTGAAAGGATGAAAGGAGGACTTCTCAAAACAGTTCCTGGAAAAAGAGGAAGGAGCAGACTGTCAATGAGATGGATGGATGACGTGTCTGGAATGACTGATCTTCAGAGCTGAAGCCTCCATAAAAGCATACAACAGGACCACCTGGTGAGAACTGATGTGGCACATCACCAAGGAGCAAAGTGACTATATGGCATGTGATGATGTCCAATGAATATATGGACTGAACAAACATCATAAAAGATGAGGACAAAAGAAAGTAAGAGTGGCAGTTCTTATTCTCAATGATTATTCAAAAAATCAAGTCCACAAGTTACTGTTTAAAAATAAACTTCTGCATCCTAACTTGGATAGTCAACATAAAGACTCTGTATCTGTACTTAATTGCAGACTTGAATCGCAATGCTACATCAGTACAAACATACAATATCAGTGTGGCTTACCACCCAATTCAAATTATCTATACCCTCATAATACAGTCATCCTGTGACTTACAGCAGAGTTCCGTTCCATCCGGCAGTTAAATCAATAGAGTTATAGGGGTTATGGACTTAATCATAATAAGTATACTGTCATTTTAATTTTTAAACCTTATTATAAAACTGTACTGTGCATTACAGTGTGCCACTATAAAACAGCAGAATAATCATCCAAATCTTCCTCCACAATCACATCTTCATTACCTTCCCTATGTGAAGAAGAACCAGGCTGCAGCTCTTCTGGTGTAATCTTTGTTTTTTGGATGAAAATGTCCAATATGCTTTGCTTATTCCTCTTCTTTTCATCATAAATTTGTTTATAGCAAGCAAATGCATCATGTACTTTCCTTTCTACTAATAAGTAGCATTCAAGGTTTGGATCCATGTCTTCAGCCATTTTGAGAACATTGCTAACTGCAGAGAACATTTCTCCAAACCCTCCGTCACTGTGAATTGTTTAACTACCTCTCCTTGTTTCTCTTTTTTCTCTTCCTTTTCTCATTCTTCCTCTTCTTCAACCTGTTATTTCTCTAGTTTGACCAATTCATTGTTGGTCGACTCTTCGGGGACACTTTCTATGAGTTGAACGATGTCGTCATCATTCACTTCAAGATTCAAATTGTTTTCTAGGCCCACTATTTCTTCACTCAATTTACAAAGGTCTTCATTTTTTTCAAAACTTCCAAAATCGTACACAAACCTTTTTAATGTCTTTTTCCATATGCCACTCATACATTGAGAAGTCCCAAGCCACAGCAATATTTTTAATGGCATGATAAATATTGAATGCTTTCCAGAATTGCATGAGAATTTGGTCATTTCCTTCAGTAGCAGAAATGGCTTGTGAAAAAGTTCTCCATAGATAATAAGCCTTAAACACTACAAGAACTTCCTGATCCACTGGTTGGATCAATGAAGTTCTGTTTGGAGGGAGAAACATGACCTTGAACTTGGTGAAGATCACGGATATAAGATGGATGACCTGGAGCATTATCTAGAAATTATACAATTTTAAATTCTACATTTTCTTTCACACAATAGCTTTCCATTTCACTTGCATTACAGTTGATTAAGGCATCCACAAACAATTTTTGAGTCATCCACAGCTTTTTATACCTTCGCTAATGAAGAGTATGCTTCCTAATGTTTTTGAAGGCTCGTGGATTCTCACTGTGCCATATCACAAAAGGTTTCGGTTTATATCCAGCCACATTACCCCCTAACAGAATCATAACACAGTCTTTAAGAGCTTTGAAACCAGGCATAGATTTTAGCCTTTTGTGGATGACTTGTCTGTTCAGGCATTTTTTTTTCCAAAACAAGGAGGTCTCATCCATGTTAAATATTTGCTATGGCAAATAATTTTCCTCTGTAATAATTTTACCAATTTCAACGCAAACTGCTTGGCAGCCTTCTCATCAGAACTTGCAGATTCACCATACATTTTCACATTATACAGTGCAAAATGCTGCTTCAATCTCATGAATCAACCAGAAGAAACATTGAATTCGCAGTTGTAATCAGGTCCTGTTTTCTCCTTTGACATGTTGAAGAGACTTAGTGGTTATGGTCATAGTGCTAAGAGGTATGCGCTTTTGATTCAGGTCCTCTATGCATGATGGAAGTAGCTTTTCCGATCAACGATAGGACCTTGTTGTTGCTTCGTCACTATCACTGAACTTGCAACCTCATTTCAAGATCAACTGCTCACCTCTTTATCTGTGATTCTTCACTAGGTTTTTTAATTGGGCATGTAGGGGCCATGTTGTACAAAATATTGTGAAATATTTAACAATAAATACATAAATAACCTATTTTTTAAACATAAAATTAACAAAGCAACTGATGAAGCCACGTGCCAGCTGCTGCGGGAGGATGCCGCTGAATGGACTGTTGCCACTGCATTGTTGCTAAATAAAAACCTTTTTATTTTATGCTCGCTTGCGGCTTGTTTGAAAGTATAGTTGAAAATGTTATTTATTCCATTATAGGATAATGGACGTAAGTCGAGGGATGACTGTATTTATAAAAAACAAATCTCCCTTCGCTTCAAAAACAACCAAGTTTATAAAATTCTTTGTCCACACACAGCCTTCCTCACATTTGTCAAACAGGTAGAAGGTTTGAGATTTAAGTGACATTGCCCATAAAAAAAAATAAATCTGCTCTTGCTTCACATATTTCCCAAAAACCACAACATGGAATGCAAAAATAAAAGAAAATCTCACGTTAAATAATCAACAGAAGTGATCCTCTTACACTCACTTAAAAAAAACAAAGGCCTGAGTCTATTATATTTGAGATTGATATTGTAAAATCTCTCATGATATGCGACTTTGTAACTTAACATGTTTGTTTTTACATGTTTTTTAAAGAGGAATATACCTAGAAATATATTAATAATTTTGTCAGTAGTATTCTTGAAATTTCAATAATATAAGTGAGACTGTTAAAATAATGTGGTGCATAACGTTATCATGTAAGACTATTAAGTCATCTTAAATCAGTAAGTCTAATGCTTAGATTAGTAAAGAATTCTGAGAATTGCCATAGATGAAAATTTCCAAAGACGCACAAAGAATTATGTCCAAAGGTAAATATGTGACTATGGTCGCCATGGATAAAGAATTCCAAAGACATGCAAAGAATGATGTCTGCATGTCTGAAGGTCAATACGTGATCATTTTTGAGAGACGCGTGCATGTGCACAAGGAAAGTCTGGGCCTATATAAGGCAAGTCATTGGGAAGGAATTTTGTTTTAGGATTTTCTAAGTCTTCTCTTACCTGAGTCCCCCATCACGCAAGATTCATTGTCTGGAATTGAAAGAGAAGCATCATTTGTCTTAGAATTTTCTAACCCTTCTCTTACCTGAATCCACCATAACGCTAGGTTGTTGTCGGGAATTGAGAGAGAAACATTGTAGGTTCTGAAGTCTTCTGCCCGATTTTGCCATCAAGTGAGAATTATTGTATCGATTGTCTCAAAAGGAAGGAGCTGTACATCACTGCCATATTAAGGATCCTATAGGGCAAGGCATAGTCGACAAATCCAATAAGGAAGAAATTCAGCGGGAAAACAGGAACGAATCAGCAAGCAGAAAGAAAGACAAGAAGACTTAGGTGTGAACAAAAGGCTAATGTGAAAGACTGTGTGCTGAACAAAAGGCTAATGTGAAAGACTGTGTGCTGAACAAGAATGTATGCCAAGTGTATGTTTGTGAGTTAAATGTATATTAATGTTGAATTAGGCTTAAACAAGGTATGCTTTATATGCAGTTAATGTTGTGCTAGATTGTGAATTAGGTTAGATTAGGAAGAACTGAAAATAGCAAGAGAATTGGACTTGTATATGTAAATTATTCTGTAAATATTTCCTTTTTTAACTTGATTAAATGGTTTGTGAGCAACACATTGGACTGATTGTCTATGCACTATCCTAAAAAATTTGAACCTGCATAAGATAGAGGTTTAAAATGTTATTTATATTTAAGCCACAACTAGTTTAAAGTAAGGATATATATATATATATAAAAGCAGTGAATATAAATAATACCTGCTTTGTCCTTGGTTTAATATCTTATAATCTCACACTAAATATATAGTGTAACTGGCGCAGTTGTTAAACAAATAAATTTGTTAGACTATAGAGTGTGAGAAATAAGATATATAGTAGAAATAGATAAATAGATGGCAGCAGTCGATATTTAAGGCAGCCAACCATTCACAATAATTAAGTAAAGGGAAAACAAAGGCAAAGCAGGGGAGTGGAAGAACGTAAAAATAGAATACAGAATGTAGTATAACAAAAATTGCGAAGTCTAAATTATTACAAATGGTGCAGACAACGAGAATGCCATTTTTTTGGGACAGCTTGATGAATCGTTATCATGGCTTTTCAAGTGAAGTTGTTCACTCCTCAAAACAGTTTAACCAGCCAGTTGGAAGAACACACAAGTTACATATACACTAGTGGCCAAATTGTGGAAACCTTTTGGAAAAAGTGTTCATCAAACCTCAAAAAAGTATTTTTGAGGTTTGATGGCTCATAACACCACTTTTTTTTTTGGTGTAATACCATAAAATTATATATGAATGGAAAGATAATTTAATCAAGAATGTAATGCAACAAAGTTTGTTCAATTATCTGATTCTATGAAAAGTTATAGCCAAATAACCAGAAAAAAGAAGCACAACTTGCTTAGGTTGATATGAAGTAGCTTTCCTTCATTTGAATGTAGCAAATGAGAATGAGTATTTAGAGAGCCAATCAGGTGTCATCTTCTTTTGGCAATGAGCCAATAAGGTCACAGTAGGATTCAGCTATCGATGTCATGTATTGGAGCTGAGAGGAGAACATTAGTCAGTGTGTTATGTGATTGCTATCAAGTTGGTTGGGTTTTTTTTGTTGTTTCATTTAGTAAGTTTCTAAAACGTAATAAACTTAAAGAAATGTTGCAAAGAGTTGACTGGTCACCCAGAAAGTGATGTAAAATAGTACTATTAACAATAGTACTATTTTGCTATTGTTAATAGTACTTGTTTACTTAATAGTACTATTAAGTAAACCAGGCTACATTTATGAAGAAATTAGAAGAAAAATTGGTGGAATCTTAACTAAAGGTGGCATTTCTAAACTTTTGAAGAGGTATAAGGAGACTCAGTCACTACAAAACCAGACTGGTAAAGGCAGGAAAAGATGCACAACAGCAAGTGATGATAGAAGAATTGAGACTGTACCTATGTGACAGAAGAAAATCATCTGGATGTATACAAGATGAAATGGCACAATACAATGTGAAGTTGAGTGCAAGGACTGTTCGGCGCAGACTGCAGGAATGTGGTCACATTTAGACCACATTCCACAAAAAAAGCCATTTTTATTTCTCAAACAAACATTGAAAAGATTAAACTGGGCTAAAACTCATTTTAACTGGACAGTAGAACAATGGGAGTGTTTCATTTGGAGTGATGAGACCAAAATCTCCGTTTGGTAGTGATGGCATAAAATACGCAAGGAGAAGAATCGGAGAAGATTTGCATCCTGATTGCATTACACCTACTGTGAAACACCCACTTAGTGTTATGATCTGGGGTTGTATGACATCAAAAGGTGTGGGCAGAATTTGCGTGATTAATGGGAATATAAATGCCCAAAAATACATAAATGAAATACTTGAGTCCAAACTGAAGCCTTCCATACGTGATCTTTTCCAAGATAAAGAAGCATTTATATTTCAACAGGATTCAGCTCCATGTCATGTTGCTGCTGTGTGCAAAAAGTGGTTTCAGGATGAATGATAAATGCACGTAAACACAAGAAAGATATTTAATTAACCAGATATTTTGGTCTGGAAATAGCAGACCATCCTCAGTGGTATTACAAGAACAGTTATAAAAAATACAAGTTAGAATATTAACAATAGATCGCTTAAAATAGAACAAGCTGCGTGATGTTATATCACTAAGTATGAAACGGAATATTTTGGGAAAGTTTAATCAAGATTACTCATTAATTTTTTTTTTTTTAATCATGTCTCTACTTCAAAATATTCCGTTTCATACTTAGTGATATAACATCACGCAGCTTGTTCTATTTTAAATGATCTATTGTTAATATTCTAGCTTGTATTTTTTATAACTGTACTTGTAATACTACTGAGGATGGTCTGCTATTTCCAGACCGAAATATCTGGTTAATTAAATATCTTTCTTGTGTTTACGTGCATTTATCATTCAGTCTTATGTCACAAGTATCCTTAAAACAGCAAATTGGTTTAAGGATAATCATATTCCACTGCTGGAATGGCCTGGGAATAGCCCAGACCTTAACCCAATCGAAAATCTATGGAGCCGACTAAAGAAACTTGTTAGTCAGAAGCAACCCACCAATAAAACCCAATTAATAGAAGCAATAATTCAATCTTGATTTCACATTATAACAGCTGCAGAACTAAAAAAACTTGGTTCACTCCATGGGAAGGCGTTGCAAGGCCGTAATTAATACTAAAGTTTACACAACTAAGTATTAACTCACATTGTGAGAATTTTTGTATATCTCATTTTTTCTATGTGTTTCACTTTTCTTCTTTATAACTGCTGTTCTAATAAAAAATCCTCCATAAAAGTTATTGCATTACATTCTTGATTAAATTATCTTTCCATTGATATATAATTTTATGGTATTACTCCAAAAAAAAAGTGGTTTTATGAGCCATCAAACCTCAGAAATACACTTTTTCCAAAAGGTTTCCACAATTTTGGCCACTAATGTATGTTCCACTGTTCTAACCTCAAAATTTAACGGGTTGCTTAAGGATCAAAGCCAAATAATTAGAAGGAGACCTTCACATCACCTTTCGGGAATGAAGTGAACCAACTGAGGCTTCGGACCTAATATCCAATCCTCACCTTCACATCGTGGACCCCATTAATAGGTATCTACTGGGTACTAAACAAACAAGAATGGGCTGGCAATTTGTTAGTTGACTAAAAATTGTAGTCTCTATTGGCTTAAACCGCAAATGCATAAGATGGTACAACATGATCAGATTTCATGGCGACTGGGGTGTTGCCCAATTAAAATTGGTCTCCACTATTTTCATCAGGGAGGGCAAACAATGAAAAGTCAGCAATTGAAACAAACTCCAACTCAACATCTAGAAGAAGAAGAAGAAGAACAGGAAACTTAATATCAGAAGAACTGAATATAGGAACCATCAATATAATGAGTATTAATGGAAAGGAAATTAAACTTGCAGTACGATGCGAACATAATTGGCATTACTGAAACAAAGAAGACAAACACAGGTGAGATCTTACTAAATAATAAGTAAAGGATGTTATATTCAGGAAATAATGATCAACAAAAGGAAGCAGTAGTGATAGCATTCAACACCAAACATGAAGATAAACGTCTTGAATGGAAGGCAGTTTCAAGTAGAATTATGTGGGAAAAACTTCAAAATGGAAGCATGGACAATGAAACTTATTTGTGCCTATGGTCCACACAGAAGATTCTTCTTAAGGAAGATGTGGAAGAATTTTTCAAGTCATTAGAACAGGCAACAGACAAAGAATATGAATAAAGTTGTTCTTGTTGGAGATCTAAACGGCAGAGAGGGAAATGAATCCCACCAGGCATACAGGAACGTTTTGGAAAAATTTGGAGAAAAGGCAAAGCTAATAATAATGATTAAGTATTTGCTGGATTTCTGCTCAGGACATTGTCTAGTCATTACTAACACCATGCTCCAACATAAAGATGTGCACAAGTTCACATAGAGAGAAGACACAAGAAATTAGAAAAGCCTCACTGACTACATCATTATTTATAGAGATATCTTCATGTTGGTTCGTGTACAGGGGATTTCAAATTGGAAATGATGATTACTTAGTGCTAGCAGGATAAAAATGAATATTACATTGAAAAGAACCACATGTCAGAAAGTTTTAAGAAGAATTAAAGTTGACAGCTTCTATAGGTAATAGACTTGAATATACAAACATTATTGAAGAAAATTGGAAGCAGTTTGAAAACAAGAACCAAACCTTGGG